>NW_027639330.1:212500-242500 GCF_951799975.1 Gobius niger
TCTCCGAAAACAAGAGACGAGTCACTTTGGGTATGGAGTAAAGCATAGGTGAGTATTTCCCTTTAGGCTGTGAGGCAGCTGAGATGAAGACTGGTACTGGATGTGGCGGATGTTTTCCTTGTTAGTACGTGAGCCATGACTTTGTGTACTCCTTTATTTGTACTTTCCTCTGTGTTTGCACTTTGTCCTGAGACATTCTCAGTTTCCTTTTGCTTTGGTTCTTGTACCTTTTCTATGTGCAGACATGTTGGGTGTGTCGGCTGCACTTACCACAGGAGTGGCTTTGCATGTTTTAGTCACGTGGCCCTTTCTTAGGCATCCGAAGCACAGGTGATTTTCATGAGTGAATGTTGTCTTTTCGTCCATAGTGTTTGCTGTAAATGTAGAACATTTCACTTTGCCGTGAGTGTCGTCTCTGCAAAACAAACAAGGTAACTTTTGTTTAGGAATGGCTACAGGAGTTGAGCTGTTTCACTTGGTTTGAGCGGTTGTGGTGAGTGCTTTGGCTCTCTTAATGGATCTCTCTTCTGAAGTCTTTTCGTTCAGAATGGAGATGCTACTCTAGCTTCCTTCTGCATGAACTTTGTGAAGTGAGCAAAGCCGGGATATTCTTGACTTTTGTCCATCTCATCCACAACAATACGACTCCATCTTTGTGTTATCCAATCGGGTAGTTTCTTGAGTAGCTTGTGATTTGTGAATCTCTAGACCCTTGACTTGAGGAATAGCCTCAGCACAACTTTGTAGGAAATCTGCAAACTCTCTCAGTGCTAGAGGGTCATTGGCATTTATTTTCGGTGGTCATACCGCCTTTGCTCTGCCCAATCCCGTCAGACCTTGGAAGCTCAGCAGGGAAGGGCCTGGTCGGTGCTTGGATGGGAGACACCAGGAAGCCTAGCGAATGGAGTGAGTGAGTGAGTGAGTGAGTGGTGGTGGTCAGAGGGGCCGATGGCGCAGACTGGTTGCCTCGCTTCCGTCAGTCTACCCCAGGGCAGCTGTGGCTACAATAGTAGCTTACCACCACCGGGTATGGAGTGAATGAATAGTGCAATGTAAAGCGTCTTTGAGTGTCCAGAAAAGCACTACATAAAACCGATGCATTATTATTATTATTATTATTTTGGGCCAATTCACAAGCTTCCTTCTGAAGGCTCTTTGAACCATGAATGGACTGCCATACCTTTCCTTCTGCCGTCTCCGTCCTCGCCTAAGCCAGCCTGTGCTTCCTCCTCGTTACCCGCTCCTCTGCTTCAAATGGTTCAGTGTCCAATAAAAGCCCATGGTCCGCCACCAGCCGCCACGCTCATTGGATAAAAACTAGGTTAAAACAGCCTGCCACAGGTGTGAGGGTCCAGGTGATTAAAAACAGGAAATAAAAAGCACAGCAACGCACCACGATAAAAACACTTCAAAATAAAAGCACGCACACAAATCAAATCAAATGTGCAAAATGCTGCGTGCAAATGTATCACCCTGTGACATCTGGGTTCACCTTTCCACAAGTTTGTGCTTTAACTTTAAGACTTTGGACACAACGCTCAGCTCAGACATTTACACCTTTTCAAAACTGAGTAAAGCAATCATACATATGACAAAACGTTACAAGCTTGAATACTGCTGATGCACTACGAGGCTTCCTACTCAGAAGGTGATGGTAAACAGATCCATACAGTTTAAGAGATTGCATTGACTCAATAATAACTTCAGGTAAGCTAACTTGTGATTAGCAACAGTCTTTGCTTAGCATTACACCAAGCTTTCCAATGTAAGCAAACCGAGAACTCAAATGGCGGCTGGCGTAGACTTTTGGCTGGCAGATCCACTGGCCACACAGGGGATCCGACATGGCATGGACACCGGCTGGATGGGTCTTCTCACTCTCTGCGTCGACTTGTCGCTCATTAGCGATCGAGATCTCACTGTAGCGGCCGCAGGAATGAATGAAACGGAGAGTTTCGAACGGGTGCAGCAGTTTTTTACTGTTGGTTGCATCAACATAACGCACCGTGAAAACTACAAAATAAACACAGAAAATATGATAATTAAACATGTGCGCACGGGGCGAAAAAGTCTGTTGACTTCCGGGTAAGCGAACAAGAACTAGGCGTGAGCGCCCTCTAGTGCAGGGGTTCTCAACCTTTTGGAGCCGCGACCCCCATTATAACAGGTAAAGGGGTTCGTGACCCCCCACCCGGGCTATTGTTAAATAGTGGAGATAAGTTCTCATAATGTTGTTTATAGGACCGCATTTTATTTTTTTATTTTTTTATTATTATTTTTTATTTGTTTCATGTCTTTTAATTTCATTTAATTTTATTTATTTATTTATTTTTGGGGGGGGTTAATGTTTTTTTTTTTTTTGGGGGGGGGGGGGGGGGTCAAAGACCTTTGTTGTAACTTGTTCTGACTTGTCAATAAACAAAAAGTAAAAAAAAAAAAAAATGTCTATGAACAAATAATGGCCCTCTGGTACAATAACACATGCTACAATAAAACATTAGATTATACACTAACGAAAATATGTATATTTTATCTGAATGATCTGGCGACCCCTCAAATTTGTCTCGCGACCCCTATGGGGGTCCCGACCCCCAGGTTGAGAACCACTGCTCTAGTGGACAACTAACGTACATTTACATACAGGATCGGAATGATTACTTCCATTATTGTAGCATTTTTAGACCATTTTAAACGTATGAAATGACTGATGAAATATTTGTTAAAGAATAAACTGCCTTAAAGGCAACACAACAGCTGTAAATGAATTTTCCCCATCGGCTAAAGGCTTTGAGTTTGAAGTATTTTGTCAGGTGTAAATTATATCATTAAATATATGTACCGTGATATACATTTTTGGCCATATTCAGGGGCGGACTGGGACTAGAAAACGGCCCTGGACTCTGAGCAGCCCGGCCCAAGTTAGTGTAAACACCAGTGGCGTGTGGTGACATTTTGAGTTTGGCAAGCAGTGGCCTGGGACTTAAGGAGGGAGACCCCCCCCCCTAGGAAAATTTAAAAATCATATCTGATGTATTTTAAGTGCACCCGCGGGAAAATAAAAACAATGCGCTGTTTAGATGATGCGATCACGATGCCCGAAAATCTGTATAAAATACACTAGTTATTAGTTAATATTTTAGCAATGTGATGCAAAATAAATGAATAACTGTATTTATGGTATTAACTACTGTAGGCCTATGTTTGTTTACTTTCCAAAATACTAAGACCCCCCATCAATGTGTCTCCAGTCTACAAACATTTATGTTATTGCTGGAGCCTCGCCCACACTCACCTTCAGCGTCCTGGTCCAGCCCGAAGCCTCGTTGGTCTTGTATGAAGAAAAGGTCCCGTCACTTTGAATGTCCACTCGGTGTAATAGTCCGTCCTTTCCGTTTTCTGCCCCTGCTCCAATCGATCGATCGGCAAATCGAGAGCTTTGCCCCGACTCAGCTCCCTCTTCACCACGACAGACCGATACAGCGACCGCATCACTGCTGACGCCGCACCGATCCGTCTGTCCATCTCACGCTCCATCCGTCCCTCACTGAGAACAAGACCTGAGATACTTGAACTCCTCCACTTGAGGCAAGGACTCCCCACCGACCTGTAGAGGGGAAGGAGAACCATGGCCTCAGATTTGGAGGTGCTGATCCTCATCCCGGCCGCTTCACACTCGGCTGCAAACCGCCCCAGAGCAGCTGAAGGTCCCACAGAACAACATCATCTGCAAATAGCAGAGATGAGACTCTGAGGCTCCCAAACCGGACACCCTCCGGCCCCTGAGGAGACCAACACGCACCGGGAACAGGTCTGACTTACTGCCGGCAATGAACCACGAGGGCCCCGGACCCCATACTCCCGGAGCACCCCCCACAGGGCACCACGAGGGACGCGGTCGAACGCTTTCTCCAGATCCACAAACACATGTGGACAGGTTGGGCGAACTCCCACGAACCCTCGAGCACCCGATGAAGGGTGTAGAGCTGGTCCAGTGTGCCACGACCAGGACGAAAACCGCATTGTTCCTCCTGGATCCGAGGTTCAACTATCGGCCGGATCCTCCTCTCCAGCACCCTGGAGTAGACCTTACCGGGGAGGCTGAGGAGGGTGATTCCTCTGTAATTGGAACACACCCTCCGATCCCCCTTCTTAAAGAGAGGGACCACCACCCCGGTCTGCCAATCCAGAGGCACTGTCCCCGACCGCCACGCGATGTTGCAGAGACGTGTCAGCCAAGACAGTCCTACAACATCCAGAGACTTAAGGTACTCAGGGCGAATCTTATCCACCGCCGGGTGAAGCTCTTCCGGAGGTGGGAGTTGAAGACCCCACTGACAGAGGGATCCACCAGACGTTCCCAGCAGACCCTCACAACACGCTTGGGCCTGCCAGGTCTGACCGGCTTCCTCCCCTGCCAGCGGATCCAGCTCACCACCAGGTGGTGATCGGTTGACAGCTCAGCCCCTCTCTTCACCCGAGTGTCTGAGACTCGCGGCCGGAGGTCAGACGACACAACTACAAAGTCGATGCCTCGGACCAGTTTTTAGTAAAGTTAATGCCGATTTTTGTGGTTTTGACTTGAAGTGTTGTTTTTTAAACATTTGATTGGGCAATCCCTGCTTGATCTGCTTGTATGGACGGCGCACCACTGGTAAACACACACGTCCACAAAGACATTTTTTTTTTACATCAAATAGAGCTTTTAAAGAAATAGAATAGAGATTTTTTTTTGCTGCTTTGCTGTGCAATTGCAAGGCCGGGTAGCAGCGCCCCCTTACAGGCTGATGGCCCTCAAGCCAGCAGCCCTTCTGTGCTCCTCCAGAATGGACCTATGGCCAGTCCGCCCCGGGCCATATCGCCCTGGCCTAGACCAACCAACGGGAACATGGGCCTCATTTGCAAAGGAAATTAGTTTTGTGAAAAATAAGGGACTAACTGTTCTGTTTCCTGAAACCTTCTCCAGTGTTTCCTCTGAGTCACTACAGTCTGTGAGTGATAAACATCCATGAGCATCACCATCTTATCTTCTCTCTGTGGCTTCAGGTGGATCATCATGGCGTCCAGACTGGAGCAGGACCTGAGCTGTCCCATCTGCTGTGAGCTCTTCAGAGATCCTGTGGTTCTGAGCTGCAGCCACAGCTTCTGTAAGGTCTGTTTGGAGAACTGGTGGAAGGACAAACCCCAGAAGACCTGTCCAGTCTGTACCAGAAGGTCCTCAAGGGAGAATCCTCCACTGATGCTGGCCCTGAAGAACCTGGTGGAGACGTTCACAGAGGAGAGAAGACAAACATCTCCAGCACGGCCTGAGTGCAGTCTTCACTCTGAGAAGCTGCGGCTCTTCTGTGAGGACCATCAGGACCTGATATGCCTGGTCTGCAGAGACTCCAGGACTCACAAAGACCACAGCTTCAGACCCATCGAGGAGGCGGCTCAGGAGCTGAGAGAGCAGCTGAGGAGAGACCTCACACCTGTACAGGAGAACCTGAAGGTAAGAGACCTCACACCTGTACAGGAGAACCTGAAGGTAAGAGACCTCACACCTGTACAGGAGAACCTGAAGGTAAGAGACCTCACACCTGTACAGGAGAACCTGAAGGTAAGAGACCTCACACCTGTACAGGAGAACCTGAAGGTTAGAGACCTCACACCTGTACAGGAGAACCTGAAGGTTAGAGACCTCACACCTGTACAGGAGAACCTGAAGGTTAGAGACCTCACACCTGTACAGGAGAACCTGAAGGTAAGAGACCTCACACCTGTACAGGAGAACCTGAGGGTAAGAGACCTCACACCTGTACAGGAGAACCTGAAGGTAAGAGACCTCACACCTGTACAGGAGAACCTGAAGGTAAGAGACCTCACACCTGTACAGGAGAACCTGAAGGTCAGAGACCTCACACCTGTACAGGAGAACCTGACAGTAACTAACTCTAACTCTCTCTGATGTTTCCCCTCAGGTCCTGGTTCTTTCTAACTCTCTCTGATGTTTCTCCTCAGGTCCTGGTTCTTTCTAACTCTCTCTGATGTTTCTCCTCAGGTCCTGGTTCTTTCTAACTCTCTCTGATGTTTCTCCTCAGGTCCTGGCTCTTTCTAACTCTCTCTGATGTTTCTCCTCAGGTCCTGGTTCTTTCTAACTCTCTCTGATGTTTCTCCTCAGGTCCTGGTTCTTTCTAACTCTCTCTGATGTTTCTCCTCAGGTCCTGGTTCTTTCTAACTCTCTCTGATGTTTCTCCTCAGGTCCTGGTTCTTTCTAACTCTCTCTGATGTTTCTCCTCAGGTCCTGGTTCTTTCTAACTCTCTCTGATGTTTCTCCTCAGGTCCTGGTTCTTTCTAACTCTCTCTGATGTTTCTCCTCAGGTCCTGGCTCGGAGCAGAGCACAGTTGGAGTCTTCAGAGGCTCATATCACGGCCCAGGCCCGACGCGCTCAGACACAGATCAGAGCTCAGTTTGAGAAGCTGCACCAGTTCCTGAGGGAGGAGGAAGAGTCCAGGATGAAGGCTCTGAGGGAGGAAGAGGAGCAGAAGACTCAGAGGATGAAGGACATGATGGCGGCCGTGAGCAGAGACATGGAGGCCGTGTCCCAGAGCGTCTCAGAGACAGAGGAGCTGCTGAGAGCAGCAGACGCCTCCTTCCTGCTCCAGTACAAGACTGCAGCAAAGAGGCTGCAGCAGCGCCCCCTGGTGGAGGACATGGGACCAGGAGCTCTGATAGACCAGGCCAAACATCTGGGCAACCTGGGCTTCAACATCTGGAGGAACATGAAGAGCCTGGTGCAGTTCTACCCTGTGATTCTGGATCCAAACACTGCAGGACCTCGTATGATCCTGTCTGAAGATCTGAGCTCAGTGAGACGAGGAGAAGCTCAGGAGGTCCCACAGAATCCAGAGAGAAGAGAATGTTATGAGGTACTTGGATCTGAGAGGTTTGTCTCAGGGACTCACAGCTGGGACGTGGAGGTCGGGAAGAATAAGGTCTGGGAGGTGGGTGTGAGAGAGTTTGTTCAAGGAAGAGACGTCACTGAGGAGAGAAGGTGGTCCATATATTTCTATAAAGGTGAATACTTAACCTTTTCTTCCTCAGACCGAGGTAAACGTCTCTCAGTGAAGAAGAAGCCGCAGAGAGTCCGAGTGAAGCTGGACTTTGGCACAAAAACACTGACCTTCACTGACCCCGACACAAACACAGACCTCCACACAGACACAGGGTTCATCTCTGAGGGACTGAGACCAGATTTATCCACAGATCAAGATGTTCCTCTGAAGATCTTACCGAGGAACATCACTGTGACAGTAGAACCTACAGCTCTGTGTTTCTCTCCTTAACCCTCGTAGTTCCTTCACCTGATGACATCACGAGGCGGTGATCTGTCAGTGCTCAGATTGCCTCCAGATGATGTAAAAGTACTTTGTATATTCTGGGTGATTTGGATCTGAGTGGATGAAACGTTGTTGTTCTGCTCATTCTGTGACTTCTGTAATTACTGAAACCACTTCAATAAAAAACAACTTTCCATCAGCCACGTCTTTCATTTCCACCTTTTTTAAACCTTTACAGTTTCACTTCCTTGTTGGAAACTGTTGCCGTGACGACCGCGTTGAGTCAAAGCATAGAAATGACAGAAAAAGAAGAGAGAAAACCAGAGAAGCAACAAAAACACAATAAAAAAAGCCACACGAGTAAAGAAAACGTGACAAAAACACAAAACAAGAACAAACACTGACCTCTACTGGACACACTGAACCATTGCAGGAAAACTAAAGCAGGATCTTTCCTCACAGCGGAACATCAGGGTTTGAAATGCACCTACAATGTTAATCTCAGGCAAACACTTATGTTCCTCACGGTATATTTTCCTTGTGTTCCTTTACCCAAATCTAAAAGCTCTTTGACTGGAGTGCCACGCCTCCTTTAAAGCCGTACAATTGATACAAACAGATCTTTTTCCTCGAGTTTTATCACAGCTTTGACGTGTTTTTGTTGCTTTTTCATCACTTTTTTCCCCCATTTCTTTTTTGTGGCTTTTTCGTCTGGTTTTCAGTCCCCCCCCCCCCCCCCCCCCTGGTGGATAGTTTATGAACTGCAGGCAAAATTAACCCCTTAACTCCCACCTGAACCGAGCACATTTTCTCCAGCTTTACCCCAATCCAAAAGCTTCTGGAAAAAAGGTGTGAAAATAGCAACAAAACTGAGACGAAAACAATGATGAAAATGTGACAAAAGTGAGAAAACATTGACAAAAAATTTATAAAAAATTGACGAAAAAGTGACAAAAAAGTGACAAAAAAATTACAAAGAAATTACAAAAAAATTACAAAAAAATTACAAAAAAATTACAAAAATTGACAAAAAATGGACGAAAAATTGAGGAAAAAATGGACGAAAAGTGATAAAAATTTGACCAAAAAATGTGAATAATTTGATGAAAAAGTGACAAAAAATGGACCAACATTTGACAAAAAAATGTGAAAAATTTAACGAAAAATTGAGGAAAAAATGGACGAAAAAGTGATGAGAATTTGACAAAAAAGGCGAGTAATTTCACGAAAAAGTGACAAAAAAATTACAAAAAAATTACAAAAATTGAGAAAAAATGGACGAAAAATTGAGGAAAAAATGGACGAAAAGTGATAAAAATTTGACAAAAAAATGTGAATAATTTGATGAAAAAGTGACAAAAATGGACCAACATTTGACAAAAAAGTGTGAAAAATTTAAAAAAAAATTGAGGAAAAAATGGACGAAAAAGTTTTTTTACGAGAAGTTCTTTGATTTTTGGCCAAACTGGAGAAAATGTGCTAAAGGGGTTAAAAGGGCCTTAAAATAACACGTCGTTAAAGCTCAGTCTCGTTCTAGAAAAGCCTGAAACAGAATAATGACAGTGGGAGGAGAAAGTAAGTGCACCCTCTGGTCTAAACTGGTCACTAACTGTGTCTGAGCCTCATCAGAACCACAGGAAACATTAAACTAATAAAACCAAACAGCCAAACGATCAGGAGGAATCTCGGATCAGTCAGATTCAGGGGTTCACTTACTTATTCCACGCTGTCCTGTGAGCGTTTACACTCTGTAAACGTTGATTTGTTTATGTTCTGTGATTAACACGGGTTTAATGAACATTTGTGACATTTTAGTCCTCGATAATTCATCCCTGCGTTTTACTAAACCAGTGGTTCTCAACCTTTTGGCGGCGCAACCCCCATTTGAGCAGATAAAGGGATTCGTGACCCCCGCTCGGGCCACACCGTGAGGAATAGAAATATTAGCCGACATAATTCTTAACCTCTTAACTCCCGCCTGAACCGAGAGGATCTTTTTCCTCACGTCGTCACATCATTTTTCCATCATTTTTTTGTTGGGTTTTCAACTCATTTTAGTTTTTGTCACATTTTTGTCATTTTTTGATGGATTTTTGTCATATTTTTGTCATTTTTTTGTCACATTTTTGTCATTTTTTGTCACATTTTTGTCACTTTTTTGTCACATTTTTGTCACATTTTTGTCACATTTTTTTCACATTTTTTTCACATTTTTGTCACTTTTTTGTCACTTTTTTTTCACTTTTTTTTCACTTTTTTTTCACTTTTTTTCACATTTTTTTTCACATTTTTGTCACATTTTTTGTCACATTTTTGTCACTTTTTTTCCACTTTTTTTCACTTTTTTTTCACTTTTTTTTCACATTTCCATCATTGCTCTCAGCTTTTTTCACAGCTTTTTTTTCCAGAAGCTTTTGGATTGGGGTAAAGCCAAACTGGAGAAAATGTGGAATTAGACAAAAAAAGGTAGAAATTCTTTTTATGACCAAAGGAATGTTTTAAAACTGGGGACATGATCATTGGTTGACATTGGGGAGTTTGACACCACCGGCCGTGGCAGAACTTCTGAGTCTCAGAGAGAAAAGATGAGAATCCTGTGTGTGATCGGAGTCATCGTGTTACATTAGGTTCATCCTCTCACAGCACCGGGTCTGTCTCTTTCACCCCTTAACTCCCGCCTGAACCGAGCACCTTTCCTCCAGTCTGGCTTTACCCCAATCTAAAAGCTTCTGGGAAAAATCTGGGAAAATCGCAACAAAACTGAGACGAAAACATTGATGAAAAAGTGATGAAAAATTGATGAAAAAGTGGCAAAAATGTCACAAGAAATTGACAAAAAAATTACGAAAAAATTATGAAAAAATTACAAAAATGTGACAAAAATGTGATAAAAATTGAACAAAAAAAAAAAATAATGATAAAAAAATTGATTAAAAAATTACAAAAAAATTACAAAAAATGACCAAAGAAAAGACAAAAATGTGACAAAAAATGGACGAAAAAATGACAAAAATGTGACAAAAAATGAGTTGAATACCCAACAAAAAAAGGATGGATAAACAATGTGATGACGTGAGGAAAAAGATCCTCTTGGTTCAGGCGGGAGTTAAGAGGTTAAGAACCACAGCTGAGTCACTGGACACGCCCCCTCCAGAACAGGAAACAGGAAACAGGACTCTGCTCTCTCCACAACACTCTGAAGCCTCTGAAGACTCTGAAGACTCTGAAGCCTCTGAAGACTCTGTAGACTCTGAAGACTCTGAAGCCTCTGAAGCCTCTGTAGACTCTGAAGACTCTGAAGCCTCTGAAGACTCTGAAGACTCTGTAGACTCTGAAGCCTCTGAAGACTCTGTAGACTCTGTAGACTCTGAAGCCTCTGAAGCCTCTGAAGCCTCTGAAGACTCTGAAGACTCTGAAGACTCTGAAGCCTCTGAAGCCTCTGAAGACTCTGTAGACTCTGAAGACTCTGAAGCCTCTGAAGACTCTGTAGACTCTGAAGACTCTGAAGCCTCTGAAGCCTCTGTAGACTCTGAAGACTCTGAAGCCTCTGAAGCCTCTGTAGACTCTGAAGACTCTGAAGACTCTGAAGACTCTGTAGACTCTGAAGCCTCTGAAGACTCTGTAGACTCTGTAGACTCTGAAGCCTCTGAAGCCTCTGAAGCCTCTGAAGACTCTGAAGACTCTGAAGACTCTGAAGCCTCTGAAGCCTCTGAAGACTCTGTAGACTCTGTAGACTCTGAAGCCTCTGTAGACTCTGAAGCCTCTGAAGCCTCTGTAGACTCTGAAGACTCTGAAGACTCTGAAGCCTCTGAAGACTCTGAAGACTCTGAAGACTCTGAAGCCTCTGTAGACTCTGAAGACTCTGAAGACTCTGAAGCCTCTGAAGACTCTGAAGACTCTGAAGCCTCTGAAGCCTCTGAAGACTCTGAAGACTCTGAAGACTCTGAAGCCTCTGTAGACTCTGAAGACTCTGAAGACTCTGAAGACTCTGAAGCCTCTGAAGCCTCTGTAGACTCTGAAGACTCTGAAGCCTCTGAAGCCTCTGTAGACTCTGAAGACTCTGAAGACTCTGAAGCCTCTGTAGACTCTGAAGCCTCTGAAGCCTCTGTAGACTCTGAAGACTCTGAAGCCTCTGAAGACTCTGTAGACTCTGAAGACTCTGAAGACTCTGTAGACTCTGAAGCCTCTGAAGACTCTGAAGCCTCTGAAGCCTCTGAAGACTCTGAAGCCTCTGAAGACTCTGAAGCCTCTGAAGCCTCTGAAGACTCTGCAGACCCTGAAGCCTCTGAAGACTCTGTAGAGAAGACTGAAGAGGCGGCGACTGGACTGAGGTGAGTCCAGAGTGTGTTTGAATAAAGCTGGAACAGGGAAGGGCATGTGAGGCAGAGCAGCTCACGTCAGAGTGAAGTTACTTTGAAAGAACATGTAAAGACATTATCTTTCAAAAATATGCTAGCGAAGTATCATAACTACTATTACATTCTGAGACAGGCACACACTTGTGTTTTTGTGTGTATTTGCCTGGATATGAATATGAAAATATAAAGAAAGTTAAGCATTATTTTGGTTTGACAACAGTAAGTTTTAGTGCGTTTGGAAATCATTTTGTGTGAAAGTGAGGTCAGCTTGTTAGTTCAAGTTTACATGATAATGGACAAAACACATGTTTCCAATATGTTCATGGATTACATATACGTATGTATATATGTATACATATACGTATGTATACTTCAAGGATGTATACAGGTCTTTTTTCTCTCCCTTTCCCTGTCAGTCTTAAGTGAGTGACTTTGGACAGATAGTTTCTGTTTCCACACGGTTATACGGAGCTTGTACATTGGGTATAGTTGGTATAGCAGGACTGAGCGATATTATATATATTTTTGTGTGATCAGAACAAAAGAGAGATGTGCCTTGGCATAACTCTTATGTACCATATGGTGTATTTATTTATTTACGACTGTAAATGATAAATCCTTTATTTTTATTTTTTGGTAACTGTAAATGATGAAATTCTTTGACATTTTGTACGATCATAAACAATGTATAACTTGAATGAGAGATAAGGGGCAGGTTTACTATAAGTTCTTGAACTTCTTCCTACTCCTTTTGAGCACAAAGTCTTGTTTTGTATTTTTTCTTTCTGTAAAATGTTGACATACTTTTTCTGCTCAAATGAATAAATAAATGAAATCAGTAAAAAGTAAAGTGAAATAAATCCTGTGAGTAACTGTTTGCGTTAAAGTCTGACTTATGTTCCAGTCGTGAAAACAAACAAACTTGTATAAAGTGAAAATCTTAACATTCCAAATAAAATACAGTAAAAATGTATTAAAGATAAATATTTCTGAAATAAAGGACGAGACACAAACTTCATTGATTAAAGATCGACATGAAGCTGTAACTTTAACTTTCACTCACAGTGGACTTTTACTCAGTCATGAACTGAATACTGGAATAAGGACAGTCTATCAACAACAACAACAACAACAACAACAACAACAACAACAACAACTTAGTATAAGTCCGTACGAGTCTAAAACTGTGGCTTTTGTGAATAAAGGGGGAAATTTTGACGAAAATTGACGAATTTCAGGAGAAGCTCTGAGTCCAACATGCTGCCAGGCAAAGAACCCTGGCTATTTTCACGGAGGATGGGCGGGCCACTTACAAGCCACTTACAAGCCAAGTTAAAGGCCTTGTTGGCGATAGCGGCTGCGTGTGCACACCATCAGGTCCAGGTGGGGAATGTGCACGCGCGCCGGATTGGGTCCGTTCCAATCCGACAAAGTCTGTGAAAGATCTGAGGCTGTGAAATTTGCTGAAAATGGCCTCTCAGTTGCGGCCTTGTCATGACCACGCCCAATAATAAATGTACTTGATGATTTTGAAAGCCACATGGGTTTGGGACATGTTGGCCAAAATTGGAGGCTTTCCATTGAAAACTCGGGGATCAGGGGCCAGAAGTTCAAGAGGTACGATTTTGAAGGTTTGAGGTTCGGGCCAAGATGGCCGACTTCCTGTAGCATTTAGGGCGGGGTCGTAATATCATTTTTGACATGTCCTGACGTGGTCTATGTCCCTGGCCAATGTCACTTTTGTACCATGACTTTTTTTGCGACTGCTCCTCCATTGGGTCAATGTAAACTGCCTGTTTGAGGGGGCGCCACAGAGCAAACTTTTATTATTTTCTCTCGCGAACCCCACCCAAAATTAGAGCTTGTGGAGCACTATGCTTTGACCCCTGTTACTTGTGTATTGTTCATGTTTGCTACGGCAATTCTTGCGTTTTCGTCCCCCGTTATCGATATTAATTAGTCCCTCGCGGGACACTGCGTGTCCGTTGCTCTGACCTAATAATAATAATTATAATAATTATAATAAATACAGATATAAATCTGAACATGTTGCTGAGCATTACTGATATAAAACAGAAACAAAAAGTATTGCAAGTTTTCTGTCATTTGAAGTTTTCATTTAAAAATAGAAACTTTTGCAATGGCTTAGGAATAGTATTGCTAAGTAGTGCTTTTATTGTGAAAATCCCCATTTAGTTACATAATAGTGCTTTTATTGTGAAAATCCCCATTTAGTCACATAATAGTGCTTTTATTGTGAAAATCCCCATTTAGTCACATAATAGTGCTTTTATTGTGAAAACCCCTATTTAGTTACATAATCGTGCTTTTATTGTGAAAACCCCTATTTGGTTACATAATAGTGCTTTTATTGTGAAAATCCTGATTTAGTTGCATAATCGTGCTTTTATTGTGAAAATCCCCATTTAGTTACATAATAGTGCTTTTATTGTGAAAATCCCCATATTTTTGCATAATCGTGCTTTTATTGTGAAAATCCCCATTTAGTTACATAGTAGTGCTTTTATTGTGAAAATCCCCATATTTTTGCATAATCGTGCTTTTATTGTGAAAATCCCCATTTAGTTACATAATAGTGCTTTTATTGTGAAGATCCCCATTTAGTTACATAATCGTGCTTTTATTGTGAAAACCCCTATTTAGTCACATAATAGTGCTTTTATTGTGAAAATCCCCATTTAGTCACATAATAGTGCTTTTATTGTGAAAACCCCTATTTAGTCACATAATAGTGCTTTTATTGTGAAAATCCCCATTTAGTCACATAATCGTGCTTTTATTGTGAAAACCCCTATTTAGTTACATAATAGTGCTTTTATTGTGAAAATCCCCATTTAGTTGCATAATTGTGCTTTTATTGTGAAAATCCCCATTTAGTTACATAATAGTGCTTTTATTGTGAAAATCCCCATATTTTTGCATAATCGTGCTTTTATTGTGAAAATCCCCATTTAGTTACATAATAGTGCTTTTATTGTGAAAATCCCCATATTTTTGCATAATCGTGCTTTTATTGTGAAAATCCCCATTTAGTTACATAATAGTGCTTTTATTGTGAAAATCCCCATTTAGTTACATAATCGTGCTTTTATTGTGAAAATCCCCATATTTTTGCATAATCGTGCTTTTATTGTGAAAATCCCCATTTAGTTACATAATAGTGCTTTTATTGTGAAAATCCCCATATTTTTGCATAATCGTGCTTTTATTGTGAAAATCCCCATTTAGTTACATAATAGTGCTTTTATTGTGAAAATCCCCATTTAGTCACATAATAGTGCTTTTATTGTAGAAATCCCTAATAAATGCATTATAGTGCTCTACAGAGATTAATAAAGGATAACTTAACTTTTATTGTGAAAATCCCTATTTTGTCGCAGAAATCGCTGATAGACTTAACTGTATCAGAAGTCCTAAAATGAATGGGCAGAATTCCCCACACAAATGAATGGGCAGAATTCCCCATACAAATGAATGGGCAGAATTCCCCATACAAATGAATAGGCAGAATTCCCCATACAAATGAATGGACAGAATTCCCCATACAAATGAATGGGCAGAATTCCCCATACAAATGAATGGGTAGAATTCCCCATACAAATGAATGGGCAGAATTCAAAAACTGGGAAATTACAGAAGGGGGAATTTTCCTGAATACGGATAAGTTGCGGGAGCTGAACATTTTAAGAGATAAATCACATGAAAAACAATTATTCAATCATTAAGACGTTTTATGAACATTTTTTGATATTTTCAGGAATAAAATCTAAAAATCCAAAGAGGAAAAACCAAGCGACAGGCCCCGCCCCCAAAGAGGAAAAACCAAGCGACAGGCCCCGCCCCCAAAGAGGAAAAACCAAGCGACAGGCCCCGCCCCCAAAGAGGAAAAACCAAGCGACAGGCCCCGCCCCCAATGAGGAAAAACCAGGCGACAGGCCCCGCCCCCAAAGAGGAAAAACAAACTGAGCCAAAGATCTAAACGTCCAAACAAAGCGACAGGAGAAGAACCATCTCTGTTCACGTCACTTTAGGATTGACCCTTCTCTGTTCACGTCCCGCTCTCTCAGTCTCTACAACTTTATACATTTTTATTTCATTATTTATTCACAGATTTAGGAAAATTCAAAACAAAACCATCAGATTTAGGATTTATTTCCCTCTGAGTCTGAACTCTGTGTTTGTTTGTTTTTGTGGTTTGAGTTTCTTAGATTCTCGGTTCCATAAATGTGCTCCTCTGTCTGTGGCTTCAGGTGGATCATCATGGCGTCCAGACTGGAGCAGGACCTGAGCTGTCCCATCTGCTGTGAGCTCTTCAGAGATCCTGTGGTTCTGAGCTGCAGCCACAGCTTCTGTAAGGTCTGTTTGGAGAACTGGTGGAAGGACAAACCCCTGAAGACCTGTCCAGTCTGTAAGAGCAAGATCTCCATGGATCCATCACTGAGCCTCACCCTGAAGAACCTGGTGGAGACGTTCACAGAGGAGAGAAGGCAAACATCTCCATCTCCAGCACAGCCTGAGTGCAGTCTTCACTCTGAGAAGCTGCGGCTCTTCTGTGAGGACCATCAGGACCTGATCTGCCTGGTCTGCAGAGACTCCAGGACTCACAAAGACCACAGCTTCAGACCCATCGAGGAGGCGGCTCAGGAGCTGAGAGAGCAGCTGAGGAGAGACCTCACACCTGTACAGGAGAACCTGAAGGTAAGAGACCTCACACCTGTACAGGAGAACCTGAGGGTAAGAGACCTCACACCTGTACAGGAGAACCTGAAGGTAAGAGACCTCACACCTGTACAGGAGAACCTGAAGGTTAGAGACCTCACACCTGTACAGGAGAACCTGAAGGTAAGAGACCTCACACCTGTACAGGAGAACCTGAAGGTTAGAGACCTCACACCTGTACAGGAGAACCTGAAGGTAAGAGACCTCACACCTGTACAGGAGAACCTGAAGGTAACTAAGTCTAACTCTCTCTGATGTTTCTCCTCAGGTCCTGGTTCTTTCTAACTCTCTCTGATGTTTCTCCTCAGGTCCTGGTTCTTTCTAACTCTCTCTGATGTTTCTCCTCAGGTCCTGGTTCTTTCTAACTCTCTCTGATGTTTCTCCTCAGGTCCTGGTTCTTTCTAACTCTCTCTGATGTTTCTCCTCAGGTCCTGGTTCTTTCTAACTCTCTCTGATGTTTCTCCTCAGGTCCTGGTTCTTTCTAACTCTCTCTGATGTTTCTCCTCAGGTCCTGGTTCTTTCTAACTCTCTCTGATGTTTCTCCTCAGGTCCTGGTTCTTTCTAACTCTCTCTGATGTTTCTCCTCAGGTCCTGGTTCTTTCTAACTCTCTCTGATGTTTCTCCTCAGGTCCTGGTTCTTTCTAACTCTCTCTGATGTTTCTCCTCAGGTCCTGGTTCTTTCTAACTCTCTCTGATGTTTCTCCTCAGGTCCTGGCTCGGAGCAGAGCACAGTTGGAGTCTTCAGAGGCTCATATCACGGCCCAGGCCCGACGCGCTCAGACACAGATCAGAGCTCAGTTTGAGAAGCTGCACCAGTTCCTGAGGGAGGAGGAAGAGTCCAGGATGAAGGCTCTGAGGGAGGAAGAGGAGCAGAAGACTCAGAGGATGAAGGACATGATGGCGGCCGTGAGCAGAGACATGGAGGCCGTGTCCCAGAGCGTCTCAGAGACAGAGGAGCTGCTGAGAGCAGCAGACGCCTCCTTCCTGCTCCAGTACAAGACTGCAGCAAAGAGGCTGCAGCAGCGCCCCCTGGTGGAGGACATGGGACCAGGAGCTCTGATAGACCAGGCCAAACATCTGGGCAACCTGGGCTTCAACATCTGGAGGAACATGAAGAGCCTGGTGCAGTTCTACCCTGTGATTCTGGATCCAAACACTGCAGGACCTCGTGTGATCCTGTCTGAAGATCTGAGCTCAGTGAGAGGAGGAGAAGCTCAGGAGGTCCCACAGAATCCAGAGAGAAGAGATTTTAACGAGGTACTTGGATCTGAGAAGTTTGTCTCAGGGACTCACAGCTGGGACGTGGAGGTCGGGGAGAATCAGTACTGGTTTGTGGGTGTGAGAGAGTTTGTTCAGAGAAGAGGGAACCCTGAGGAGAGAGTTTGGTTCATACGTTTCTATTATGGTGATTACTCAGCCTGTTCTCCCTCAGTCCCAGATAAACGTCTCTCAGTGAAGAAGAATCTGCAGAGAGTCCGAGTGAAGCTGGACTTTGACACAAAAACACTGACTTTCACTGACCCCGACACAAACACAGACCTCCACACAGTCACAGGGTTCATCTCTGAGGGACTGACTCCATTTTTAATCACACTTGAGGATGTTCCTCTGAAGATCTTACCGAGGAACATCACTGTGACAGTAGAACCTACAGCTCAGTGTTTCTCTCCTTAACCCTCGTAGTTCCTTCACCTGATGACATCACGAGGTGGTGATCTGTCAGTGCTCAGATTGCCTCCAGATGATGTAAAAGTACTTTGTATATTCTGGGTGATTTGGATCTGAGTGGATGAAACGTTGTTGTTCTGCTCATTCTGTGACTTCTGTAATTACTGAAACCACTTCAATAAAAAACAACTTTCCATCAGCCACGTCTTTCATTTCCACCTTTTTAAACCTTTACAGTTTCACTTCCTTGTTGGAAACAGTTGCCGTGACGACCGCGTTGAGTCAAAGAAATGACAGAAAGGCCTCAGTACAGACGACACACGTTATGTTCATGTGATGTTTTTTCACTCAAATATTTCCTTTCATTTTACTCAAAGTCATGTTTTTGTGACTGAAACTAAAGTTGTTCCTGAGACTAAAATGTGACTAAAGTCAAAGAAAGTCAAATGATCCAAAGTGAGTTTGAAAAAGCCTCAGATGATTCAGATTCTCTGAGCTTTGTTCATGTGGAGAAACAGGAATAAATATGATTCTAATAAACGTTAGAAACACGAGACTCAAACACAGGAGAAATATTTCACTCAAACTAAACTCAAACACTGATCCAAAACAAGTCTGTGGCAGAAAAGAAAAGTCACAAAGCTGTGCTTTTATTGTGAAGGCAGGAAGTCCTTCCTCTCGGCCAACGTCACCTCAGACGCAGAAAACTGTGAACTCTGAGACGGCAAAAAGTGCCCGACTAAAAACAAGGAAAAACATCTTGTTTTAAGGAAAAACTTCTGCCAATGAGGTCAGAGTTTTTACTTGCTAAGAATTCTTATTTGGAGAATATTTTTCTCATCATAAAACAAGAAAGAAACACTAAATTTAAGCAAATAAAGCTGGAATTAAGCAAAATGTCCTCAGAAAATAGAGTAATTTAAGGAAAACATTCTTATTTAGTGAAAAATTGTGGATATTTCACTTAAATGTTGCTTGATTTAAGCAAAATGTTGTTAATAAATCCTAATATTTATTGCCTGGAGACCCGCCTCCATGATGTGGAGCCAGGCTGATGGTCAGAATCACCTATTGTACATGTTTTTAGTGGCAGACACGGGGAGAACATGCTCCACACAGAAAGGCCCCGTCCTGGTGGGAATCGAACCCGGGACCTTCGAGCTGTGAAGCTGAGGCTCTAACCGCTGTGCCACCGAGCCGCCCACTTTATAGAATGGAATGTTTTATCTGTGAGAAGCAGTTCTTACATTAAGAGTTTTGATCTGAGTTTTTCTTAAAATAAGAACAAATATTCTTTGTCTAAAACTGAAGAAGATTCAAAAAGTTTTTCTTTCTTGTTACAAGAAAAATTCTCATGTTTTTAGCAAATTTATCTGAACAAGAAATGGACAGATTTTATTTCCTAAAATAAGATTTTTTTTTTCTCAAGAAAACTTTGCTCAGTGAAACATTATTACAAAAGTAATAATGTGAAAAATCAGAACTTATTTCTTAAAGACATTGTTTACTTGCTTAGAATCCACTTTTTGCAGTGAAACATGGATTCTCCCGGTAATGACGACATATTAGAGGAAACGACCACACAGAAAATGGCCGACAGTTGCCATAGTTACCGTCATGGCCGCCTCAGTTTGAAACTCTCCTCCTCGTCCTGGAGGTTTGTGTTATTTTCTGAGGACAAAGTGTGAGGATTGTTCCGGATCAGTTTTCAGGCTGTAATTGTCCGACACAGACAGCAGGGGGCAGCCTTCACACCCACATCTGCTCATACGTGTTCTGTTTGAAGTCACGCGTGTTTTCTCTTCATCATTTTCCCTCTTCCTGTTTGAATGGACTCGTTTAGATGAAGAGTCAAAACTGCAGCGACACAAACGAAGGTGAATCAGTCTCTCACACGGGTCACGGGTCACGGGTCACGGGTCACGGGTCACGGGTCACGGGTCACGGGTCACGGGTCACGGGTCACGGGTCAGTCTGGACCAAATCAGCGTAAATGTGACACTTCCACAAATACACATTAACCTCTGACCCCCCGCCTTCACCCAGAGCATTTTCTCCAGTTCGGCTTTGCCCAAATCTAAAAGCTTCTTGACTGGAGAGCAACACTGTGAGGAATCATTTGAAAGCTAAGATCTAGAAAAGTCACGGTAACTTTTTGTCACGTTGTCGCTGCATTTTTGTCATGTTTTTGTCTCTTGTTTTTCAGGGTTTTTTTCATGTTGTTTTTTCGTCGCTTTGTCGTCACGTTTTCGTCACATTTTGTTGTGTTTTTGCCGCTTTTTTGTTGCTTTTCCAGCACATTTTTGTTTTCGGAGGCTTTTCTTTTAACCCCTTAACTCCCGCCTGAACCGAGAGCATTTTCTCCAGTTTGGCTTTACCCCAATCCAAAAGCTCCTGGACAAAAGCTGTGGAAATAGCAACAAAACTGAGACGAAAACAATGATGGAAATGTGAGAAAAAAGTGACGAAAAATTGATGAAAATGTAGCAAAAATGTCACAAGAAATTGACAAAAAAATGTCAAAAATGTGACAAAAAATGAAAAAAAAATGTGACAAAAAATTGAAAAAAAAGGAAAAAAATGTGACAAAAAATGTGACAAAAAATTGGAAAAAAAAGGAAAAAAATTGTGAAAAGAAATTGAATTTTTTTTTTTTGAATGACCGAAATTTGATAAAAAATGTGACAAAAAAAATGAAAAACATTTACGAAAACATTTACAAAAAAAATTCAAAAATGTGGCCAAAAAAATTACAAAAATTCGACAAAATATTGCAAAAAAAATCACAAAAAAATTACGAAAATGTGCCAAAAAAAAAAAAATCACTAAAATTTGACCAAAAAAATATGATTAAAAATTGACGGAAAAATGACAAAAAAGTTACAAAAATGAGTTGAATCCCCGACAAAAAAATGCTGGAAAAACAATCTGATGACGTGAGGAAAAAGATCCTCTCGGTTCAGGCGGGAGTTAAGAGGTTAAGCTGTTAGATTTGGGTAAAGTGAGAGGCCAGACTGGTGGTCCTCCTGTGCTCTTCCAGGACGGACATGTGGCCCGTCCGCCCCTGCTGCTGCTCAGGATCAAGAAGACCTGAAACAAAGGGAGACGGAGCAGCTTCACCTTCACACATGAGACCATCTGACCTTCAGGCCGTCCACGTGATGGTCCGTCCCGTCTGGAGCTTCTGTGGTTGGAATGGAATGGTCTGTGTGATGACCTGGAGAACGAGCTGAAGAACCGAGCCCGACACAAAGGTCCAACACCAGGCAGATGTTCAGAGGGTTTTATTCAGACCTTTGCTCCAATCACAAAGCCTTCTCTGTTCATGTAAACGCTTATTTCTGTACAAAACATCCCCCAAAACAAAAGAGCAGAGGCCCCTCCCCCCCAGAGGCCCCTCCCCCCCACAGCCAGAGGCCCCTCCCCCCCACAGCCAAAGGAAAAGCCCGTATGTACAGCACAAACCCATGAACAAAGTCTTTATTGCTGATTCCCAAACGTGTGAAAGAGAAAAGACCTGAGCGGCTCCTCAGACTGTACAACGCTTTACAAACACATTCACCAACGAGTCATTCTGAAGAGGCTCCGCCCACCACGCCACGGACACACTCTGCGTTCACGCCCGTCGGAAACAGCAGCTCAGAGGTTCTGCCTTTAGAAGCATCACGTGATCCAGGAGGGGGCGCTGTGAGGCCGTCTGACTGAACACACCGGTTTAACCTGTTAAGGACCACCTGCTCTGATGTCCTCTCGCCGGCTAAATGAAACAGTCCCCTCTCCATATTAACATTACTGTTATTGTTATTGTCTTATGTGAACCGTCATAGGAATCAGGACAAGAAGCAGCTTCTTTGTACATTTAGACTTTGTGACAAAAACATGTAAAAAGGTTCTTTAGTTAGAAAATTAATACAAATATAGCTTTTTTATATCTCGAAAATTACACATAAACTTAAATATCTTTCCTGAAAATACACTTCACAGCACAGACTCCAAACTGAGCACAGTGTTAACCTTACAGGTGCTCAGCATGTGTGCACAATCTCAGAAGTCCAGGTCCAAGTGTGTTGGATTTGTAAACTTTTTGGTGCTATATCTCATTAGCATCGTGCACAAACCAAAGTGCCAAATGTGATAAAAGCAAAAATATTTTCACAAATGTGTCAAACAAAGTGCAGCAGCAACAACTAACCTCCCAAACATGGACTAAATCACAGCAAAATGAAGTGGGTTATTTCTTTTCCATATTTATCTCAGTGCACAAAGGTGCGTCAGTCACACCTTCCCCCGAAACAAAATGGCCGCCTTGTTTACTCAGAAAAGCTTTTACACGTCTTCATTCACTGTGATCTGGAGACAATGGACGTCGACACAGATGCACCACTGTCACCTGGGAAATCAACAAGTCTGTGCTAAATGCTAATGTGGCTAACGTGTGGCTAACATGTGGATAATATATGGCTAACGTGTGGCTAATATATGGCTAACGTGTGGCTAACATGTGGCTAACATGAGGCTAACATGAGACTAACATGTGGCTAACATATGGCTAACATGAGGCTAACATGTGGCTAACATGAGACTAACATGTGGCTAACATGTGGCTAACATGAGGCTAACATATGGCTAACATGAGGCTAACATGTGGCTAACATGTGGCTAACATGAGACTAACATGTGGCTAACATATGGCTAACATGGGGCTAACATGTGGCTAACATGAGGCTAACATGTGGCTAACATATGGCTAACATGGGGCTAACATGTGGCTAACATATGGCTAACATGGGGCTAACATGTGACTAACATATGGCTAACATGGGGCTAACATGTGGCTAACATGTGGCTAACATGTGGCTAACATGTGGCTAACATGAGGCTAACGTGTGGCTAACGTGTGGCTAACGTGTGGCTAACATGAGGCTAACGTGTGGCTAACGTGTGGCTAACATGAGACTAACATGTGGCTAACATGGGGCTAACATGTGGCTAACATGAGGCTAACGTGTGGCTAACGTGTGGCTAACATGAGGCTAACGTGTGGCTAACGTGTGGCTAACATGAGACTAACATGTGGCTAACATATGGCTAACATGTGGCTAACGTGTGGCTAACATGTGGCTAACATGTGGCTAACATGAGGCTAACGTGTGGCTAACGTGTGGCTAACATGAGGCTAACGTGTGGCTAACGTGTGGCTAACATGTGGCTAACATGAGGCTAACATGAGGCTAACGTGTGGCTAACATGAGGCTAACGTGTGGCTAACATGAGGCTAACATGAGGCTAACGTGTGGCTAACATATGGCTAACATGTGGTTAACATGTGGCTAATATGAGGCTAACATGAGGCTAACGTGTGGCTAACGTGTGGCCAACATGAGGCTAACGTGTGGCTAACGTGTGGCTAACATGTGGCTAACATGAGGCTAACATGAGGCTAACGTGTGGCTAACATGAGGCTAACATGAGGCTAACGTGTGGCTAACATGAGGCTAATATGAAGCTAACGTGTGGCTAACATATGGCTAACATGTGGTTAACATGTGGCTAACATGAGGCTAACGTGTGGCTAACATGAGGCTAACGTGTGGCTAACATGAGGCTAACGTGTGGCTAACGTGTGGCTAACATATGGCTAACATGTGGCTAACATGAGGCTAACGTGTGGCTAACATGAGGCTAACGTGTGGCTAACATGAGGCTAACGTGTGGCTAACATGAGGCTAACATGTGGCTAACGTGTGGCTAACGTGTGGCTAACGTGTGGCTAACATGTGGCTAACACTGAGCACTGCCAGCACAAATATCAGTGGATTTCTTTGGAAACGGCTCATTTTGAAGAGAATAGTCGTTAGGATTAAGGGAACAGAACTGGAATTGACAAAAAGTTTGTTTACAAGAAGATTTTCTCATTTGTGGAGTATTTTTAGGTAATTTCTGACCGTGAAAATTGAAAATAATGAGCCAAATTTTCCAAAAAGAGAATTTTGTTGAAATTTTTGTTACATTAAATTTTACTTGAGTATTTTGGACCAAAAAAATCCAGTCGACCTATGATTGGACCACAGATAATTTAATATGGAAAAGAAATGCTTCATTTTAATGCTCGATTTTCAGGTTTTTTTTATTTTTCTGTCCTTAATTAATGCTTTGATTTAAGTGATGATGTTCCATGACTGGAATAGATGTTTTGGGGAGAAGCGCCTGTTTAAAAATCTGTGCCACATGTTTATATTGGTCGAAATATAATTTGCCTAAATACTGTATGAAAGTAAATGGACCTGGAGTCAGTCCCGGATCAGGGACGGTCCTGAACAGGTTAAACCTCATCACATTTATTACACTTCATAACACTTTAGTAAAAGCACATTTAGAAGCTTCTCTTTCTGTTCGGAGCCAGTGAGAAACTCTTTACGACAGAGTTTGTTTTTCAGACGGACGTGAACGCAGCGTCACTGGAACCAAACGCAGAAAAAACAAGTTTAATATTCATAATAATCATCATCTGTACAGCACTGCAGCCTCCGAAGCACAGGAAACGCTCGCCGCCTTCACAATAAAGGTCAGACCCTCCACTATAAGAGCTCAGACCCTCCACAATAAGAGCCCAGACCCTCCACAATAAGAGCTCAGACCCTCCACTATAAGAGCTCAGACCCTCCACTATAAGAGCTCAGACCCTCCACTATAAGAGCTCAGACCCTCCACAATAAGAGCCCAGACCCTCCACTATAAGAGCCCGGACCCTCCACAATAAGAGCTCAGACCCTCCACTATAAGAGCCCAGACCCTCCACAATAAGAGCTCAGACCCTCCACTATAAGAGCTCAGACCCTCCACAATAAGAGCTCAGACCCTCCACTATAAGAGCTCAGACCCTCCACTATAAGAGCTCAGACCCTCCACAATAAGAGCTCAGACCCTCCACAATAAGAGCTCAGACCCTCCACTATAAGAGCTCAAACCCTCCACTATAAGAGCTCAGACCCTCCACTATAAGAGCCCAGACCCTCCACAATAAGAGCTCAGACCCTCCACTATTTAATTTTTAATTTAACGCTCTGGTCAATTTCACTCTTTGAACCTGAGCTTTAGGGGCTGGGCTTTAGGGGCGGAGCTTTAGGGGCGGAGCTTTAGCGGCTGGGCTTTAGGGGCGGAGCGTTAGGGGCGGGGCTTTAGGGGCGGGGCTTTAGGGGCGGACCTTTAGGGGCTGGGCTTTAGGGGCGGAGCTTTAGGGGCAGGGCTTTAGGGGCGGAGCTTTAGGGGCGTGACCCGTGAAGCGGCGAGCGTTTCCACAAGTGCTTCACCTTTAACCTCTGGATGGGCTTCCTGATTGGTGGCTTTAAAAAGAGTCCCGACCGCTCTGGCCCCGCCTCCTGGCAGGACGCCGTACCCGTGTTTTATTGTGAAAGTCCACACAAAGCAAAAGTGTAAAATAAGACAGTCCTCTCTGTACAAACTCTGAAACCGGACGTGTCTTAATACGAATAAGTTAAAGTTGAATCACAAAATACTATGTTTGTTCTGCTTTAGAAAATCTCCGTCTCCGTTAAATATCTGTGTTCGACCCGCCAGAAAAACCCAAAGAAAATGTACAAAGTTCCTCCTCAAAAGTCCTGCGAGCCTCGTTCCCCACAGTCTGTTTCTGTCCCGATCCGAGTGTCAGAGTCGCCTCCGAACCCACAGTCTGTTTCTGTCCCGATCCGAGTGTCAGAGTCGCCTCCGAACCCACAGTCTGTTTCTGTCCCGATCCGAGCGTCAGAGTCGCCTCCAAACCCACAGTCTGTTTCTGTCCCGATCCGAGCGTCAGAGTCGCCTCCGAACCCACAGTCTGTTTCTGTCCCGATCCGAGTGTCAGAGTCGCCTCCGAACCCACAGTCTGTTTCTGTCCCGATCCGAGCGTCAGAGTCGCCTCCGAACCCACAGTCTGTTTCTGTCCCGATCCGAGCGTCAGAGTCGCCTCCAAACCCACAGTCTGTTTCTGTCCCGATCCGAGTGTCAGAGTCGCCTCCGAACCCACAGTCTGTTTCTGTCCCGATCCGAGCGTCAGAGTCGCCTCCGAACCCACAGTCTGTTTCTGTCCCGATCCGAGTGTCAGAGTCGCCTCCAAACCCACAGTCTGTTTCTGTCCCGATCCGAGCGTCAGAGTCGCCTCCGAACCCACAGTCTGTTTCTGTCCCGATCCGAGTGTCCGAGTCGCCTCCGAACCCACAGTCTGTTTCTGTCCCGATCCGAGTGTCAGAGTCGCCTCCGAACCCACAGTCTGTTTCTGTCCCGATCCGAGTGTCAGAGTCGCCTCCGAACCCACAGTCTGTTTCTGTCCCGATCCGAGTGTCAGAGTCGCCTCCGAACCCACAGTCTGTTTCTGTCCCGATCCGAGAGTCAGAGTCGCCTCCAAACCCACAGTCTGTTTCTGTCCCGATCCGAGCGTCAGAGTCGCCTCCGAACCCACAGTCTGTTTCTGTCCCGATCCGAGTGTCAGAGTCGCCTCCAAACCCACAGTCTGTTTCTGTCCCCGATCCGAGCGTCAGAGTCGCCTCCGAACCCACAGTCTGTTTCTGTCCCGATCCGAGTGTCAGAGTCGCCTCCGAACCCACAGTCTGTTTCTGTCCCGATCCGAGCGTCAGAGTCGCCTCCGAACCCACAGTCTGTTTCTGTCCCGATCCGAGTGTCAGAGTCGCCTCCAAACCCACAGTTTCTCCCACGGTTTGTCATGACCAGCCTCCTCTACAGTCACATGACCTGCCTCCTCTACAGTCACATGACCTGCCTCCTCTACAGTCACATGACCAGCCTCCTCTACAGTCACATGACCTGCCTCCTCTACAGTCACATGACCAGCCTCCTCTACAGTCACATGACCAGCCTCCTCCACAGTCACATGACCAGCCTCCTCTACAGTCACATGACCAGCCTCCTCTACAGTCACATGACCAGCCTCCTCTACAATCACATGACCAGCCTCCTCTACAGTCACATGACCAGCCTCCTCCACAGTCACATGACCAGCCTCCTCCACAGTCACATGACCAGCCTCCTCTACAGTCACATGACCAGCCTCCTCTACAATCACATGACCAGCCTCCTCTACAGTCACATGACCAGCCTCCTCTACAGTCACATGACCAGCCTCCTCTACAGTCACATGACCAGCCTCCTCCACAGTCACATGACCAGCCTCCTCTACAGTCACATGACCAGCCTCCTCCACAGTCACATGACCAGCCTCCTCCACAGTCACATGACCAGCCTCCTCTACAGTCACATGACCAGCCTCCTCTACAGTCACATGACCAGCCTCCTCTACAGTCACATGACCAGCCTCCTCTACAGTCACATGACCAGCCTCCTCCACAGTCACATGACCAGCCTCCTCTACAGTCACATGACCAGCCTCCTCCTCACTTCAATCCTGGGCTTTGTTCACAAACGTTCTTCCAGGTCTTTGAGAATGTGAGACTTTTCCGACTTTGGTGAAGGACTCGGGTCGAGGAGAAACGTGTGGAAACGAACTGCTTCCTGTTTGTGCTTTACACAATAAAAGTCACCGTTATCGCTTTAGTCAGACTCTTATTGTGAAAGGGTCGGAGTCACATCACAGCAGCTCGACGTCTCGGAAAAGAAACAGCAAAAGACACGAACAAACTCAGACTGTTTGACTTTTATCTTCTGGAGTTTTATTGTGTTTTTAATGGAGTTAGTTTTCTGTAGTTCTGAGTCCGTTTTTGCTGTTTTGATCATCACAAAGTAAATTCTTTCAATCGTTTCTTCTTCACTGTGTAATTTAACTTATTTTTGTTACAATAAAAAAATCGTGATATTCTATTTTTGTCATATCGCCCACCCCCGATCCTCCACAGCCACAGCAGGGCAGAGATCGGCCCGATATATCGGCCTCAGTGGGCTCCAGTTTGCAGTAGTTTGTCTCCTCTGTGACTCTTTAGGCTCCAGTTTGCTGTAGTTTGCCTCCTCTGTGACTCTTTAGGCTCCAGTTTGCAGTAGTTTGTCTCCTCTGTGACTCTTTAGGCTCCAGTTTGCAGTAGTTTGTCTCCTCTGTGACTCTTTAGGCTCCAGTTTGCAGTAGTTTGTCTCCTCTGTGACTCTTTAGGCTCCAGTTTGCTGTAGTTTGTCTCCTCTGTGACTCTTTAGGCTCCAGTTTGCTGTAGTTTGTCTCCTCTGTGACTCTTTAGGCTCCAGTTTGCAGTAGTTTGTCTCCTCTGTGACTCTTTAGGCTCCAGTTTGCTGTAGTTTGCCTCCTCTGTGACTCTTTAGGCTCCAGTTTGCTGTAGTTTGCCTCCTCTGTGACTCTTTAGGCTCCAGTTTGCAGTAGTTTGTCTCCTCTGTGACTCTTTAGGCTCCAGTTTGCTGTAGTTTGTCTCCTCTGTGACTCTTTAGGCTCCAGTTTGCTGTAGTTTGCCTCCTCTGTGACTCTTTAGGCTCCAGTTTGCTGTAGTTTGTCTCCTCTGTGACTCTTTAGGCTCCAGTTTGCTGTAGTTTGTCTCCTCTGTGACTCTTTAGGCTCCAGTTTGCTTTAGTTTGTCTCCTCTGTGACTCTTTAGGCTCCAGTTTGCTTTAGTTTGTCTCCTCTGTGACTCTTTAGGCTCCAGTTTGCAGTAGTTTGTCTCCTCTGTGACTCTTTAGGCTCCAGTTTGCTGTAGTTTGTCTCCTCTGTGACTCTTTAGGCTCCAGTTTGCTGTAGTTTGTCTCCTCTGTGACTCTTTAGGCTCCAGTTTGCTGTAGTTTGTCTCCTCTGTGACTCTTTAGGCTCCAGTTTGCAGTAGTTTGTCTCCTCTGTGACTCTTTAGGCTCCAGTTTGCTGTAGTTTGTCTCCTCTGTGACTCTTTAGGCTCCAGTTTGCTGTAGTTTGCCTCCTCTGTGACTCTTTAGGCTCCAGTTTGCTGTAGTTTGTCTCCTCTGACTCTTTAGGCTCCAGTTTGCTGTAGTTTGTCTCCTCTGTGACTCTTTAGGCTCCAGTTTGCTGTAGTTTGCCTCCTCTGTGACTCTTTAGGCTCCAGTTTGCTGTAGTTTGTCTCCTCTGTGACTCTTTAGGCTCCAGTTTGCTGTAGTTTGTCTCCTCTGTGACTCTTTAGGCTCCAGTTTGCTGTAGTTTGTCTCCTCTGTGACTCTTTAGGCTCCAGTTTGCAGTAGTTTGTCTCCTCTGTGACTCTTTAGGCTCCAGTTTGCTGTAGTTTGTCTCCTCTGTGACTCTTTAGGCTCCAGTTTGCAGTAGTTTGTCTCCTCTGTGACTCTTTAGGCTCCAGTTTGCTGTAGTTTGTCTCCTCTGTGACTCTTTAGGCTCCAGTTTGCTGTAGTTTGTCTCCTCTGTGACTCTTTAGGCTCCAGTTTGCAGTAGTTTGTCTCCTCTGTGACTCTTTAGGCTCCAGTTTGCAGTAGTTTGTCTCCTCTGTGACTCTTTAGGCTCCAGTTTGCTGTAGTTTGTCTCCTCTGTGACTCTTTAGGCTCCAGTTTGCAGTAGTTTGCCTCCTCTGTGACTCGGCCTCAGGCGTCTTTGGGCTCCAGTTTGCAGCTCATGTCGAACAGGAGGTTCTGGTTGTCGATGACCTGCAGCTGTCGGACGTAGGCCTTGGTCTGGAGGTAAGAGGGCGACGTCTCCGTGTCCACCACTGGAACAACAACCACAGGAAAGTCAACACAAACACGTTATGCTTTAAACGTCCACCAGGGGGCGACTTACGCAGCTGCGAGCTCCGGTACCGTCGGATCGTCCGCACCATCTCCGCCACTTTGTGCTGGACAGAAACATAAAGACAAACGGTGAGAAGGCGGAGCCCAGAGGGAGGACGGTGGACGTTCTCACCATCTTCTCGAAGTTGACCAGGTCTCCGTGGAACGTCTTGCAGCTCTCGTGAAGGAACGTCAGGTCTGGGAGGAAACCAGAGTCACAAGTGTTTAG
>NW_027639330.1:257500-262500 GCF_951799975.1 Gobius niger
GCTGCAGCTGAATCTGTTTGAAAGTATATTCAGAGTATAAGATTTAAAGCTGGTTTGAATCTAATGTCATGATTTCAGGACGTTTATGATCAGACTTTAATGCTGAGCTGAGGACCCGCCTCCATCAGGAACTTCTGAACCAGGAAGAGACAAAGTCCGTCTGAGCTGCAGCTTCAGCCTCGACTTTTCTGTCCGACGAAGACTGAAGACTGACGACTGGACTGGGGTGAGTCCAGGGCCTTTAACACTGATAGTTACGATTCTGATAGTTTGGGTTTATGTGACGACATCGTAAACAGCTGTACTTTAACACAGAGTATGTGGTAACTATGGTAACAGGACTGTTCATGAAGGCCACAATGAAAAAGTGCCTGTGAGTCGCGGGCCTAACACGGCGATGTCAAGCACGAAAAACGCATATTACTGCAAATTATAAAGTGATTTTATTTTTTTCCACATTTGCATTTGATAATGATTTGATAATAAATAACATACTATATTAAAACGTAATCTATGGCAAAAGCCTAGTTTTAGTAGAACAAAATCAACAATTGTAGAAATTAGTGCAAAAAACAACAACACCTGCATCTACAGCACCTACAATAACTTTACCTCATTCATTATCTCAAAGAAAATGCCACATTATATCATTTTGAAAGTGTCAGTTCAGCATCAATTCTTTTATAAGTCACTTATTTTAACAACCTTTGCAATAAAAGTTGTAAAACTGTGAAAGTTGACGCTACAAAGCTCTGTGATAAACACCAAGACACCACAACAGTGTTTCCTTAACTTTGGGAAAGGAGTGAAACAGCGCCCCCAATTTGACGCTTGTGGCCAAAGGGTGTACTGCATCCTTTAATTACCATTGAGAATGAATGGGGGAGAGTTAGTATTAACCACAGTGCAAAGTAGGTCACTCTGTAGGTCACTCTCTGGTGGGCCAACAGAACTGTTTCGGCGGGCCAAATTAGGCCCACGGGCCCCACTTTGGGCACCCCTGCTCTGGAGCCTGTTCTCACAGCAGAATGTGGACGGTTTGTGAATCAAGAGTTTCTGAGTTTCTGATCAGCTGATACAGAGCAGTTTATGGAGGTCGTCAGGGAGAGGCAGTTCATGACCTCACACCCACAGGAAGGGCATCTGAGCCACACCTGTTTCTCTTCAGGTTTATCATCTTACAGACTTTTATTTCCTGAAGACACTTCAAGGAGAAACGTTTCTGTCCGAGCTTTGAGATCAGATCAGGCCTGAAACATCAGTGTCTGAAGCAGCTGTAGATGTGGGTTTGTGACGCTCTTCTCTCTGTGGCTTCAGGTGGATCATCATGGCGTCCAGACTGGAGCAGGACCTGAGCTGTCCCATCTGCTGTGAGCTCTTCAGAGATCCTGTGGTTCTGAGCTGCAGCCACAGCTTCTGTAAGGTCTGTTTGGAGAACTGGTGGAAGGACAAACCCCTGAAGACCTGTCCAGTCTGTAAGAGAAGGTCCTCAAGGAAGAATCCTCCACTGAGTCTGGCTCTGAAGAACCTGGTGGAGACGTTCACAGAGGAGAGAAGACAAACATCTCCATCTCCAGCACAGCCTGAGTGCAGTCTTCACTCAAAGAAGCTGCGGCTCTTCTGTGAGGACCATCAGGACCTGATCTGCCTGGTCTGCAGAGACTCCAGGACTCACAAAGACCACAGCTTCAGACCCATCGAGGAGGCGGCTCAGGAGCTGAGAGAGCAGCTGAGGAGAGACCTCACACCTGTACAGGAGAACCTGAAGGTAAGAGACCTCACACCTGTACAGGAGAACCTGAAGGTAAGAGACCTCACACCTGTACAGGAGAACCTGAAGGTAAGAGACCTCACACCTGTACAGGAGAACCTGAAGGTTAGAGACCTCACACCTGTACAGGAGAACCTGAAGGTTAGAGACCTCACACCTGTACAGGAGAACCTGAAGGTAAGAGACCTCACACCTGTACAGGAGAACCTGAAGGTAAGAGACCTCACACCTGTACAGGAGAACCTGAAGGTAAGAGACCTCACACCTGTACAGGAGAACCTGAAGGTAAGAGACCTCACACCTGTACAGGAGAACCTGAATTGTATTGTATTCACGTCCACATGAATACAATGGTGTCTGACTCTGAACTGAGCTCACATCCTGAGCAGGTCTGTCAGTCTGATTGTCTGTCCCCTTGTCTTTTATTTCCCCGTGTGGTTTGGTGGTAAACAAAAAAAAGGTAAAAAGGAACACAAGAAATGCAGGACAGGTGATTGGCTTAGAAAAAAAATACTGGACACAGAGAGCAGCCAAATCCATCGTCAGTGACTCTGACCATGTCTTGTTTGATGAGTTTATTCAGATGCCCTCCCAGTGCCCTTACAGAACACCTTAAGCTAGAAAGTGTAAAGGGCTCATTCTGGCGTAATGCAATAAACCTACTGAAAAGGTGCAAGTAAAGCACTGGTTTTTTATCACCAACTTATTGTCTGCTACTTTTTACTGTCTGCTCTTTTCCATTGCGGTGGACAATAAAGTTTATCTAATCTAGAATGTACAGTGTTGGGAAAGTTAATTATGAACTAGTTCAAAGTTCAGTTCACACATTTCTAAATGAACTAGTTCATAGTTCTTTTTTTGTGTTGCTACAAGGTATATAGTTACATATCTTAAAGCACTGCTCACATAAACATATATTATATATAAATATATATATATATATATATATATATATATATATATATATATATATATACACACACATTCTTTTTTTTATTTATATATTTATCTTTGTGTTTAGGGTCATTGTCCTGCTGAAGGTGAAGCTCCGCCCCAGCCTCAGTTCTCTTGTGACTCCAGCAGGTTTTCCTCCTAAATGTCTCTGTATTTGGCTCCATCCATCTTCCCAACTATTCTCACAGTCTCCCCAGTCCCCGCTGAGGAAAAGCAGCCCCACAGCATGATGCTCCCCCCCGTATATCTGACACTGGGGATGGTGCACTCAGGACCATGAGCAGTGTCAGGTTTGCTCCAGACATAACATTTGTCTCATCTGACCAAAGCTCCTTCTTCCACATGGAGCTGTGTCCTCCATATGACTTCTACAAACTTCAAACAGGAGAACTAACTCTAACTCTCTCTGATGTTTCTCCTCAGGTCCTGGTTCTTTCTAACTCTCTCTGATGTTTCTCCTCAGGTCCTGGTTCTTTGTAACTCTCTCTGATGTTTCTCCTCAGGTCCTGGTTCTTTCTAACTCTCTCTGATGTTTCTCCTCAGGTCCTGGTTCTTTCTAACTCTCTCTGATGTTTCTCCTCAGGTCCTGGTTCTTTCTAACTCTCTCTGATGTTTCTCCTCAGGTCCTGGTTCTTTCTAACTCTCTCTGATGTTTCTCCTCAGGTCCTGGCTCGGAGCAGAGCACAGTTGGAGTCTTCAGAGGCTCATATCACGGCCCAGGCCCGACGCGCTCAGACACAGATCAGAGCTCAGTTTGAGAAGCTGCACCAGTTCCTGAGGGAGGAGGAAGAGTCCAGGATGAAGGCTCTGAGGGAGGAAGAGGAGCAGAAGACTCAGAGGATGAAGGACATGATGGCGGCCGTGAGCAGAGACATGGAGGCCGTGTCCCAGAGCGTCTCAGAGACAGAGGAGCTGCTGAGAGCAGCAGACGCCTCCTTCCTGCTCCAGTACAAGACTGCAGCAAAGAGGCTGCAGCAGCGCCCCCTGGTGGAGGACATGGGACCAGGAGCTCTGATAGACCAGGCCAAACATCTGGGCAACCTGGGCTTCAACATCTGGAGGAACATGAAGAGCCTGGTGCAGTTCTACCCTGTGATTCTGGATCCAAACACTGCAGGACCTCGTATGATCCTGTCTGAAGATCTGAGCTCAGTGAGAGGAGGAGAAGAAGAACAGGAGGTCCCACAGAATCCAGAGAGAAGGAGAGATTATTATGTACTTGGATCTGAGAGGTTTGTCTCAGGGACTCACAGCTGGGACGTGGAGGTCGGGGAGAGTAAGGTCTGGTATGTGGGTGTGAAAGAGTTTGTTCAAGGAAGAGACGTCACTAAGGAGAGAGTTTGGTGCATATGTTTCTATAATGGTAAATACTCAGCCTCTTCTCCCTCAGTCCGAGGTAAACGTCTCTCAGTGAAGAAGAAGCTGCAGAGAGTCCGAGTGAAGCTGGACTTTGGCTCAAAAACACTGACCTTCACTGACCCCGACACAAACACAGACCTCCTCACAGACACAGGGTTCATCTCTGAGGGACTGACTCCATATTTATGCACACCTGAGGACGTTCCTCTGAAGATCTTACCGAGGAACATCACTGTGACAGAGTAGAACCTACAGCTCAGTGTTTCTCTCCTTAACCCTCGTAGTTCCTTCACCTGATGACATCACGAGGTGGTGATCTGTCAGTGCTCAGATTGCCTCCAGATGATGTAAAAGTACTTTGTATATTCTGGGTGATTTGGATCTGAGTGGATGAAACGTTGTTGTTCTGCTCATTCTGTGACTTCTGTAATTACTGTAACAACTTTCCATCAGCAACATCTTAATTCTTTACTGTTTTCATGTTTTGTTTGTATTTGTAGAAACAGAAAATAAACACATTTAATTGGATAAAATCTGAGTTAAAGCAGTGAATATTCAGAGCCGGTTTATTGATTGTTGATGCAGAGGTTTCCAAAGGTTAAGGGAAAAAGTATTTTATGACAAAAGTGGATTTATTTGCTGTGATTTCCTCCTGTGAACCAGTATTTACCCGGCAGTCATGGGGAACAAATAGCTTTGAATAGAGTAAATCTATCTTGCATATATAGATTGTGCTGCTCAGAGCTCCCCCATGTGGTCACACAGAGACACTGCTGTCTGGGCAAAGGCAGAGTCTGGGGAACATTCTTGGTCAGATGTTTATTTAAAGCCTGACGCTGACGCAGAAGCAGCAGCAGGTGCACTGACCTCGTGGACGCAGGTGAACAGCTCCCAGTCGAAGGCCACCAGTTGGTTG
>NW_027639330.1:267500-287384 GCF_951799975.1 Gobius niger
AACCAGGACTTAAACCAGGTCTAAACCAGGACTAAACCAGGGCTAAACCAGGACTAAACCAGGACTAAACCAGGGCTAAACCAGGGCTAAACCAGGACTAAACCAGGACTAAACCAGGACTAAACCAGGGCTAAACCAGGGCTAAAACAGGGCTAAACCAGGACTAAACCAGGACTAAACCAGGGCTAAACCAGGACTAAACCAGGACTAAACCAGGACTAAACCAGGACTAAACCAGGACTAAACCAGGTCTAAACCAGGTCTAAACCAGGACTAAACCAGGTCTAAACCAGGGCTAAACCAGGCCTAAACCAGGGCTAAACCAGGGCCAAACCAGGGCCAAACCAGGACTAAACCAGGGCTAAACCAGGGCTAAACCAGGACTAAACCAGGACTAAACCAGGACTAAACCAGGGCTAAACCAGGACTAAACCAGGACTAAACCAGGGCTAAACCAGGACTAAACCAGGACTAAACCAGGTCTAAACCAGGACTTAAACCAGGTCTAAACCAGGACTAAACCAGGTCTAAACCAGGACTAAACCAGGACTAAACCAGGGCTAAACCAGGGCTAAACCAGGACTAAACCAGGACTAAACCAGGACTAAACCAGGGCTAAACCAGGGCTAAAACAGGGCTAAACCAGGACTAAACCAGGACTAAACCAGGGCTAAACCAGGACTAAACCAGGACTAAACCAGGGCTAAACCAGGACTAAACCAGGACTAAACCAGGGCTAAACCAGGGCTAAAACAGGGCTAAACCAGGACTAAACCAGGACTAAACCAGGGCTAAACCAGGACTAAACCAGGACTAAACCAGGACTAAACCAGGACTAAACCAGGACTAAACCAGGGCAAAACCAGGACTTAACCAGGGCTAAACCAGGGCTAAACCAGGACTTAACCAGGGCTAAACCAGGACTAAACCAGGACTAAACCAGGACTAAACCAGGACTAAACCAGGGCTAAACCAGGACTAAACCAGGACTAAACCAGGACTAAACCGGGACTAAACCGGGACTAAACCGGGACTAAACCAGGGCTAAACCAGGACTAAACCAGGACTAAACCAGGACTAAACCAGGACTAAACCAGGGCTAAACCAGGGCTAAAACAGGGCTAAAACAGGGCTAAACCAGGACTAAACCAGGACTAAACCAGGGCTAAACCAGGGCTAAACCAGGACTAAACCAGAACTAAACCAGGACTAAACCAGGACTAAACCAGGACTTAACCAGGGCTAAACCAGGGCTAAACCAGGGCTAAACCAGGACTAAACCAGGGCTAAACCAGGGCTAAACCAGGGCTAAACCAGGACTAAACCAGGACTAAACCAGGGCTAAACCAGGGCTAAACCAGGACTTAACCAGGGCTAAACCAGGACTTAACCAGGACTAAACCAGGGCTAAACCAGGATTAAACCAGGACTAAACCAGGACTAAACCAGGACTAAACCAGGACTAAACCAGGACTAAACCAGGACTTAACCAGGGCTAAACCAGGGCTAAACCAGGGCTAAACCAGGGCTAAACCAGGGCTAAACCAGGACTAAACCAGGACTAAACCAGGACTAAACCAGGACTAAACTGGGGCTTTTTCATTCATTAATAATTTCATTATTCTCCAATAAGTGTACATTTCAGGCCAGTTTGAATCATTGAACACTTTTAAAGCACAAATCCTGATGTTCCAGATGTTTCTCTTACTGATTCTCTGCACTTTCCTGTTCATTGATTTGTAATACGTTTGAATGTGTTGTTTATGAGTAACTGTCACAGCTGATCCTTTAGGTTAATGAAGGACGTCGTATATACAGTGGGGCAAAAAAGTATTTAGTCAGCCAACAATTGTGCAAGTTCTCCCACTTAAAATAATGACAGAGGTCTGGAATTTTCATCATAGGTTAACTTCAACTGTGAGAGACAGAATGTGAAAAACAAATCCAGGAATTCACATTGTAGGATTTTTAAAGAATTTATTTGTAAATGATGGCGGAAAATAAGTATTTGGTCAATAACACAAATTCAGCTCAATACTTTGTAATATAACCTTTGTTGGCAATAACAGGTCAAACGATTACTATCGGTCTGTACCAGGTTTCCACACACAGGAGCTGGTGTTTTGGCCCATTCCTCCTGCAGATCTTCTTTGGGGCTGTTGCTGAGCAACACAGACTTTCAACTCCCTCCACAGATTTTCTATGGGGTTGATGTCTGGAGACTGGCTAGGCCACTCCAGGACTTTCAAATGCTTCTTACGGAGCCAGTCCTTCGTTGCCCGGGCGGTGTGTTTGGGATCATTGTCATGCTGGAAGACCCAGCCACGTTTCATCTTCAAAGCTCTCACTGATGGAAGGAGGTTTTGACGATACATGGCCCCATTCATTCTTTCCTTAACACGGATCAGTCGTCCTGTCCCTTGGCAGAAAAACAGTCCCAAAGCATGATGTTTCCACCCCCATGCTTCACAGTAGGTCTGGTGTTCTCGGGATGCAGCTCAGTATTCTTCTTCCTCCAAACACGACCAGTTGAGTTTATACCAAAAAGTTGTACTTTGGTTTGATCTGACCACATGACATTCTCCCAATCCTCTGCTGTATCATCCATGTGCCTCTGGCAAACTTCAGACGGGCCTGGACATGCACTGGCTTAAGCAGGGGGACACGTCTGGGATTCCCTGTCGTTGTAGTTACTGATGGTAACCTTTGTTACTTTGGTCCCAGCTCTGCAGGTCCTTCACCAGATCCCCCCGTGTGGTTCTGGGATTGTTGCTCACCGTTCTCATGATCATTGTGACCCCACGGGATGAGATCTTGCGTGGAGCCCCAGATCGAGGGAGATTATCAGTGGTCTTGTATGTCTTCCATGTTCTGATAATTGCTCCCACAGTTGATTTTTTCACACCGAGCTGCTGCCTATTGTAGATTGACTCTTCCCAGTCTGGTGCAGGTCTGCAGTTCTTTTCCTGGTGTCCTTCCACAGCTCTTTGGTCTTGGCCATAGTGGAGTTTGGAGTCTGACTGTTTGAGGCTGTGGACAGGTGTCTTTTATACAGATAACCAGTTCAAACAGGTGCCATTAATACAGGTAACGAGTGGAGGACAGAAGAGCTTCTTAAAGAAGAACTTACAGGTCTGTGAGAGCCAGAGAAGTGACCGAATACTTATTTTCCACCATAATTTACAAATACATTCTTTAAAAATCCTACAATGTGAATTCCTGGATTTTTTTTCACACTCTGTCTCTCACAGTTGAAGTGAACCTATGATGAACATTACAGACCTCTGTCATTATTGTAAGTGGGAGAACTGGCACAATTGGTGGCTGAATAAATACTTGTACATTCTGTCAGCTGATCCCAGACTGGATCAACCACAGGCCCTAAACCTCAGCCCCCGGAGGCGGGACTTACCCCCGGAGGAGGGGGCGGGACTTACCCCCGGAGGAGGAGGCGGGACTTACCCCCGGAGGAGGAGGAGGGACTTACCCCCGGAGGAGGAGGGACTTACCCCCGGAGGAGGAGGCGGGACTTACCCCCGGAGGAGGAGGAGGGACTTACCCCCGGAGGAGGAGGCGGGACTTACCCCCGGAGGAGGGACTTAGCCCCGGAGGAGGAGGAGGAGGAGGGACTTACCCCCGGAGGAGGAGGGACTTACCCCCGGAGGAGGAGGCGGGACTTACCCCCGGAGGAGGAGGAGGGACTTACCCCCGGAGGAGGAGGCGGGACTTACCCCCGGAGGAGGAGGAGGGACTTACCCCCGGAGGAGGAGGCGGGACTTACCCCCAGAGGAGGAGGCGGGACTTACCCCCGGAGGAGGAAGAGGGACTTACCCCCGGAGGAGGAGGAGGGACTTACCCCCGGAGGAGGAGGAGGGACTTACCCCCGGAGGAGGAGGAGGGACTTACCCCCGGAGGAGGAGGCGGGACTTACCCCCGGAGGAGGAGGCGGGACTTACCCCCGGAGGAGGAGGAGGGACTTACCCCCGGAGGAGGAGGAGGGACTTACCCCCGGAGGAGGGACTTACCCCCGGAGGAGGAGGAGGGACTTACCCCCGGAGGAGGAGGAGGAGGGACTTACCCCCGGAGGAGGAGGCGGGACTTACCCCCGGAGGAGGAGGAGGAGGCGGGACTTACCCCCGGAGGAGGAGGCGGGACTTACCCCCGGAGGAGGAGGAGGAGGGACTTACCCCCGGAGGAGGAGGAGGCGGGACTTACCCCCGGAGGAGGAGGCGGGACTTACCCCCGGAGGAGGAGGAGGAGGGACTTACCCCCGGAGGAGGAGGAGGCGGGACTTACCCCCGGAGGAGGAGGCGGGACTTACCCCCGGAGGAGGAGGAGGAGGGACTTACCCCCGGAGGAGGAGGAGGAGGGACTTACCCCCGGAGGAGGAGGAGGAGGCGGGACTTACCCCCGGAGGAGGAGGAGGAGGGACTTACCCCCGGAGGAGGAGGAGGAGGCGGGACTTACCCCCGGAGGAGGAGGAGGAGGCGGGACTTACCCCCGGAGGAGGAGGAGGAGGCGGGACTTACCCCCGGAGGAGGAGGAGGCGGGACTTACCCCCGGAGGAGGAGGAGGAGGCGGGACTTACCCCCGGAGGAGGAGGAGGAGGAGGGACTTACCCCCGGAGGAGGAGGAGGAGGCGGGACTTACCCCCGGAGGAGGTGACTGCCACCAGGATGAGGTGTCCGGGCAGCACCGGCTGGTCCTCGCTGTACTGCAGCTTCTCCCGGACCAGAGCCAGGATCTCGCCCACTTTACAGGACAGTCTGCTGCGGATGGTGACGTACGAGTGGTCCGGGGTGTACACCCTGCAGAAGACTGACACACACACACACACACAATATTAGACACACACACACTATATCAGACACACACACCCTGCAGAAGACTGACACACACACACACACACACAATATTAGACTGACACACACACACCCTGCAGAAGACTGACACACACACACAATATTAGACACACACACCCTGCAGAAGACTGACACACACACACTATATTAGACACACACACCCTGCAGAAGACTGACACACACACACAATATTAGACACACACACCCTGCAGAAGACTGACACACACACACACAATATTAGACACACACACACTATATCAGACACACACACACACACAATATTAGACACACACACTATATTAGACTGACACACACACACACACACCTTTCTCAATAGGAATAAGTCACTACAGGATCATTTGTGGTGATGAGCAGTAACATAGAAGAATAACACATAAGTCTTTTGAAGGAACTCAAAGACACAGATGAGAGTGCTATTGCAGGCTGTAGGCGAGCGAGGTGAAGAGAGTACCCCATCTATAGCCTATACAAAGAACAGGACTAGTTACCATCAAGTTCACATTTCTAGTTCGATTTATGGCCATGTCACAGTTACTTAAGCGCTTTAGCGAAACATCACTATAACATCACTAACATTTTGCTCAGGAAACCTCCGTGTTTGACTCCATGTGGAGCTTGGTTGTGGTGATGGGGCGGCTCGCAGCACATTTCCATTATTTTCAAATCCAAAACTTGACAGATACGCAAGTACAACGTAGTTCATAACCGTGGAATTTAGTGTAAATCCCATCAAAGCTCGTTTGTAGTTCAAAAGTTCACATCTTAAACAACATGATCATTGTCTGACTGTAAGTCACGCTTTACAAACCAGAACCAATGCATTATCATGTAAAGCATCGTGGTGAAAAAACAAATATTAACCTTTGTAAATGAGTTCTTAGTGCTCTTACCATGTTTAACAGGCAGCAGAATAAATAAGGCTCAACAGTGACATCTTATGGTTTAAATGAGCAACAACATCACAAATAAACAGGTGCAGATTCAAACGGATCACATTAGTTCAGGGTTACCCGGTCCGCGGTTAAACCGCGGAATTGGGCGGTTTTTAAAGCCATTCCGCGGGTGAAAAAAACTGTCTGCGGTTTTTTGTCTTGCTGTAATCAATGTTGAATTGATCCAAATCACTATTTCGAAGGCAAATCCAAAGCTCTGTAAGCTGCTTTTTCAATAAGGGGGGGAAATAGGGGCGGTTTCTCATAATCGCAGCAGCACATGGGCTCTGTTAACTAGTAAACAATATTGAAAATTCCAGCCGCGCCGTATGTCCGCGGGTTTTCCGCGGTTTTCAGATATTTTTGGCGGGTTTGGCTGCCCGGACCTGGCAACCCTGCATTAGTTCAGCGTTTAGCGTCACAGATATGACTGTACTGTACTGAAAAAAATTACCAAAAAAATGACAAAAAATGGACAAAAAAGTGATAAAAATTTGACAAAAAATGCGAATAATTTTGACGAAAAACTGACAAAAAAGTGACAATGGACAACAACAAAAATGACCAAAAAAATTGACAAAAATGAGACGACAGCCCAACAAAAAAAGTGATGAAAAAAAATCTGATGTGAGGAAAAAGATCAATTTAGTTTTGTAGGTCTTAACTTTCAAATGAGGTGTTACACTAAAGCTGAACTGGAGAAAAAGCTCTCGGTTCAGGCGGGAGTTAAGAGGTTAAAACGCGGGTCAGAAATATTAGTTTTAACGGCGAGCGCGAGGAGAAGCGCGCGAGGCTAAGTGAGCTAACGGCTAACGGCTAGTTTCAGATGATTTCAGGTGTTTCGCCGCACACGGTCCACACAGATCATCTACATGTTAGACAGAGTGGTGGTCACCTCCAGATGTTCAGTCCAGACTCACCTCAGCCTCTTCCAAACCCTTCAGCAGAGCGTCCAGCGGGTCTGTTTCCCACATCAGCTTCAGTTAGCATGTAGCTGCTACTTAGCTCCGTTTGTAGCTTAACGTTTGGAGGTTTTTTTAGCGGTGAAAGCGGCAGACGGGGGCGGGTCCGTCTCTCCTCGGCCCCCGGGGTTCATCTTGGATTTAGGAAGGCTCCGTTTATCCTCAAAGCGGGAGAGTTTTCTGCACTTTGAGCCTTCAGGTTCAAGTTAGTGACCGGCCGCTCTCGCGCTGGTGGACTCACTGGAGCGCGAGACAGACGCAGAGGCGGCAAAAGGAGGGGGCGGGCTCAGCTGTGTCGACCAATCTGTTTAGGCCAATTACAGGCGTTCACGAGCACGCAAACGTTAACGTCATAGAAATAAAAGTAAGAGAGACGAAATACGGACGTCACGCCGCCATCTTGGTCCGGTACATGTTATTAAGCAGCCAATGTAATGTAATGGAGCTGTTGGCATTTTTCTGATAAAACCCATCAAAACAACACATGCAAGTCTGATCATTAGGATTAAGGACAGTTTGATATGTTTGCAATACACCTGCCACATTTTAAAGTTTTAAAATTAGCCCAATAATTATTATCGGTAACAAACTAGCAACACAAACTGACATGAACGTTTTGTCAGACTGATTGTAACAACCAGAGAAAGTGACCAAAATATAAACTATAAATAACAGTTCATGCCTGTGAAAGATGTGACATATTTCACAGTATTTATAAACGTTTCTGTGGTTTCTTTATCATGTGCGTGTCATAAGATGATGTTTAAAGTCCATTACATGTGAATTTGTGACTCGTGAAAAGCCCAAACTTGAACGTGATTTAGCTTTTAGCTCGGACGACACTTTTAGACTTTGTATCTGAAGTAAATGATCCAAAGGTCTGCACATTTATTCATGATTCCTAACGAGGCTTTGGTCTAAACGTGGCCGATGGGTCTTGTGTTTAGTGGCTAATGCTAACGGCTATAGGGAAAACACATTGAACCGGCTAATGGATCGCGGAGTAGCTTCTTTGCTAACTGTCCGCATGCATGAGGATGGAATAACGCTTCTGCTTTTTATTTCTATGGTTCACATGCCCTGGCAGAATTTTGGATTTTAAATGAATAATAACGACACAAGTCACTGTATGTTAACGGAAAGCATTACACGCCTGACACACAAGATGGCGCCGCATGGAATTGTGGGAGAAATGTGACGTCATCAGAAATCTCTCTATAGCAGGGGTGTCCGAACTGTGTCCAACAATTTAACCCCTTAACTCCCGCCTGAACCGAGCACATTTTCTCCAGTTTGGCTTTACCCCAATCCAAAAGCTTCTGGGAAAAAGGTGTGAAAATAGAAACAAAACTGAGACGAAAACAATGATGGAAAAAAGGGACAAAAAGTGACGAAAAAATTGACAAAAAAATCACGAAAAAATGACAAAAAATCACGAAAAAATGACAAAAAATTGATAAAAAATTGACAAAAATCACAAAAAAACGACAAAAAATCGATAAAAAAAATTGACAAAAAAATCTCGAAAAAATGACAAAAATTTGATAAAAAAAAATGACAAAAAATGACAAAAAAATGACAAAAAATTGACGAAAAAGTGGAAAAAATGTCACAAAATTTGACAAAAAAGGGAGAAAACTTTGACAAAAAAATTACGAAAAAATGACAAAAATTTGATAAAAATGTGACAAAAAATGACCAAAAAAATCACGAAAAAATGACTAAAATGTGATAAACATTTGACAAAAAATCACAAAAAAATGATAAAAATTTGACCAAAAAAATCACGAAAAAATGACCATAAAGTGACAAAAATGTGACAAAAAATAGACGGAAAAATTACCCCCCAAAAAAGACCCAAAAAATTACAAAAATGAGTTGAATACCCCAAAAAAAATGATGGAAAAAAAAATGTGATGACGTGATGAAAAAGATCCATTTAGATGAGTTTTGTAGATCTTTCAAATGAGGCGTTACACTGGCCTACAGGATTTGGGTAAAGCTGAACAGGACAACATGCTATAGGCAGGTTACCATGGTAATCAAATGTCATTTCATCACAGAGAGACGATCATGAAGCTAATAAATCCTCTCAAACGATCAGCCGGGGCTTCGCTAACCGCCATTTTGTTTCGCTAACCGCCATTTTGATTTGTGACGCTAACACTGGATTCTTTAATACACATCACGTCAGGGTTTCTTTGTTTCCAGTTTCTTCAGTTTTCCTCCTGACCTTTGACCTCCTGACCTCCTGACCTCCTGACCTCTGACCTGTTATGAGTGAGCGAAGTGTGTGGATGCCGTACTTTCGTCGGAGCCCCTGAAGGCCTCGCGCGGCTGCAGGCAGGCGTCGATCCGGCGGAAGTGTCGGAACAGCGGCCGCACCTGCTTCTTCCTGGTTTCCTTCTCCTCCTCACACCTGGAGCACAGAGAGCGGTATTATGCTTTTATTGTGAAGGTCTACAGGAAGTGTGGCGCCTCTGAAACCTGCTGTGTTTTATTGTGAAGGTCTACAGGAAGTGTGGCGCCTCTGAAACCTGTGTGTGTTTTACTGTGAAGGTCTACAGGAAGTGTGGCGCCTCTGAAACCTGTGTGTGTTTTACTGTGAAGGTCTACAGGAAGTGTGACACCTCTGAAACCTGCTGTGGGTTTTACTGTGAAGGTCTACAGGAAGTGTGGCGCCTCTGAAACCTGTTGTGTCTTTACTGTGAAGGTCTACAGGAAGTGTGGCGCCTCTGAAACCTGCTGTGTTTTATCGTGAAGGTCTACAGGAAGTGTGACGCCTCTGAAACCTGCTGTGTTTTACTGTGAAGGTCTACAGGAAGTGTGGCGCCTCTGAAACCTGCTGTGTTTTACTGTGAAGGTCTACAGGAAGTGTGACGCCTCTGAAACCTGCTGTGTTTTACTGTGAAGGTCTACAGGAAGTGTGACGCCTCTGAAACCTGCTGTGGGTTTTATTGTGAAGGTCTACAGGAAGTGTGACGCCTCTGGAACCTGCTGTGGGTTTTACTGTGAAGGTCTACAGGAAGTGTGACGCCTCTGAAACCTGCTGTGTTTTACTGTGAAGGTCTACAGGAAGTGTGACGCCTCTGAAACCTGCTGTGGTTTATTGTGAAGGTCTACAGGAAGTGTGGCGCCTCTGAAACCTGCTGTGGGTTTTACTGTGAAGGTCTACAGGAAGTGTGACGCCTCTGAAACCTGCTGTGTTTTACTGTGAAGGTCTACAGGAAGTGTGGCGCCTCTGAAACCTGCTGTGGGTTTTATTGTGAAGGTCTACAGGAAGTGTGACGCCTCTGAAACCTGCTGTGGGTTTTACTGTGAAGGTCTACAGGAAGTGTGGCTCCTCTGAAACCTGTGTGGGTTTTATTGTGAAGGTCTACAGGAAGTGTGGCGCCTCTGGAACCTGCTGTGTTTTATTGTGAAGGTCTACAGGAAGTGTGGCGCCTCTGAAACCTGCTGTGTCTTTACTGTGAAGGTCTACAGGAAGTGTGACGCCTCTGAAACCTGCTGTGTTTTATTGTGAAGGTCTACAGGAAGTGTGGCCTCTGAAACCTGCTGTGTTTTATTGTGAAGGTCTACAGGAAGTGTGGCGCCTCTGAAACCTGTGTGAGTTTTACTGTGAAGGTCTACAGGAAGTGTGGCCTCTGAAACCTGCTGTGTTTTACTGTGAAGGTCTACAGGAAGTGTGACGCCTCTGAAACCTGCTGTGGGTTTTATTGTGAAGGTCTACAGGAAGTGTGGCGCCTCTGAAACCTGCTGTGTTTTACTGTGAAGGTCTACAGGAAGTGTGACGCCTCTGAAACCTGCTGTGTTTTATTGTGAAGGTCTACAGGAAGTGTGACGCCTCTGAAACCTGCTGTGTTTTACTGTGAAGGTCTACAGGAAGTGTGGCGCCTCTGAAACCTGCTGTGTTTTATTGTGAAGGTCTACAGGAAGTGTGACGCCTCTGAAACCTGCTGTGTTTTACTGTGAAGGTCTACAGGAAGTGTGGCGCCTCTGAAACCTGCTGTGTTTTATCGTGAAGGTCTACAGAAAGTGTGGCCTCTGAAACCTGCTGTGTTTTACTGTGAAGGTCTACAGGAAGTGTGGCGCCTCTGAAACCTGCTGTGGTTTTATTGTGAAGGTCTACAGGAAGTGTGACGTCTCTGAAACCTGCTGTGTTTTATTGTGAAGGTCTACAGGAAGTGTGACGCCTCTGAAACCTGCTGTGTTTTATTGTGAAGGTCTACAGGAAGTGTGACGCCTCTGAAACCTGCTGTGTTTTATTGTGAAGGTCTACAGGAAGTGTGACGCCTCTGAAACCTGCTGTGTTTTACTGTGAAGGTCTACAGGAAGTGTGACGCCTCTGAAACCTGCTGTGTTTTACTGTGAAGGTCTACAGGAAGTGTGGCCTCTGAAACCTGCTGTGGGTTTTACTGTGAAGGTCTACAGGAAGTGCGGCGCCTCTGAAACCTGCTGTGTTTTATTGTGAAGGTCTACAGGAAGTGTGACGCCTCTGAAACCTGCTGTGTTTTACTGTGAAGGTCTACAGGAAGTGTGACGCCTCTGAAACCTGCTGTGGTTTATTGTGAAGGTCTACAGGAAGTGTGGCGCCTCTGAAACCTGCTGTGTTTTATTGTGAAGGTCTACAGGAAGTGTGGCGCCTCTGAAACCTGCTGTGGTTTATTGTGAAGGTCTACAGGAAGTGTGACGCCTCTGAAACCTGCTGTGTTTTACTGTGAAGGTCTACAGGAAGTGTGGCCTCTGAAACCTGCTGTGTTTTACTGTGAAGGTCTACAGGAAGTGTGACGCCTCTGAAACCTGCTGTGTTTTACTGTGAAGGTCTACAGGAAGTGTGACGCCTCTGAAACCTGCTGTGTGTTATTGTGAAGGTCTACAGGAAGTGTGACGCCTCTGAAACCTTCTGTGTTTTATTGTGAAGGTCTACAGGAAGTGTGGCGCCTCTGAAACCTGCTGTGTTTTATTGTGAAGGTCTACAGGAAGTGTGACGCCTCTGAAACCTGCTATGTTTTATTGTGAAGGTCTACAGGAAGTGTGGTTGAGGAAAGGCTCACGGGGAGTGCAGGATCTCGGTCCATCGCTGCAGTTTGAGGACGTCCTCCACCAGCTCCGGGAAGCGGCTCAGGTCCTGCACGGCCGACAGGTACAGCTCCTGGAGACAGACGGAGACGTGAGACGTGAGACGAGACGTGAGACGAGAGACGAGAGACAAACAGTGGAGAGGACAGACCAGAGGCAAGAGAACTTCCTTTTAAAAGCTCCTCGGTGGCTCCGGGGGTGGATGAGATTCGCCCTGAGTACCTTAAGTCTCTGGATGTTGTAGGACTGTCTTGGCTGACACGTCTCTGCAACATCGCGTGGCGGTCGGGGACAGTGCCCCTGGATTGGCAGACCGGGGTGGTGGTCCCTCTCTTTAAGAAGGGGGATCGGAGGGTGTGTTCCAATTACAGAGGAATCACCCTCCTTAGCCTCCCCGGTAAGGTCTATTCCAGGTGCTGGAGAGGAGGATCCGGCCGATAGTTGAACCTCGGATCCAGGAGGAACAATGCGGTTTTCGTCCTGGTCGTGGCACACTGGACCAGCTCTATACCCTTCATCGGGTGCTTGAGGGTTCGTGGGAGTTCGCCCAACCAGTCCACATGTGTTTTGTGGATCTGGAGAAAGCGTTCGACCGCGTCCCTCGTGGTGCCCTGTGGGGGGTGCTCCGGGAGTATGGGGTCCGGTTCATTGCCGGCAGTAAGTCAGACCTGTTCCCGGTGCGTGTTGGTCTCCTCAGGGCTGCCCTTTGTCACCGGTTCTGTTCATTACTTTTATGGACAGAATTTCTCGGCGCAGCCAGGGGCCGGAGGGGCCGGAGGGCGTCCCCCCTCACCTTGGGGAACAGGGTGCTCCTCACCTTGGGGAACAGGGTGCTCCTCACCTTGGGGAACAGGGTGCTCCTCACCTTGGGGAACAGGGTGCTCCTCACCTTGGGGAACAGGGTGCTCCTCACCTTGGGGAACAGGGTGCTCCTCACCTTGGGGAACAGGGTGCTCCTCACCTTGGGGAACAGCGTGCTCCTCACCTTAGGGAACAGGGTGCTCCTCACCTTGGGGAACAGGGTGCTCCTCACCTTGGGGAACAGCGTGCTCCTCCCCCCCCCTCACCTTGGGGAACAGGGTGCTCCTCACCTTGGGGAACAGCGTGCTCCTCACCTTAGGGAACAGGGTGCTCCTCACCTTGGGGAACAGGGTGCTCCTCACCTTGGGGAACAGGGTGCTCCTCACCTTGGGGAACAGGGTGCTCCTCACCTTGGGGAACAGCGTGCTCCTCACCTTGGGGAACAGGGTGCTCCTCACCTTGGGGAACAGGGTGCTCCTCACCTTGGGGAACAGCGTGCTCCTCACCTTGGGGAACAGGGTGCTCCTCTCCCGCTCCTCCTGCAGCAGTTCTCTGTACGTGTCCAGGTATCTGAAGGCGACGCTGAGCACGGCCTGTTTCCGCTCCATGGCCGCGCTGTCGTCCTCGTCCACCAGGGGGAGCTCCGCCTCCTGCTGAGGCTCCTCCTCCAGGGGGCGCTCTCTGCCGTCGGGCTCCAGGCGGTATCTGTGTGGGGTTAAGGACTGACCTTTGCCACAACTGAACAAACCCAACACACTTTCTATTTACAGACAAACAAAAACGTGTGTGTGTGTGTGTGTGTGTGTGTGTGTGTGTGTGCACGGCGTGTATGTGTGTATGTGTGTATGTGTGTGTGTGTGTGTGTGTGTGTGTGTGTATGTGTGTGTGTGTGTGTGTGTGTGTGTGTGCGTGTGTGCGTGCGTGCGTGCGTGGGTGTGTGGGTGTGTGTGTGTATGTGTGTATGTGCGTGCACGAGCCTGTTGTTGTGTCAGATTCCGGAGCAGGCCTGGACTCGCCGGAGCCGGATCAGCCGGTCTTTACAGTCGCACAGTTCACTCTCTCCGCACGACCGCAGCCACAGCCGCCCCGAGGCAGCCTGACGGGGGCGCCGCTGCCTATCTGTACAGTCAGCCCCCCCCCCCCCCCCACGACCCACCCACTCACTGCTGTCACTCAGGCCGAGGGAGTGTGGATCAGAAACAGGGTCAGCAGCAGCAAGGGGGCGGGGCTTACTCCTCCTCACTGACCCCCTGAGGAGAGCGAGGGGGCGGGGCTTACTGACCCCCTGAGGAGAGCGAGGGGCGGGGCTTACTCCTCCTCACTGACCCCCTGAGGAGAGCGAGGGGGCGGGGCTTACTCCTCCTCACTGACCCCCTGAGGAGAGCGAGGGGGCGGGGCTTACTCCTCCTCACTGACCCCCCTGAGGAGAGCGAGGGGGGCGGGGCTTACTCCTCCTCACTGACCCCCTGAGGAGAGCGAGGGGGCGGGGCTTACTCCTCCTCACTGACCCCCTGAGGAGAGCGAGGGGGTCGGGGCTTACTCCTCCTCACTGACCCCCTGAGGAGAGCGAGGGGGCGGGGCTTGACTCCTCCTCACTGACCCCCTGAGGAGAGCGAGGGGGGGGCGGGGCTTACTCCTCCTCACTGACCCCCTGAGGAGAGCGAGGGGGCGGGGCTTACTCCTCCTCACTGACCCCTGAGGAGAGCGAGGGGGCGGGGCTTACTCCTCCTCACTGACCCCCTGAGGAGAGCGAGGGGGCGGGGCTTACTCCTCCTCACTGACCCCCTGAGGAGAGCGAGGGGGCGGGGCTTACTCCTCCTCACTGACCCCCTGAGGAGAGCGAGGGGGCGGGGCTTACTCCTCCTCACTGACCCCCTGAGGAGAGCGAGGGGGCGGGGCTTACTCCTCCTCACTGAGGGGCGGGGCTTACTCTTCACTGACCCCCTGAGGAGAGCGAGGGGCGGGGCTTACTCCTCCTCACTGACCCCCTGAGGAGAGCGAGGGGCGGGGCTTACTCCTCCTCACTGACCCCCCTGAGGAGAGCGAGGGGGTGGGGCTTACTCCTCCTCACTGAGGGGCGGGGCTTACTCTTCACTGACCCCCTGAGGAGAGCGAGGGGCGGGGCTTACTCCTCCTCACTGAGGGGCGGGGCTTACTCCTCCTCACTGACCCCCTGAGGAGAGCGAGGGGCGGGGCTTACTCCTCCTCACTGAGGGGCGGGGCTTACTCCTCCTCACTGACCCCCTGAGGAGAGCGAGGGGGCGGGGCTTACTCCTCCTCACTGACCCCCTGAGGAGAGCGAGGGGGCGGGGCTTACTCCTCCTCACTGACCCCCTGAGGAGAGCGAGGGGGCGGGGCTTACTCCTCCTCACTGAGGGGCGGGGCTTACTCCTCCTCACTGACCCCCTGAGGAGAGCGAGGGGGCGGGGCTTACTCCTCCTCACTGAGGGGCGGGGCTTACTCCTCCTCACTGACCCCCTGAGGAGAGCGAGGGGGCGGGGCTTACTCCTCCTCACTGACCCCCTGAGGAGAGCGAGGGGGCGGGGCTTACTCCTCCTCACTGAGGGGCGGGGCTTACTCTTCACTGACCCCCTGAGGAGAGCGAGGGGCGGGGCTTACTCCTCCTCACTGACCCCCTGAGGAGAGCGAGGGGCGGGGCTTACTCCTCCTCACTGACCCCCTGAGGAGAGCGAGGGGGTGGGGCTTACTCCTCCTCACTGAGGGGCGGGGCTTACTCTTCACTGACCCCCTGAGGAGAGCGAGGGGCGGGGCTTACTCCTCCTCACTGAGGGGCGGGGCTTACTCCTCCTCACTGACCCCCTGAGGAGAGCGAGGGGGCGGGGCTTACTCTTCACTGACCCCCTGAGGAGAGCGAGGGGGCGGGGCTTACTCCTCCTCACTGACCCCCTGAGGAGAGCGAGGGGGCGGGGCTTACTCTTCACTGACCCCCTGAGGAGAGCGAGGGGGCGGGGCTTACTCCTCCTCACTGACCCCCTGAGGAGAGCGAGGGGGCGGGGCTTACTCCTCCTCACTGACCCCCTGAGGAGAGCGAGGGGGCGGGGCTTACTCCTCCTCACTGACCCCCTGAGGAGAGCGAGGGGGCGGGGCTTACTCCTCCTCACTGAGGGGCGGGGCTTACTCCTCCTCACTGACCCCCTGAGGAGAGCGAGGGGGCGGGGCTTACTCCTCCTCACTGAGGGGCGGGGCTTACTCCTCCTCACTGACCCCCTGAGGAGAGCGAGGGGGCGGGGCTTACTCCTCCTCACTGAGGGGCGGGGCTTACTCCTCCTCACTGACCCCCTGAGGAGAGCGAGGGGGCGGGGCTTACTCCTCCTCACTGAGGGGCGGGGCTTACTCCTCCTCACTGACCCCCTGAGGAGAGCGAGGGGGCGGGGCTTACTCCTCCTCACTGACCCCCTGAGGAGAGCGAGGGGCGGGGCTTACTCCTCCTCACTGAGGGGCGGGGCTTACTCTTCACTGACCCCCTGAGGAGAGCGAGGGGGCGGGGCTTAAGGTGAGGTGGATTAAAAACACCTGCTCCTTTAAATGGGCGCATTTTCTCCAGCTCAGCTTTACCCAAATCTGAAAGCTAAACAAATGATAAATCATTCGCTGTTTTTGCCCAATTTTATTTAATTAAAAAAAAAAAAAGTGGATTTTTTCTTATTTATAAATGTATATATTTATATTTATAGATTATTTCTTGTATGTAAATATTTCCCCCTCACTCTCACGTACTAATACTTCACACTGAGGATGGTTAAAGTACTGGTATTCAAAGTATTTAACCTCTAAGCCCCGCCTTAACCGAGCGCACTCTCTCCAGCTCAGCTTTACCCAAATCTGAAAGGTCCCAGCCCACAGGCCGCAGTGACAGACCTGCTGACGGTGACGGTTTCAGAAGCTTTCAGATTTGGGTAAAGCCGGGTGGCAGTGGTGCCCGTGGACACGCCCCCCTCCCGTGGACACGCCCCCTCCCGTGCGCTCTCACGTGCGCGCCTCTCACGTGCACGAGGATACTGCTGCAGGAGGAGCTGTTGGAACCTGTCGGCCGTCAGGAAGATGAGGTGCGTGAGCATGAAGTCGTCCAGCAGCGTCTCTGCCAAACACAAACAGCTCCGTTATTATGGGATGGAGCCGAGCCGTCGCCCCCGGCAACGGCTCGTAAACGCCTCCACAGAGCAGGATCTGACATCAGCCCGAGTCAGACCTTCAAAATAAAGTCACTTTCTCTCAGGCCTTTATTTTGGCATCATCATGTACTATATGCAGTATATGCAGTAGTATATGCAGTAGTAGTAGTAGTAGTAGTAGCAGTAGTATGTGCAGTATATGCAGTAGTATGTGCAGTAGTATATGCAGTTGTATATGCAGTAGTATATGCAGTAGTATGTGCAGTATATGCAGTAGTATGTGCAGTATATGCAGTAGTATATGCAGTAGTAGTAGCAGTAGTAGTAGCAGTAGTATGTGCAGTATATGCAGTAGTATGTGCAGTAGTATATGCAGTTGTATATGCAGTAGTATATGCAGTAGTATGTGCAGTATATGCAGTAGTATGTGCAGTATATGCAGTAGTATATGCAGTAGTATGTGCAGTATATGCAGTAGTATGTGCAGTAGTATGTGCAGTAGTATGTGCAGTAGTATGTGCAGTAGTATATGCAGTAGTATATGCAGTAGTATGTGCAGTATATGCAGTAGTATGTGCAGTAGTATGTGCAGTAGTATGTGCAGTAGTATATGCAGTAGTATATGCAGTAGTATATGCAGTAGTTGCAGTAGTATATGCAGTAGTATGTGCAGTAGTATGTGCAGTAGTATATGCAGTAGTATATGCAGTAGTATATGCAGTAGTTGCAGTAGTATATGCAGTAGTATGTGCAGTAGTATGTGCAGTAGTATGTGCAGTAGTATGTGCAGTAGTATATGCAGTAGTATGTGCAGTATTTCATATCCAGGTCAGTAGTTTCAGATGAACGAGTCGTGGGCGAGAACAGTTACATAACACTCTGCTCTGGCAACGCACTGCACCTCCTCCTCATCTTCCTCATCCCATTCTCTTCTTCTCTTCCTCCTCTCCTCCTATCCTCCTCTCCTCTCTTCCTCCTCTCCTTCTCTCCTCCTCTCCTCTCCTCTCCTCCTCTCCTCCTCTTCCTCCTCTCCTTCCTCTTCCTCCTCTCCTTCTCATCCACCTCTCCTCCTCTTCCTCCTCCTCTTCCTCCCTCCCTCCTCTCCTTCTCTTCCTCCTCTCCTCCTCTCCTCCTCTCCTTCTCTTCCTCCTCTTCCTCATCCCATCCTCTTCTTCTCTTCCTCCTCTCCTTCTCTTCTCCTCTCCTCCTCTTCCTCCTCTCCTTCTCTTCCTCCTCTCCTCCTCTTCTCCTCTCCTTCTCTTCCTCCTCTCCTTCTCTTCCTCCTCTTCCTCCTCTCCTTCTCTTCCTCCTCACCTCCTCTTCCTCCTCTCCTTCTCTTCCTCCTCTCCTTCTCTTCCTCCTCTTCCTCCTCTCCTTCTCTTCCTCCTCTTCCTCCTCTCCTTCTCTTCCTCCTCTCCTCCTCTTCCTCCTCTCCTTCTCTTCCTCCTCTCCTCCTCTTCCTCCTCTCCTTCTCTTCCTCCTCTCCTCCTCTTCCTCCTCTCCTTCTCTTCCTCCTCTCCTTCTCTTCCTCCTCTCCTCCTCTTCCTTCTCTCTCCTCTTCCTTCTCTCCTTCTCTTCCTCCTCTCCTTCTCTTCCTCCTCTTCCTCCTCTCCTTCTCTTCCTCCTCTCCTTCTCTTCCTCCTCTCCTCCTCTTCCTCCTGTCCTTCTCTTCCTCCTCTCCTCCTCTTCCTCCTCTCCTCCTCTTCCTCCTCTCCTTCTCTTCCTCCTCTCCTCCTCTTCCTCCTCTCCTTCTCTTCCTCCTCTCCTCCTCTTCCTCCTCTCCTTCTCTTCCTCCTCTCCTCCTCTTCCTCCTCTCCTTCTCTTCCTCCTCTCCTCCTCTTCCTCCTCTCCTTCTCTTCCTCCTCTCCTCCTCTTCCTCCTCTCCTTCTCTTCCTCCTCTCCTCCTCTTCCTCCTCTCCTTCTCTTCCTCCTCTTCCTCCTCTCCTCTTCCTCCTCTCCTCCTCTTCCTCCTCTCCTTCTCTTCCTCCTCTCCTCCTCTTCCTCCTCTCCTTCTCTTCCTCCTCTCCTCCTCTTCCTCCTCTCCTTCTCTTCCCTCCTCTCCTCCTCTTCCTCCTCTCCTCCTCTTCCTCCTCTCCTTCTCTTCCTCCTCTCCTTCTCTTCCTTCTCTCCTTCTCTTCCTCCTCTCCTTCTCTTCCTCCACTCCTTCTCTTCCTCCTCTCCTTCTCTTCCTCCTCTCCTTCTCTTCCTCCCTCTCTTCCTCTTCCTCCTCTCCTTCTCTTCCTCCTCTCCTCTTCTTCCTCTTCTCCTCCTCTTCCTCCTCTCCTTCTCTTCCTCCTCTTCTTCTCTTCCTCCTCTCCTCCTCCTCTTCTTGTCTTCCTCCTCTCCTCTTCTTCCTCTTCTTCTCCTCTTCCTCATCTCCTCCTCTCCTTCTCTTCCTTCTCTCATTCTCTTCCCCCTCTCCTTCTCTTCCTCCTCTCCTCCTCTTCCTCCTCTCCTCCTCTTCCTCCACTTCCTCTCCTTCTCTTCCTCCTCTTCCTCTCTTCCTCCTCTCCTTCTCTTCCTCTCCTCCTCCTCTCCTCCTCTTCCTCTCCTTCTCTTCCTCCTGTCCTCCTCTTCCTCATCTCCTCCTCTTCCTCCTCTTCTTCTCTTCCTCATCTCCTCCTCTCCTTCTCTTCCTCCTCTTCCTCCTCTCCTCCTCTCCTTCTCTTCCTCCTCTCCTTCTCTTCCTCCTTGGTCCCACAAACTGAAGCTGTTCCTTGAGTACTGAAGCTCCAGCTCAACAGAGTTTAGAGAACAAACATCCAGATGTTCCTGATGTTCATGGACAGTGAGGAGACTCTGAGCTCTGGGACAGTTTCTGTTTCATGTGAATCACAGAGAAATGAACAGACTGAGACCGTTGCCATGGCTACGCCTCAGACCGTTGCCATGGTTACGCCGCAGGTTACACTACAGAGTGATGTCATAGCGCTGAGCATCATGGGATTTGCAGCAATAACAATAATCTAATGGAGAGTTTAGATAGTCTACGGCTGCAAAGATGGCGGGTCTCCATGGTAACGCAGCGATGACGTCATAGCGGCGTAAGCACCCCCTTCCTGTGACGTAAAGAGCGTTGCCGCGGTTACCTGTG
>NC_136862.1:0-112500 GCF_951799975.1 Gobius niger
CCCTAACCCTAACCCTAACCCTAACCCTAACCCTAACCCTAACCCTAACCCTAACCCTAACCCTAACCCTAACCCTAACCCTAACCCTAACCCTAACCCTAACCCTAACCCTAACCCTAACCCTAACCCTAACCCTAACCCTAACCCTAACCCTAACCCTAACCCTAACCCTAACCCTAACCCTAACCCTAACCCTAACCCTAACCCTAACCCTAACCCTAACCCTAACCCTAACCCTAACCCTAACCCTAACCCTAACCCTAACCCTAACCCTAACCCTAACCCTAACCCTAACCCTAACCCTAACCCTAACCCTAACCCTAACCCTAACCCTAACCCTAACCCTAACCCTAACCCTAACCCTAACCCTAACCCTAACCCTAACCCTAACCCTAACCCTAACCCTAACCCTAACCCTAACCCTAACCCTAACCCTAACCCTAACCCTAACCCTAACCCTAACCCTAACCCTAACCCTAACCCTAACCCTAACCCTAACCCTAACCCTAACCCTAACCCTAACCCTAACCCTAACCCTAACCCTAACCCTAACCCTAACCCTAACCCTAACCCTAACCCTAACCCTAACCCTAACCCTAACCCTAACCCTAACCCTAACCCTAACCCTAACCCTAACCCTAACCCTAACCCTAACCCTAACCCTAACCCTAACCCTAACCCTAACCCTAACCCTAACCCTAACCCTAACCCTAACCCTAACCCTAACCCTAACCCTAACCCTAACCCTAACCCTAACCCTAACCCTAACCCTAACCCTAACCCTAACCCTAACCCTAACCCTAACCCTAACCCTAACCCTAACCCTAACCCTAACCCTAACCCTAACCCTAACCCTAACCCTAACCCTAACCCTAACCCTAACCCTAACCCTAACCCTAACCCTAACCCTAACCCTAACCCTAACCCTAACCCTAACCCTAACCCTAACCCTAACCCTAACCCTAACCCTAACCCTAACCCTAACCCTAACCCTAACCCTAACCCTAACCCTAACCCTAACCCTAACCCTAACCCTAACCCTAACCCTAACCCTAACCCTAACCCTAACCCTAACCCTAACCCTAACCCTAACCCTAACCCTAACCCTAACCCTAACCCTAACCCTAACCCTAACCCTAACCCTAACCCTAACCCTAACCCTAACCCTAACCCTAACCCTAACCCTAACCCTAACCCTAACCCTAACCCTAACCCTAACCCTAACCCTAACCCTAACCCTAACCCTAACCCTAACCCTAACCCTAACCCTAACCCTAACCCTAACCCTAACCCTAACCCTAACCCTAACCCTAACCCTAACCCTAACCCTAACCCTAACCCTAACCCTAACCCTAACCCTAACCCTAACCCTAACCCTAACCCTAACCCTAACCCTAACCCTAACCCTAACCCTAACCCTAACCCTAACCCTAACCCTAACCCTAACCCTAACCCTAACCCTAACCCTAACCCTAACCCTAACCCTAACCCTAACCCTAACCCTAACCCTAACCCTAACCCTAACCCTAACCCTAACCCTAACCCTAACCCTAACCCTAACCCTAACCCTAACCCTAACCCTAACCCTAACCCTAACCCTAACCCTAACCCTAACCCTAACCCTAACCCTAACCCTAACCCTAACCCTAACCCTAACCCTAACCCTAACCCTAACCCTAACCCTAACCCTAACCCTAACCCTAACCCTAACCCTAACCCTAACCCTAACCCTAACCCTAACCCTAACCCTAACCCTAACCCTAACCCTAACCCTAACCCTAACCCTAACCCTAACCCTAACCCTAACCCTAACCCTAACCCTAACCCTAACCCTAACCCTAACCCTAACCCTAACCCTAACCCTAACCCTAACCCTAACCCTAACCCTAACCCTAACCCTAACCCTAACCCTAACCCTAACCCTAACCCTAACCCTAACCCTAACCCTAACCCTAACCCTAACCCTAACCCTAACCCTAACCCTAACCCTAACCCTAACCCTAACCCTAACCCTAACCCTAACCCTAACCCTAACCCTAACCCTAACCCTAACCCTAACCCTAACCCTAACCCTAACCCTAACCCTAACCCTAACCCTAACCCTAACCCTAACCCTAACCCTAACCCTAACCCTAACCCTAACCCTAACCCTAACCCTAACCCTAACCCTAACCCTAACCCTAACCCTAACCCTAACCCTAACCCTAACCCTAACCCTAACCCTAACCCTAACCCTAACCCTAACCCTAACCCTAACCCTAACCCTAACCCTAACCCTAACCCTAACCCTAACCCTAACCCTAACCCTAACCCTAACCCTAACCCTAACCCTAACCCTAACCCTAACCCTAACCCTAACCCTAACCCTAACCCTAACCCTAACCCTAACCCTAACCCTAACCCTAACCCTAACCCTAACCCTAACCCTAACCCTAACCCTAACCCTAACCCTAACCCTAACCCTAACCCTAACCCTAACCCTAACCCTAACCCTAACCCTAACCCTAACCCTAACCCTAACCCTAACCCTAACCCTAACCCTAACCCTAACCCTAACCCTAACCCTAACCCTAACCCTAACCCTAACCCTAACCCTAACCCTAACCCTAACCCTAACCCTAACCCTAACCCTAACCCTAACCCTAACCCTAACCCTAACCCTAACCCTAACCCTAACCCTAACCCTAACCCTAACCCTAACCCTAACCCTAACCCTAACCCTAACCCTAACCCTAACCCTAACCCTAACCACCCTAACCCTAACCCTAACCCTAACCCTAACCCTAACCCTAACCCTAACCCTAACCCTAACCCTAACCCTAACCCTAACCCTAACCCTAACCCTAACCCTAACCCTAACCCTAACCCTAACCCTAACCCTAACCCTAACCCTAACCCTAACCCTAACCCTAACCCTAACCCTAACCCTAACCCTAACCCTAACCCTAACCCTAACCCTAACCCTAACCCTAACCCTAACCCTAACCCTAACCCTAACCCTAACCCTAACCCTAACCCTAACCCTAACCCTAACCCTAACCCTAACCCTAACCCTAACCCTAACCCTAACCCTAACCCTAACCCTAACCCTAACCCTAACCCTAACCCTAACCCTAACCCTAACCCTAACCCTAACCCTAACCCTAACCCTAACCCTAACCCTAACCCTAACCCTAACCCTAACCCTAACCCTAACCCTAACCCTAACCCTAACCCTAACCCTAACCCTAACCCTAACCCTAACCCTAACCCTAACCCTAACCCTAACCCTAACCCTAACCCTAACCCTAACCCTAACCCTAACCCTAACCCTAACCCTAACCCTAACCCTAACCCTAACCCTAACCCTAACCCTAACCCTAACCCTAACCCTAACCCTAACCCTAACCCTAACCCTAACCCTAACCCTAACCCTAACCCTAACCCTAACCCTAACCCTAACCCTAACCCTAACCCTAACCCTAACCCTAACCCTAACCCTAACCCTAACCCTAACCCTAACCCTAACCCTAACCCTAACCCTAACCCTAACCCTAACCCTAACCCTAACCCTAACCCTAACCCTAACCCTAACCCTAACCCTAACCCTAACCCTAACCCTAACCCTAACCCTAACCCTAACCCTAACCCTAACCCTAACCCTAACCCTAACCCTAACCCTAACCCTAACCCTAACCCTAACCCTAACCCTAACCCTAACCCTAACCCTAACCCTAACCCTAACCCTAACCCTAACCCTAACCCTAACCCTAACCCTAACCCTAACCCTAACCCTAACCCTAACCCTAACCCTAACCCTAACCCTAACCCTAACCCTAACCCTAACCCTAACCCTAACCCTAACCCTAACCCTACTAACCCTAACCCTAACCCTAACCCTAACCCTAACCCTAACCCTAACCCTAACCCTAACCCTAACCCTAACCCTAACCCTAACCCTAACCCTAACCCTAACCCTAACCCTAACCCTAACCCTAACCCTAACCCTAACCCTAACCCTAACCCTAACCCTAACCCTAACCCTAACCCTAACCCTAACCCTAACCCTAACCCTAACCCTAACCCTAACCCTAACCCTAACCCTAACCCTAACCCTAACCCTAACCCTAACCCTAACCCTAACCCTAACCCTAACCCTAACCCTAACCCTAACCCTAACCCTAACCCTAACCCTAACCCTAACCCTAACCCTAACCCTAACCCTAACCCTAACCCTAACCCTAACCCTAACCCTAACCCTAACCCTAACCCTAACCCTAACCCTAACCCTAACCCTAACCCTAACCCTAACCCTAACCCTAACCCTAACCCTAACCCTAACCCTAACCCTAACCCTAACCCTAACCCTAACCCTAACCCTAACCCTAACCCTAACCCTAACCCTAACCCTAACCCTAACCCTAACCCTAACCCTAACCCTAACCCTAACCCTAACCCTAACCCTAACCCTAACCCTAACCCTAACCCTAACCCTAACCCTAACCCTAACCCTAACCCTAACCCTAACCCTAACCCTAACCCTAACCCTAACCCTAACCCTAACCCTAACCCTAACCCTAACCCTAACCCTAACCCTAACCCTAACCCTAACCCTAACCCTAACCCTAACCCTAACCCTAACCCTAACCCTAACCCTAACCCTAACCCTAACCCTAACCCTAACCCTAACCCTAACCCTAACCCTAACCCTAACCCTAACCCTAACCCTAACCCTAACCCTAACCCTAACCCTAACCCTAACCCTAACCCTAACCCTAACCCTAACCCTAACCCTAACCCTAACCCTAACCCTAACCCTAACCCTAACCCTAACCCTAACCCTAACCCTAACCCTAACCCTAACCCTAACCCTAACCCTAACCCTAACCCTAACCCTAACCCTAACCCTAACCCTAACCCTAACCCTAACCCTAACCCTAACCCTAACCCTAACCCTAACCCTAACCCTAACCCTAACCCTAACCCTAACCCTAACCCTAACCCTAACCCTAACCCTAACCCTAACCCTAACCCTAACCCTAACCCTAACCCTAACCCTAACCCTAACCCTAACCCTAACCCTAACCCTAACCCTAACCCTAACCCTAACCCTAACCCTAACCCTAACCCTAACCCTAACCCTAACCCTAACCCTAACCCTAACCCTAACCCTAACCCTAACCCTAACCCTAACCCTAACCCTAACCCTAACCCTAACCCTAACCCTAACCCTAACCCTAACCCTAACCCTAACCCTAACCCTAACCCTAACCCTAACCCTAACCCTAACCCTAACCCTAACCCTAACCCTAACCCTAACCCTAACCCTAACCCTAACCCTAACCCTAACCCTAACCCTAACCCTAACCCTAACCCTAACCCTAACCCTAACCCTAACCCTAACCCTAACCCTAACCCTAACCCTAACCCTAACCCTAACCCTAACCCTAACCCTAACCCTAACCCTAAACCAAGTTGAGTTGGGGGATAGATGGCCTAATCCAATCATTGGCCCTAACCTTAAGGTCAGTGGACCCATGCCTAAACCTAATTTATAGGAAGGACAATTTTAGTTCTACAAAAAAACATCATTTTTGGCATTATGGATTATGTTAGCTTGTTATTTTAGTTTGTTATTTTGGTGTTGTACAACGCGACTCTGGGAAAACCTCATGGTACAACTTGCAGCAGATATGGCCCGTGCATTACCGAGCTCCACTAGGGAGTTGGGTCTAACTCATAAACCTAACCCTAACCCTAACCCTAACCCTAACCCTACCCTAACCCTAACCCTAACCCTAACCCTAACCCTAACCCTAACCCTAACCTTAAGGTCAGTGGACCCATGCCTAAACCTAATTTATAGGAAGGACAATTTTAGTTCTACAAAAAAACATCATTTTTTGCATTATGGATTATGTTAGCTTGTTATTTTAGTTTTTGATTTTGGTGTTGTACAACGCGACTCTGGGAAAACCTCATGGTACAACTTGCAGCAGATATGGCCCGTGCATTACCGAGCTCCACTAGGGAGTTGGGTCTAACTCATAAACCTACTCCGCCAGTGCCTATCTGGTGTTGGAAATGCCAGCGTTCATCATAAGACGCCTTGGAAGCCAGTTGGGGAAATACCGTAAGACGTGCCTATAATTTACCATGACAAGCAGTCATGAGGACATGTGCACTGATGCCTGAAGAAGGACTAGTTGATCCGAAACGTCGCGACCGTGCACAGAGGGGAATAGCTCACATTTAAAAATCCAAATTTGGTCAAGTTTGATAGAGCAACGCGGGATTTGGCGCACAGTATATAAGAAGCTCACCAAGCAGGGAGCATTCAGTCAGAGCAAGGCTACTCAAGGACACACATGGACGTCAGAGTGACTCAGATCAATGGATAATACACACCAGGGGGCGCTGAACCCAATTTTTAAGGCAAGTTAGCCGACATTTAAAAACAATTTCACATTTAATTTAATTTTACACTATCAGTTTCTTCGATTAATTTCTCCATTAAACCAAGTTGAGTTGGGGGATAGATGGCCTAATCCAATCATTGGCCCTAACCTTAAGGTCAGTGGACCCATGCCTAAACCTAATTTATAGGAAGGACAATTTTAGTTCTACAAAAAAACATCATTTTTTGCATTATGGATTATGTTAGCTTGTTATTTTAGTTTGTTATTTTGGTGTTGTACAACGCGACTCTGGGAAAACCTCATGGTACAACTTGCAGCAGATATGGCCCGTGCATTACCGAGCTCCACTAGGGAGTTGGGTCTAACTCATAAACCTACTCCGCCAGTGCCTATCTGGTGTTGGAAATGCCAGCGTTCATCATAAGACGCCTTGGAAGCCAGTTGGGGAAATACCGTAAGACGTGCCTATAATTTACCATGACAAGCAGTCATGAGGACATGTGCACTGATGCCTGAAGAAGGACTAGTTGATCCGAAACGTCGCGACCGTGCACAGAGGGGAATAGCTCACATTTAAAAATCCAAATTTGGTCAAGTTTGATAGAGCAACGCGGGATTTGGCGCACAGTATATAAGAAGCTCACCAAGCAGGGAGCATTCAGTCAGAGCAAGGCTACTCAAGGACACACATGGACGTCAGAGTGACTCAGATCAATGGATAATACACACCAGGGGGCGCTGAACCCAATTTTTAAGGCAAGTTAGCCGACATTTAAAAACAATTTCACATTTAATTTAATTTTACACTATCAGTTTCTTCGATTAATTTCTCCATTAAACCAAGTTGAGTTGGGGGATAGATGGCCTAATCCAATCATTGGCCCTAACCTTAAGGTCAGTGGACCCATGCCTAAACCTAATTTATAGGAAGGACAATTTTAGTTCTACAAAAAAACATCATTTTTTGCATTATGGATTATGTTAGCTTGTTATTTTAGTTTGTTATTTTGGTGTTGTACAACGCGACTCTGGGAAAACCTCATGGTACAACTTGCAGCAGATATGGCCCGTGCATTACCGAGCTCCACTAGGGAGTTGGGTCTAACTCATAAACCTACTCCGCCAGTGCCTATCTGGTGTTGGAAATGCCAGCGTTCATCATAAGACGCCTTGGAAGCCAGTTGGGGAAATACCGTAAGACGTGCCTATAATTTACCATGACAAGCAGTCATGAGGACATGTGCACTGATGCCTGAAGAAGGACTAGTTGATCCGAAACGTCGCGACCGTGCACAGAGGGGAATAGCTCACATTTAAAAATCCAAATTTGGTCAAGTTTGATAGAGCAACGCGGGATTTGGCGCACAGTATATAAGAAGCTCACCAAGCAGGGAGCATTCAGTCAGAGCAAGGCTACTCAAGGACACACATGGACGTCAGAGTGACTCAGATCAATGGATAATACACACCAGGGGGCGCTGAACCCAATTTTTAAGGCAAGTTAGCCGACATTTAAAAACAATTTCACATTTAATTTAATTTTACACTATCAGTTTCTTCGATTAATTTCTCCATTAAACCAAGTTGAGTTGGGGGATAGATGGCCTAATCCAATCATTGGCCCTAACCTTAAGGTCAGTGGACCCATGCCTAAACCTAATTTATAGGAAGGACAATTTTAGTTCTACAAAAAAACATCATTTTTTGCATTATGGATTATGTTAGCTTGTTATTTTAGTTTGTTATTTTGGTGTTGTACAACGCGACTCTGGGAAAACCTCATGGTACAACTTGCAGCAGATATGGCCCGTGCATTACCGAGCTCCACTAGGGAGTTGGGTCTAACTCATAAACCTACTCCGCCAGTGCCTATCTGGTGTTGGAAATGCCAGCGTTCATCATAAGACGCCTTGGAAGCCAGTTGGGGAAATACCGTAAGACGTGCCTATAATTTACCATGACAAGCAGTCATGAGGACATGTGCACTGATGCCTGAAGAAGGACTAGTTGATCCGAAACGTCGCGACCGTGCACAGAGGGGAATAGCTCACATTTAAAAATCCAAATTTGGTCAAGTTTGATAGAGCAACGCGGGATTTGGCGCACAGTATATAAGAAGCTCACCAAGCAGGGAGCATTCAGTCAGAGCAAGGCTACTCAAGGACACACATGGACGTCAGAGTGACTCAGATCAATGGATAATACACACCAGGGGGCGCTGAACCCAATTTTTAAGGCAAGTTAGCCGACATTTAAAAACAATTTCACATTTAATTTAATTTTACACTATCAGTTTCTTCGATTAATTTCTCCATTAAACCAAGTTGAGTTGGGGGATAGATGGCCTAATCCAATCATTGGCCCTAACCTTAAGGTCAGTGGACCCATGCCTAAACCTAATTTATAGGAAGGACAATTTTAGTTCTACAAAAAAACATCATTTTTTGCATTATGGATTATGTTAGCTTGTTATTTTAGTTTGTTATTTTGGTGTTGTACAACGCGACTCTGGGAAAACCTCATGGTACAACTTGCAGCAGATATGGCCCGTGCATTACCGAGCTCCACTAGGGAGTTGGGTCTAACTCATAAACCTACTCCGCCAGTGCCTATCTGGTGTTGGAAATGCCAGCGTTCATCATAAGACGCCTTGGAAGCCAGTTGGGGAAATACCGTAAGACGTGCCTATAATTTACCATGACAAGCAGTCATGAGGACATGTGCACTGATGCCTGAAGAAGGACTAGTTGATCCGAAACGTCGCGACCGTGCACAGAGGGGAATAGCTCACATTTAAAAATCCAAATTTGGTCAAGTTTGATAGAGCAACGCGGGATTTGGCGCACAGTATATAAGAAGCTCACCAAGCAGGGAGCATTCAGTCAGAGCAAGGCTACTCAAGGACACACATGGACGTCAGAGTGACTCAGATCAATGGATAATACACACCAGGGGGCGCTGAACCCAATTTTTAAGGCAAGTTAGCCGACATTTAAAAACAATTTCACATTTAATTTAATTTTACACTATCAGTTTCTTCGATTAATTTCTCCATTAAACCAAGTTGAGTTGGGGGATAGATGGCCTAATCCAATCATTGGCCCTAACCTTAAGGTCAGTGGACCCATGCCTAAACCTAATTTATAGGAAGGACAATTTTAGTTCTACAAAAAAACATCATTTTTTGCATTATGGATTATGTTAGCTTGTTATTTTAGTTTGTTATTTTGGTGTTGTACAACGCGACTCTGGGAAAACCTCATGGTACAACTTGCAGCAGATATGGCCCGTGCATTACCGAGCTCCACTAGGGAGTTGGGTCTAACTCATAAACCTACTCCGCCAGTGCCTATCTGGTGTTGGAAATGCCAGCGTTCATCATAAGACGCCTTGGAAGCCAGTTGGGGAAATACCGTAAGACGTGCCTATAATTTACCATGACAAGCAGTCATGAGGACATGTGCACTGATGCCTGAAGAAGGACTAGTTGATCCGAAACGTCGCGACCGTGCACAGAGGGGAATAGCTCACATTTAAAAATCCAAATTTGGTCAAGTTTGATAGAGCAACGCGGGATTTGGCGCACAGTATATAAGAAGCTCACCAAGCAGGGAGCATTCAGTCAGAGCAAGGCTACTCAAGGACACACATGGACGTCAGAGTGACTCAGATCAATGGATAATACACACCAGGGGGCGCTGAACCCAATTTTTAAGGCAAGTTAGCCGACATTTAAAAACAATTTCACATTTAATTTAATTTTACACTATCAGTTTCTTCGATTAATTTCTCCATTAAACCAAGTTGAGTTGGGGGATAGATGGCCTAATCCAATCATTGGCCCTAACCTTAAGGTCAGTGGACCCATGCCTAAACCTAATTTATAGGAAGGACAATTTTAGTTCTACAAAAAAACATCATTTTTTGCATTATGGATTATGTTAGCTTGTTATTTTAGTTTGTTATTTTGGTGTTGTACAACGCGACTCTGGGAAAACCTCATGGTACAACTTGCAGCAGATATGGCCCGTGCATTACCGAGCTCCACTAGGGAGTTGGGTCTAACTCATAAACCTACTCCGCCAGTGCCTATCTGGTGTTGGAAATGCCAGCGTTCATCATAAGACGCCTTGGAAGCCAGTTGGGGAAATACCGTAAGACGTGCCTATAATTTACCATGACAAGCAGTCATGAGGACATGTGCACTGATGCCTGAAGAAGGACTAGTTGATCCGAAACGTCGCGACCGTGCACAGAGGGGAATAGCTCACATTTAAAAATCCAAATTTGGTCAAGTTTGATAGAGCAACGCGGGATTTGGCGCACAGTATATAAGAAGCTCACCAAGCAGGGAGCATTCAGTCAGAGCAAGGCTACTCAAGGACACACATGGACGTCAGAGTGACTCAGATCAATGGATAATACACACCAGGGGGCGCTGAACCCAATTTTTAAGGCAAGTTAGCCGACATTTAAAAACAATTTCACATTTAATTTAATTTTACACTATCAGTTTCTTCGATTAATTTCTCCATTAAACCAAGTTGAGTTGGGGGATAGATGGCCTAATCCAATCATTGGCCCTAACCTTAAGGTCAGTGGACCCATGCCTAAACCTAATTTATAGGAAGGACAATTTTAGTTCTACAAAAAAACATCATTTTTTGCATTATGGATTATGTTAGCTTGTTATTTTAGTTTGTTATTTTGGTGTTGTACAACGCGACTCTGGGAAAACCTCATGGTACAACTTGCAGCAGATATGGCCCGTGCATTACCGAGCTCCACTAGGGAGTTGGGTCTAACTCATAAACCTACTCCGCCAGTGCCTATCTGGTGTTGGAAATGCCAGCGTTCATCATAAGACGCCTTGGAAGCCAGTTGGGGAAATACCGTAAGACGTGCCTATAATTTACCATGACAAGCAGTCATGAGGACATGTGCACTGATGCCTGAAGAAGGACTAGTTGATCCGAAACGTCGCGACCGTGCACAGAGGGGAATAGCTCACATTTAAAAATCCAAATTTGGTCAAGTTTGATAGAGCAACGCGGGATTTGGCGCACAGTATATAAGAAGCTCACCAAGCAGGGAGCATTCAGTCAGAGCAAGGCTACTCAAGGACACACATGGACGTCAGAGTGACTCAGATCAATGGATAATACACACCAGGGGGCGCTGAACCCAATTTTTAAGGCAAGTTAGCCGACATTTAAAAACAATTTCACATTTAATTTAATTTTACACTATCAGTTTCTTCTATTAATTTCTCCATTAAACCAAGTTGAGTTGGGGGATAGATGGCCTAATCCAATCATTGGCCCTAACCTTAAGGTCAGTGGACCCATGCCTAAACCTAATTTATAGGAAGGACAATTTTAGTTCTACAAAAAAACATCATTTTTTGCATTATGGATTATGTTAGCTTGTTATTTTAGTTTGTTATTTTGGTGTTGTACAACGCGACTCTGGGAAAACCTCATGGTACAACTTGCAGCAGATATGGCCCGTGCATTACCGAGCTCCACTAGGGAGTTGGGTCTAACTCATAAACCTACTCCGCCAGTGCCTATCTGGTGTTGGAAATGCCAGCGTTCATCATAAGACGCCTTGGAAGCCAGTTGGGGAAATACCGTAAGACGTGCCTATAATTTACCATGACAAGCAGTCATGAGGACATGTGCACTGATGCCTGAAGAAGGACTAGTTGATCCGAAACGTCGCGACCGTGCACAGAGGGGAATAGCTCACATTTAAAAATCCAAATTTGGTCAAGTTTGATAGAGCAACGCGGGATTTGGCGCACAGTATATAAGAAGCTCACCAAGCAGGGAGCATTCAGTCAGAGCAAGGCTACTCAAGGACACACATGGACGTCAGAGTGACTCAGATCAATGGATAATACACACCAGGGGGCGCTGAACCCAATTTTTAAGGCAAGTTAGCCGACATTTAAAAACAATTTCACATTTAATTTAATTTTACACTATCAGTTTCTTCGATTAATTTCTCCATTAAACCAAGTTGAGTTGGGGGATAGATGGCCTAATCCAATCATTGGCCCTAACCTTAAGGTCAGTGGACCCATGCCTAAACCTAATTTATAGGAAGGACAATTTTAGTTCTACAAAAAAACATCATTTTTTGCATTATGGATTATGTTAGCTTGTTATTTTAGTTTGTTATTTTGGTGTTGTACAACGCGACTCTGGGAAAACCTCATGGTACAACTTGCAGCAGATATGGCCCGTGCATTACCGAGCTCCACTAGGGAGTTGGGTCTAACTCATAAACCTACTCCGCCAGTGCCTATCTGGTGTTGGAAATGCCAGCGTTCATCATAAGACGCCTTGGAAGCCAGTTGGGGAAATACCGTAAGACGTGCCTATAATTTACCATGACAAGCAGTCATGAGGACATGTGCACTGATGCCTGAAGAAGGACTAGTTGATCCGAAACGTCGCGACCGTGCACAGAGGGGAATAGCTCACATTTAAAAATCCAAATTTGGTCAAGTTTGATAGAGCAACGCGGGATTTGGCGCACAGTATATAAGAAGCTCACCAAGCAGGGAGCATTCAGTCAGAGCAAGGCTACTCAAGGACACACATGGACGTCAGAGTGACTCAGATCAATGGATAATACACACCAGGGGGCGCTGAACCCAATTTTTAAGGCAAGTTAGCCGACATTTAAAAACAATTTCACATTTAATTTAATTTTACACTATCAGTTTCTTCGATTAATTTCTCCATTAAACCAAGTTGAGTTGGGGGATAGATGGCCTAATCCAATCATTGGCCCTAACCTTAAGGTCAGTGGACCCATGCCTAAACCTAATTTATAGGAAGGACAATTTTAGTTCTACAAAAAAACATCATTTTTTGCATTATGGATTATGTTAGCTTGTTATTTTAGTTTGTTATTTTGGTGTTGTACAACGCGACTCTGGGAAAACCTCATGGTACAACTTGCAGCAGATATGGCCCGTGCATTACCGAGCTCCACTAGGGAGTTGGGTCTAACTCATAAACCTACTCCGCCAGTGCCTATCTGGTGTTGGAAATGCCAGCGTTCATCATAAGACGCCTTGGAAGCCAGTTGGGGAAATACCGTAAGACGTGCCTATAATTTACCATGACAAGCAGTCATGAGGACATGTGCACTGATGCCTGAAGAAGGACTAGTTGATCCGAAACGTCGCGACCGTGCACAGAGGGGAATAGCTCACATTTAAAAATCCAAATTTGGTCAAGTTTGATAGAGCAACGCGGGATTTGGCGCACAGTATATAAGAAGCTCACCAAGCAGGGAGCATTCAGTCAGAGCAAGGCTACTCAAGGACACACATGGACGTCAGAGTGACTCAGATCAATGGATAATACACACCAGGGGGCGCTGAACCCAATTTTTAAGGCAAGTTAGCCGACATTTAAAAACAATTTCACATTTAATTTAATTTTACACTATCAGTTTCTTCGATTAATTTCTCCATTAAACCAAGTTGAGTTGGGGGATAGATGGCCTAATCCAATCATTGGCCCTAACCTTAAGGTCAGTGGACCCATGCCTAAACCTAATTTATAGGAAGGACAATTTTAGTTCTACAAAAAAACATCATTTTTTGCATTATGGATTATGTTAGCTTGTTATTTTAGTTTGTTATTTTGGTGTTGTACAACGCGACTCTGGGAAAACCTCATGGTACAACTTGCAGCAGATATGGCCCGTGCATTACCGAGCTCCACTAGGGAGTTGGGTCTAACTCATAAACCTACTCCGCCAGTGCCTATCTGGTGTTGGAAATGCCAGCGTTCATCATAAGACGCCTTGGAAGCCAGTTGGGGAAATACCGTAAGACGTGCCTATAATTTACCATGACAAGCAGTCATGAGGACATGTGCACTGATGCCTGAAGAAGGACTAGTTGATCCGAAACGTCGCGACCGTGCACAGAGGGGAATAGCTCACATTTAAAAATCCAAATTTGGTCAAGTTTGATAGAGCAACGCGGGATTTGGCGCACAGTATATAAGAAGCTCACCAAGCAGGGAGCATTCAGTCAGAGCAAGGCTACTCAAGGACACACATGGACGTCAGAGTGACTCAGATCAATGGATAATACACACCAGGGGGCGCTGAACCCAATTTTTAAGGCAAGTTAGCCGACATTTAAAAACAATTTCACATTTAATTTAATTTTACACTATCAGTTTCTTCGATTAATTTCTCCATTAAACCAAGTTGAGTTGGGGGATAGATGGCCTAATCCAATCATTGGCCCTAACCTTAAGGTCAGTGGACCCATGCCTAAACCTAATTTATAGGAAGGACAATTTTAGTTCTACAAAAAAACATCATTTTTTGCATTATGGATTATGTTAGCTTGTTATTTTAGTTTGTTATTTTGGTGTTGTACAACGCGACTCTGGGAAAACCTCATGGTACAACTTGCAGCAGATATGGCCCGTGCATTACCGAGCTCCACTAGGGAGTTGGGTCTAACTCATAAACCTACTCCGCCAGTGCCTATCTGGTGTTGGAAATGCCAGCGTTCATCATAAGACGCCTTGGAAGCCAGTTGGGGAAATACCGTAAGACGTGCCTATAATTTACCATGACAAGCAGTCATGAGGACATGTGCACTGATGCCTGAAGAAGGACTAGTTGATCCGAAACGTCGCGACCGTGCACAGAGGGGAATAGCTCACATTTAAAAATCCAAATTTGGTCAAGTTTGATAGAGCAACGCGGGATTTGGCGCACAGTATATAAGAAGCTCACCAAGCAGGGAGCATTCAGTCAGAGCAAGGCTACTCAAGGACACACATGGACGTCAGAGTGACTCAGATCAATGGATAATACACACCAGGGGGCGCTGAACCCAATTTTTAAGGCAAGTTAGCCGACATTTAAAGACAATTTCACATTTAATTTAATTTTACACTATCAGTTTCTTCGATTAATTTCTCCATTAAACCAAGTTGAGTTGGGGGATAGATGGCCTAATCCAATCATTGGCCCTAACCTTAAGGTCAGTGGACCCATGCCTAAACCTAATTTATAGGAAGGACAATTTTAGTTCTACAAAAAAACATCATTTTTTGCATTATGGATTATGTTAGCTTGTTATTTTAGTTTGTTATTTTGGTGTTGTACAACGCGACTCTGGGAAAACCTCATGGTACAACTTGCAGCAGATATGGCCCGTGCATTACCGAGCTCCACTAGGGAGTTGGGTCTAACTCATAAACCTACTCCGCCAGTGCCTATCTGGTGTTGGAAATGCCAGCGTTCATCATAAGACGCCTTGGAAGCCAGTTGGGGAAATACCGTAAGACGTGCCTATAATTTACCATGACAAGCAGTCATGAGGACATGTGCACTGATGCCTGAAGAAGGACTAGTTGATCCGAAACGTCGCGACCGTGCACAGAGGGGAATAGCTCACATTTAAAAATCCAAATTTGGTCAAGTTTGATAGAGCAACGCGGGATTTGGCGCACAGTATATAAGAAGCTCACCAAGCAGGGAGCATTCAGTCAGAGCAAGGCTACTCAAGGACACACATGGACGTCAGAGTGACTCAGATCAATGGATAATACACACCAGGGGGCGCTGAACCCAATTTTTAAGGCAAGTTAGCCGACATTTAAAAACAATTTCACATTTAATTTAATTTTACACTATCAGTTTCTTCGATTAATTTCTCCATTAAACCAAGTTGAGTTGGGGGATAGATGGCCTAATCCAATCATTGGCCCTAACCTTAAGGTCAGTGGACCCATGCCTAAACCTAATTTATAGGAAGGACAATTTTAGTTCTACAAAAAAACATCATTTTTTGCATTATGGATTATGTTAGCTTGTTATTTTAGTTTGTTATTTTGGTGTTGTACAACGCGACTCTGGGAAAACCTCATGGTACAACTTGCAGCAGATATGGCCCGTGCATTACCGAGCTCCACTAGGGAGTTGGGTCTAACTCATAAACCTACTCCGCCAGTGCCTATCTGGTGTTGGAAATGCCAGCGTTCATCATAAGACGCCTTGGAAGCCAGTTGGGGAAATACCGTAAGACGTGCCTATAATTTACCATGACAAGCAGTCATGAGGACATGTGCACTGATGCCTGAAGAAGGACTAGTTGATCCGAAACGTCGCGACCGTGCACAGAGGGGAATAGCTCACATTTAAAAATCCAAATTTGGTCAAGTTTGATAGAGCAACGCGGGATTTGGCGCACAGTATATAAGAAGCTCACCAAGCAGGGAGCATTCAGTCAGAGCAAGGCTACTCAAGGACACACATGGACGTCAGAGTGACTCAGATCAATGGATAATACACACCAGGGGGCGCTGAACCCAATTTTTAAGGCAAGTTAGCCGACATTTAAAAACAATTTCACATTTAATTTAATTTTACACTATCAGTTTCTTCGATTAATTTCTCCATTAAACCAAGTTGAGTTGGGGGATAGATGGCCTAATCCAATCATTGGCCCTAACCTTAAGGTCAGTGGACCCATGCCTAAACCTAATTTATAGGAAGGACAATTTTAGTTCTACAAAAAAACATCATTTTTTGCATTATGGATTATGTTAGCTTGTTATTTTAGTTTGTTATTTTGGTGTTGTACAACGCGACTCTGGGAAAACCTCATGGTACAACTTGCAGCAGATATGGCCCGTGCATTACCGAGCTCCACTAGGGAGTTGGGTCTAACTCATAAACCTACTCCGCCAGTGCCTATCTGGTGTTGGAAATGCCAGCGTTCATCATAAGACGCCTTGGAAGCCAGTTGGGGAAATACCGTAAGACGTGCCTATAATTTACCATGACAAGCAGTCATGAGGACATGTGCACTGATGCCTGAAGAAGGACTAGTTGATCCGAAACGTCGCGACCGTGCACAGAGGGGAATAGCTCACATTTAAAAATCCAAATTTGGTCAAGTTTGATAGAGCAACGCGGGATTTGGCGCACAGTATATAAGAAGCTCACCAAGCAGGGAGCATTCAGTCAGAGCAAGGCTACTCAAGGACACACATGGACGTCAGAGTGACTCAGATCAATGGATAATACACACCAGGGGGCGCTGAACCCAATTTTTAAGGCAAGTTAGCCGACATTTAAAAACAATTTCACATTTAATTTAATTTTACACTATCAGTTTCTTCGATTAATTTCTCCATTAAACCAAGTTGAGTTGGGGGATAGATGGCCTAATCCAATCATTGGCCCTAACCTTAAGGTCAGTGGACCCATGCCTAAACCTAATTTATAGGAAGGACAATTTTAGTTCTACAAAAAAACATCATTTTTTGCATTATGGATTATGTTAGCTTGTTATTTTAGTTTGTTATTTTGGTGTTGTACAACGCGACTCTGGGAAAACCTCATGGTACAACTTGCAGCAGATATGGCCCGTGCATTACCGAGCTCCACTAGGGAGTTGGGTCTAACTCATAAACCTACTCCGCCAGTGCCTATCTGGTGTTGGAAATGCCAGCGTTCATCATAAGACGCCTTGGAAGCCAGTTGGGGAAATACCGTAAGACGTGCCTATAATTTACCATGACAAGCAGTCATGAGGACATGTGCACTGATGCCTGAAGAAGGACTAGTTGATCCGAAACGTCGCGACCGTGCACAGAGGGGAATAGCTCACATTTAAAAATCCAAATTTGGTCAAGTTTGATAGAGCAACGCGGGATTTGGCGCACAGTATATAAGAAGCTCACCAAGCAGGGAGCATTCAGTCAGAGCAAGGCTACTCAAGGACACACATGGACGTCAGAGTGACTCAGATCAATGGATAATACACACCAGGGGGCGCTGAACCCAATTTTTAAGGCAAGTTAGCCGACATTTAAAAACAATTTCACATTTAATTTAATTTTACACTATCAGTTTCTTCGATTAATTTCTCCATTAAACCAAGTTGAGTTGGGGGATAGATGGCCTAATCCAATCATTGGCCCTAACCTTAAGGTCAGTGGACCCATGCCTAAACCTAATTTATAGGAAGGACAATTTTAGTTCTACAAAAAAACATCATTTTTTGCATTATGGATTATGTTAGCTTGTTATTTTAGTTTGTTATTTTGGTGTTGTACAACGCGACTCTGGGAAAACCTCATGGTACAACTTGCAGCAGATATGGCCCGTGCATTACCGAGCTCTACTAGGGAGTTGGGTCTAACTCATAAACCTACTCCGCCAGTGCCTATCTGGTGTTGGAAATGCCAGCGTTCATCATAAGACGCCTTGGAAGCCAGTTGGGGAAATACCGTAAGACGTGCCTATAATTTACCATGACAAGCAGTCATGAGGACATGTGCACTGATGCCTGAAGAAGGACTAGTTGATCCGAAACGTCGCGACCGTGCACAGAGGGGAATAGCTCACATTTAAAAATCCAAATTTGGTCAAGTTTGATAGAGCAACGCGGGATTTGGCGCACAGTATATAAGAAGCTCACCAAGCAGGGAGCATTCAGTCAGAGCAAGGCTACTCAAGGACACACATGGACGTCAGAGTGACTCAGATCAATGGATAATACACACCAGGGGGCGCTGAACCCAATTTTTAAGGCAAGTTAGCCGACATTTAAAAACAATTTCACATTTAATTTAATTTTACACTATCAGTTTCTTCGATTAATTTCTCCATTAAACCAAGTTGAGTTGGGGGATAGATGGCCTAATCCAATCATTGGCCCTAACCTTAAGGTCAGTGGACCCATGCCTAAACCTAATTTATAGGAAGGACAATTTTAGTTCTACAAAAAAACATCATTTTTTGCATTATGGATTATGTTAGCTTGTTATTTTAGTTTGTTATTTTGGTGTTGTACAACGCGACTCTGGGAAAACCTCATGGTACAACTTGCAGCAGATATGGCCCGTGCATTACCGAGCTCCACTAGGGAGTTGGGTCTAACTCATAAACCTACTCCGCCAGTGCCTATCTGGTGTTGGAAATGCCAGCGTTCATCATAAGACGCCTTGGAAGCCAGTTGGGGAAATACCGTAAGACGTGCCTATAATTTACCATGACAAGCAGTCATGAGGACATGTGCACTGATGCCTGAAGAAGGACTAGTTGATCCGAAACGTCGCGACCGTGCACAGAGGGGAATAGCTCACATTTAAAAATCCAAATTTGGTCAAGTTTGATAGAGCAACGCGGGATTTGGCGCACAGTATATAAGAAGCTCACCAAGCAGGGAGCATTCAGTCAGAGCAAGGCTACTCAAGGACACACATGGACGTCAGAGTGACTCAGATCAATGGATAATACACACCAGGGGGCGCTGAACCCAATTTTTAAGGCAAGTTAGCCGACATTTAAAAACAATTTCACATTTAATTTAATTTTACACTATCAGTTTCTTCGATTAATTTCTCCATTAAACCAAGTTGAGTTGGGGGATAGATGGCCTAATCCAATCATTGGCCCTAACCTTAAGGTCAGTGGACCCATGCCTAAACCTAATTTATAGGAAGGACAATTTTAGTTCTACAAAAAAACATCATTTTTTGCATTATGGATTATGTTAGCTTGTTATTTTAGTTTGTTATTTTGGTGTTGTACAACGCGACTCTGGGAAAACCTCATGGTACAACTTGCAGCAGATATGGCCCGTGCATTACCGAGCTCCACTAGGGAGTTGGGTCTAACTCATAAACCTACTCCGCCAGTGCCTATCTGGTGTTGGAAATGCCAGCGTTCATCATAAGACGCCTTGGAAGCCAGTTGGGGAAATACCGTAAGACGTGCCTATAATTTACCATGACAAGCAGTCATGAGGACATGTGCACTGATGCCTGAAGAAGGACTAGTTGATCCGAAACGTCGCGACCGTGCACAGAGGGGAATAGCTCACATTTAAAAATCCAAATTTGGTCAAGTTTGATAGAGCAACGCGGGATTTGGCGCACAGTATATAAGAAGCTCACCAAGCAGGGAGCATTCAGTCAGAGCAAGGCTACTCAAGGACACACATGGACGTCAGAGTGACTCAGATCAATGGATAATACACACCAGGGGGCGCTGAACCCAATTTTTAAGGCAAGTTAGCCGACATTTAAAAACAATTTCACATTTAATTTAATTTTACACTATCAGTTTCTTCGATTAATTTCTCCATTAAACCAAGTTGAGTTGGGGGATAGATGGCCTAATCCAATCATTGGCCCTAACCTTAAGGTCAGTGGACCCATGCCTAAACCTAATTTATAGGAAGGACAATTTTAGTTCTACAAAAAAACATCATTTTTTGCATTATGGATTATGTTAGCTTGTTATTTTAGTTTGTTATTTTGGTGTTGTACAACGCGACTCTGGGAAAACCTCATGGTACAACTTGCAGCAGATATGGCCCGTGCATTACCGAGCTCCACTAGGGAGTTGGGTCTAACTCATAACCCTAACCTTAAAACACAGGATGTATGCATAACTTGTAGGTGTTTACATCCAACCTAGACATTCGGAACATAGGACATGGGAATCACCCATCTGACAATGACTTTGTTAAAATTATATTTCTTTTCCTTCATGTCATTATATCTGTTTAACATTGATTGAAATAACTCTTCTATGTATGCCGGTACGGTGAAATTATTTTATTGCATTCCATGTAGGACATAATCAGTTCACTTTGCTTAAATATTTAATAAAATCACATAAAAAAATAAAAAAAATAATTAAAAACTACAAAAAAATAAAAAAATAATAAAACAATACATTTACAAAAAAAACATGTTCATAAATAGTTCATTTGTTTACTGTGACAGCTACTACAGATACTATAGGACTACAATTGACTAATCTGTCTGTCTGATACCCTCTCCGCGTCTTCCAGAGGGCGGAGCATGCGGCCTATATAAGGCCCTGCAGCTGCACTCCTCTCTCATTTCTCGACAGACTCTCCACATGTGCACAACACCTGACTGCAAGACTGCTGCCTTTAACCCCACCATATTTTAGAGCGTGCTGAAGCCTGAAGAAGACTGATCTCAGTCGAAACGTCGCGCACAAGCACGCCATTTCTATTTTGTTTTTCCCTCTTTTGTTTTTTCATTTCATAAATATTATTTCATTTTGCTTCTAAATAAATAATACCTTAATAATAAATAATACATTATTCATAAATATATAAATAAATAAATACATCATTATTAAATAAATACATTATTAAATAAATACATAAATTCATAATAAATTAATTAATAAAACCATAAATCGTACTCGCCTGGCCAGGCAGAATTTTGGCCATAAACACACCAATAAGGTGCCAAAATGGCCGAGTCCGGCTGGACTCGTGTCCAATATCGAAGGAGGGCGGACCGGAATGCCTCCGGGACTAGGGGGTACCATGACAGGGGAATGGCCCGTGCAAAACCGGTCTCATACCAGAGATGGGTCCCTTTTCAAACACCTGATCCGCCAGCGCCTCCCTATGTCAGAAGTACTCGCCGTCATCAGTCCAGAACACGATCCTACGCGGACGTGGTCCGGGATTCTAGGCCTCGTTTCAGGGATCCCTCTCGGAAACGAGCCTGGTCCAGAGGTTTTCGTGCCCGCAGTAATTCACGCGGTGAAGATGGTCTAATCCGTAGAGCGGCAGACCCAGCTTTAGCAAGGGCCATTCGCTTAATGCACCATTCCATCAAAGTGCAACATCATCTGAATAACTTGATGGATGAAAACAATGGATCAGGCAACAACATGATTGACAGGAAAGTGAAAGAGCTAGCTCAGAGCATCAAGCCAGCTCTGGCTCAGGATGATATTCTACACATTCTCATGGGAAATGCCAAAGACTGGGGCTATGTTACTAAACAGGCCTTAGAGGAACATTACCAGACAGTTCTGAAAGATCTTCAATATCAAATGGAAAGGCAATCCTACATAGACTGGCCAGAAGCGCTGGCAGTTGCAGAACGCTGGGTGAAACGCAATTTACCAAAAGTGACTAATGCTACTCTGAATCAGGCCAGAAACCTTATTGCAGATTGTTTTCAGGAGGCAGAGCGCAATGAGAGAGCTGAAGTTCAGGTCCGCGCACAGGTGCATGGACCACAGACAGGCCCAAACGCGGGACCAATATTAGTTCCTCGTCAGGTTAGGACGGCTATACCTGCTCCTTCCCCTGCCTCTCCTGTCACTCGAACATCTGGCACGCAAACATGTAGGGTTGAAGTCAGACCTCAAGCGCCACGGGAGAATGTGGGGACAAGTACACCCATACAGGGGGACATACATGAGTTACAAAGTCAGGACTCTCTCCCCTCCCCGATTGCTTCAGACAATGCTGCACTGGTGACTGATGTACACCCGCACTCACAGTCCCAAACAGGGGTGCTCCCAGGTCCAAGCAGGACCACAGAGGCGGTTGACATTATTGAAATTCCTCCACAACATGCAGCTTTGGATCAAAGACAGGTTCGCTTTAGGAAAAATAACAATCCAAATGTTGTAAGAGAGGAGTCCTTTGATGATGGGATACATGGTCCCTCATCTTCCTCCTCTTCTTCACAGCAGACATTTGCCACTGCTTCTCCTCCAGCGGTAGAACAAGCGCCTCAGGGCCCCCCGCCTGCAGCGGCGGAGAGGGAACAGCAGCAGGAGGATGAATGGGATGTGATGTTCAATTCTCCAACAGATGATGAATTGATGACTGGTCTCTTTCCAGGGGAGGACGATTCTGCAGCAATACCAGCAACCCATGGCAGATCCTTCAATGTCACTAAGCACATACACACAAACAGAAAGAAACGTGATTGGGCTTTACATGTCACCAAACCTAATCTGATAATAGGAGATTCAAATGTTGGCAGAATAATTTCCCATGAGTATGGAGACTTACAGATTGACAGCTATCCAGGTGCAACTTTCTTGAATGCCGCCCACTTAATGAATACGGCCCTCAAGCAGGGAGATGTCCGCAAGATTGTGCTGTCTTTTGGCATTAATTCCAGGAATCAGGATCCTAGGGGCACATCAATCAAACAGCTTCAGACTGCAGTGAGAGAAGCCAAAAGACAGTTTCCAGAAGCTAGTGTTTACATACCACTGATTAACTATTCTAGGAACCTTCCTCAAACAGACCAAGCCAATCTGACCGCGCTAAACAATCATATCTGCTGTAACATGGCACACTTGACTCTTCTTTCTTATGAGCTTTTTGAGACCAGAGCAGATGACATTCATTGGACAAGGGGTACAGCCCAGAACATGCTTAAACACTGGGCGGAAGAGTTAAATTTCCCACCCCCTCAAACATAAGAGAGAGGGGCGTTGAGGGTTTAGAAGCCAACAATGTTGTGGTTTTGTGTACGGGATTTAGTCCCTCACTAACACAATTGAAACTATTAGAAAAAGGCTTAACTTTTATTCCGACTTATCAACTACACAAGGATCAAAAGATTCAGTTTGAATATGATATCCAAAACTATCATAGGAGAATAGAGCTGGCATTATTTTTCAAAAACAGTCAAAGACAAATGAATAGAAACATGTTATCATGCAGATTTCGGCCACCTTCGGTTTGGAGACCGCCCCCCGATAAACTGCCCCCAGAGCTGGCAGTCTTACGTAAACAGGATAGGATATCTTTCAAAACTGGTTTTGTTCGGATGAGGGAAGTTCCAAATGTGTCGCGGGATGACCTGCGGGATCTCAGAGATCTAAAACAGAATAAAAGCATTGTTATAAAACCTGCAGATAAAGGGAATGCAGTAGTTATTATGGACAGGTCACAATATGTATATGAAGCCAAAAGGCAATTGGCAGATGCAACTTATTATATGCCTTTAAACCAACCCATTCACACAGAAACAATACCACAGGTTCACGCAATATTGGACTCCTTACATCACAAGAAATTTATAACAGCCAAACAAAAACGCTACCTCAAAGGGCCTCCAGAGCCAAGAGTCAGACGCTTCTATATGTTACCAAAAATACATAAAGAAAAAGAAAAATGGACAGTCCCTCATGTGATTCCACCGGGCAGACCGATTGTATCAGATTGTGGCAGTGATACATATGCAACAGCAGAGTATATAGAATTCTATCTAACACCACTTTCTACCAGACATCCCTCATATGTTAAAGACACAAAGCACTTTATTGAATCAGTTAGAGCACTACAAGTTCCTCCTAGAGCCTTGTTTTTCACCATCGATATTGTTTCACTTTACACCAATATTCCAATTGATGCTGGGATTAAAGCAGTTAGAAACATCTTTAAGAAATACCCAGATCCATTCAGACCTGATGAGGAACTTTTACAACTGTTACGTATTAATCTCACAAAAAATGATTTTGAGTTTGATGGGAAATACTATCTGCAAATTAAAGGAACAGCCATGGGTAAGCGTTTTGCTCCTGCTTATGCAAATATATTTATGGCAGAGTGGGAAACAAAAGCTCTGGCCCTGTGCCCCAAGAAACCTGTTCATTATTTACGCTATTTGGATGATATATTTGGAATTTGGGTGGATTCGGAATCAGAGTTTGAACAATTTTTACAAATATTGGACACTTTGGATCCTTCAATTCGAATTCAACACACAAAGAGTTACGATTCAGTGGACTTTCTGGATACCACAGTTTACAAAGGGCCCGCTTTTGAAGTGTCACATCAAGTTGATATTAAAGTGTATTTTAAGGCTACAGATACACACGCATTGTTGCATAAATCCAGTTTCCATCCTCGAAGTACATTTGCAGGTTTAGTCAAGTCGCAGCTTACCAGATTTTCACGCATTTGTACCAGGTCGGCAGAATTTTATCATGCAACTAAAATACTTTTTAAAGCACTTAGAGGCAGAGGCTATAGTCGATCATTCCTGAGACAATGTTTCAAATCATATAAAAATAAACCTAAAGTGAGGGAGGGCAATATTATTCCTCTCATTACAACTTACTCTACTCCAGGACTTAAACTAAATAAGAGGTTAAAGGACAACTTTAATTCTTATATAACACAGCAGGGTCTATTACCCACTCATTCAGTAATCTCAGCCTTTAAGAAGAATCTAAATCTTAAACAAATGTTGGTGTCAGCCACCTTGAAACCAAATCTTCAAACCTTCACAAAACCTACTTCTCTCATTGACACATTTGTACATCTTAAGTTTGTCAAAAGTCACCACACGGGTCATATATTCCCACTTGAGCAGCAGTTTTCCCCACATTCAGCTAATTGTGTATACTTAATTTTTTGCTTTGAATGTGGCAAACAATATGTAGGTCAAACTGGGAACACACTGCGAGTGAGGTTCACACAACACAGGTACAACATACGACACCGAAAAGAAATCCACAGTCCTCTTGTTAAACATTTTCTTCTCCCTGGCAATCACACAGTTCGCATTGCAGGTCTGGAGTCACTTTCCACCTGGACAGAGAGAGAGCGTTTGAAGGCAGAAAACAAATGGATTAGACAATTGGTCACGAGACATCCTAAAGGACTAAACAAACGTTTCTTTAATAACTAACCTTTATCAAGTTCTTTTACTAACCTTAAGGACACAGACTTCTTGCCTAAACTTAAGACACAGGGTATATGCATAACCCAAACCTAACCCCTAACCTAACCCTAAGGACACAGGGTTCTTGCCTAACCTTAAGGACACAGAGTATATGCATAAGCCTAACCCAAACCCTAACCCTAAGGACACAGGGTTCTTGCCTAACCTTAAGGACACAGAGTATATGCATAAGCCTAACCCAAACCCTAACCCTAAGGACACAGGGTTCTTGCCTAACCTTAAAACACAGGATGTATGCATAACTTGTAGGTGTTTACATCCAACCTAGACATTCGGAACATAGGACATGGGAATCACCCATCTGACAATGACTTTGTTAAAATTATATTTCTTTTCCTTCATGTCATTATATCTGTTTAACATTGATTGAAATAACTCTTCTATGTATGCCGGTACGGTGAAATTATTTTATTGCATTCCATGTAGGACATAATCAGTTCACTTTGCTTAAATATTTAATAAAATCACATAAAAAAATAAAAAAAATAATTAAAAACTACAAAAAAATAAAAAAATAATAAAACAATACATTTACAAAAAAAACATGTTCATAAATAGTTCATTTGTTTACTGTGACAGCTACTACAGATACTATAGGACTACAATTGACTAATCTGTCTGTCTGATACCCTCTCCGCGTCTTCCAGAGGGCGGAGCATGCGGCCTATATAAGGCCCTGCAGCTGCTCTCCTCTCTCATTTCTCGACAGACTCTCCACATGTGCACAACACCTGACTGCAAGACTGCTGCCTTTAACCCCACCATATTTTAGAGCGTGCTGAAGCCTGAAGAAGACTGATCTCAGTCGAAACGTCGCGCACAAGCACGCCATTTCTATTTTGTTTTTCCCTCTTTTGTTTTTTCATTTCATAAATATTATTTCATTTTGCTTCTAAATAAATAATACCTTAATAATAAATAATACATTATTCATAAATATATAAATAAATAAATACATCATTATTAAATAAATACATTATTAAATAAATACATAAATTCATAATAAATTAATTAATAAAACCATAAATCGTACTCGCCTGGCCAGGCAGAATTTTGGCCATAAACACACCAATAAGGTGCCAAAATGGCCGAGTCCGGCTGGACTCGTGTCCAATATCGAAGGAGGGCGGACCGGAATGCCTCCGGGACTAGGGGGTACCATGACAGGGGAATGGCCCGTGCAAAACCGGTCTCATACCAGAGATGGGTCCCTTTTCAAACACCTAACCCTAACCCTAACCCTAACCCTAACCCTAACCCCAACCCTAACCCTAACCCTAACCCTAACCCTAACCCTAACCCTAACCCTAAACCTAGGACTCTAAAGCAGGACTCATTTTAATCACATTTGCTGTAATCCTAATCCAAGCTCTTACCCTAAACCTAATATTAGTGGCTTATGCCTAAACTTAAGCCTAGGACTCTATAGAAGCGCTCCTTCCGCAACTTAAATATACTTAATCTCGACCATTACTCTAACCATTGGGAGCTCATGCTTGAACTTGAGCCTCTTTAATACAGTTTTTCTTCACTTTCTCCTCCCCCCTTCCCCTCCCCCATGCCTCTTCTTTGATGGTGTGGGTGAGAGGGGAAGGGGTTGAGCTCATGCCTGGACAGGTAGGGGAGTAGCTCGACCACGGACAAGGGTTCTACTCCTATGCTCTTCCGCTTCCTCCCCCATTCCCTCTTTTTTTCTTTATTTCCCCTCTCCTTCCCCATACCTCTTCTTTGGATGTGTGTGGTTGGTTGGTTTGGTGGAGCATGTGGCTCGACAGGTGGGGGGAGTGGCTCGACCCTGGACAAGGGTTCTACTCCTTTGCTCTTCCTCTCCATCTTCATCACCACAGCCATTTCTTGGGAGTAGCTCGACCCCGGATAGGGGTTCTACTCCTATGCTCTTCCGCTTCCTCCCCCATTCCCTCTTTTTTTCTTTATTTCCCCTCTCCTTCCCCATACCTCTTCTTTGGATGTGTGTGGTTGGTTGGTTTGGTGGAGCATGCGGCTTGACAGGTGGGGTGAGTGGCTCGACCCCGGACAAGGGTTCTACTCCTTTGCTCTTCCTCTCCTTCTTCATCACCACAGCCATTTCTTCCCCCTTTCATTTTAAGGTATATCGTCGCTTTTACGTCCATTAATACAATATTTTTAGTATGACAACTTTAAGCGCCACTGGAATGGGGAAACTCAGCGACGTGCGTGGGCCCGTGCATTGCCTTTGACTCTCCTTAACTGTTTAATTCATCAAGGAATGAACAGGGAGGGTCATCGTGATAATTTTCTAACCCTAACCCTAACCCTAACCCTAACCCTAACCCTAACCCTAACGACACAGGGTTCTTGCCTAACCTTAAAACACAGGGTGTATGCATATCTTATAGGTGTTTACATCCAACCTAGACATCCAGAACATAGGACATGGGAATCACCCATCTGACAATGACTTTGTTCAAATTATATTTCTTTTCCTTCATGTCATTATATCTGTTTAACATTGATTGAAATAACTCTTCTATGTATGCCGGTACGGTGAAATTATTTTATTGCATTCCATGTAGGACATAATCAGTTCACTTTGCTTAAATATTTAATAAAATCACATAAAAAAATAAAAAAATAATTAAAAACTACAAAAAAATAAAAAATAATAAAACAATACATTTACAAAAAAAACATGTTCATAAATAGTTCATTTGTTTACTGTGACAGCTACTACATATACTATAGGACTACAATTGACTAATCTGTCTGTCTGATACCCTCTCCGCGTCTTCCAGAGGGCGGAGCATGCGGCCTATATAAGGCCCTGCAGCTGCACTCCTCTCTCATTTCTCGACAGACTCTCCACATGTGCACAACACCTGACTGCAAGACTGCTGCCTTTAACCCCACCATATTTTAGAGCGTGCTGAAGCCTGAAGAAGACTGATCTCAGTCGAAACGTCGCGCACAAGCACGCCATTTCTATTTTGTTTTTCCCTCTTTTGTTTTTTCATTTCATTAATATTATTTCATTTTGCTTCTAAATAAATAATACCTTAATAATAAATAATACATTATTCATAAATAAATAAATAAATAAATACATCATTATTAAATAAATACATTATTAAATAAATACATAAATTCATAATAAATTAATTAATAAAACCATAAATCGTACTCGCCTGGCCAGGCAGAATTTTGGCCATAAACACACCAATAAAGGTGCCAAAATGGCCGAGTCCGGCTGGACTCGTGTCCAATATCGAAGGAGGGCGGACCGGAATGCCTCCAGGACTAGGGGGTACCATGACAGGGGAATGGCCCGTGCAAAACCGGTCTCATACCAGAGATGGGTCCCTTTTCAAACACCTAACCCTAACCCTAACCCTAATTTACAAATAGTGCAGTTTTGCCTAACCTTAAGTTAGTGTAGAGTAATTTTTCTAAATTGAAGGGTACGTGGGCCTCATCTTGTGTCTTTCTACAAAACATTTTTTTTTCCAATTCTTTTTGATTTTTTTTCAAATCCTTAAACTACAGTTGGCTTCCAGCCTCCTCTACAACATGGGCACTGATTTGGCTTAGTTCCAATTGCCCTAATACTTCATAAATTCTCCAAATTTATTGACATTACTTAATTGTAATTGGCCAAAGTAGTGTCACTCAGGACGCAGTTTGAGGCTCTGTCGACCCGTGCTCTGTTTGAAGGCCTCCAGCGTGAGTCTTGTTTGCACAGGAGACACGCTGGGGGCCTTACGGCCAGAGGAGCTCTCCAAGGTGCTAGTCTACGGGTCCTGGTTATTTGGGGGAGAGAATAATTGGCCTTGTGTTTGGGTTTACGTTGCATGATTTGCACTTTAAAGATACTCCTATTTGGATGGTAGTTTTCTAATCTTGTTTTCCTATTCGATAAGTATACAACTTTAGTAGGATTTTTATGGTTAACTTCTGCAAAGCTACTGCTTCTGGGGGGACCCCGAGGCCACACCAGGCCAGCTCGGAGACATAGTCCCACCACCGTGTCCTGGGTCTTCCACGAGGCCTTGTCCCACTAGGACATGCCTGGAACACCTCCCGGGAGGCGACCAGGAGGCATCCGAAACAGATGCCCGAGCCACCTCAGCTGCTCCTTTCGACGTGAAGGAGCAGCGACTCTACTCCGAGCTCCTCCTGGGTAACCACCCTGCGAAGGAAACTCATTTCGGCCGCTTGTATTCGCGATCTCGTCCTTTCGGTCATGACCCAAATCTCATGACCATAGGTGAGGGTCACATGACCATAGGTGAGGATCACATGACCATAGGTGAGGATCACATGACCATAGGTGAAGGCGGGAACGTAGATCGATCGGTAAATCGAGAGCTTTGCCCCGACTCAGCTCCCTCTTCACCACGACAGACCGATACAGCGACCGCATCACTGCTGACGCCGCACCGATCCGTCTGTCCATCTCACGCTCCATCCGTCCCTCACTGAGAACAAGACCTGAGATACTTGAACTCCTCCACTTGAGGTAAGGACTCCCCACCGACCTGAAGAGGGGAAACCACCTTTTCCCGGTGGAGAACCATGGCCTCGGATTTGGAGGTGCTGATCCTCATCCCGGCCGCTACACACTCGGCTGCAAACCGCCCCAGAGCAGCTGAAGGTCCTGGTTCGTTGAAGCCATCAGAACAACATCGTCCGCAAACAGCAGAGATGAGACTCTGAGGCTCCCAAACCGGACACCCTCCGGCCCCTGGCTGCGCCGAGAAAACTCTGTCCATAAAAGTTATGAACAGAACCGGTGACAAAGGGCAGCCCTGGCGGAGACCAACACGCACCGGGAACAGGTCTGACTTACTGCCGGCAATGCGAACCAAGCTCCTGCTGCTCATACAGGGAACGGACAGCCCTTAGCAGAGGGCCCCGGACCCCATACTCCCAGAGCACCCCCCACAGGGCACCACGAGGGCCCCGGACCCCATACTCCCGGAGCACCCCCCACAGGGCACCACGAGGGACACGGTCGAACGCCTTTTCCAGATCCACAAAACACATGTGGACTGGTTGGGTGAACTCCCACGAACCCTCGAGTACCCGACGGAGGGTATAGAGCTGGTCCAGTGTGCCACGACCAGGACGAAAACCGCATTGTTCCTCCTGAATCCGAGGTTCGACTATCGGCCGGATCCTCCTCTCCAGCACCCTGGAGTAGACCTTACCGGGGAGGCTAAGGAGGGTGATTCCTCTGTAATTGGAACACACCCTCCGATCCCCCTTCTTAAAGAGAGGGACCACCACCCCGGTCTGCCAATCCAGGGGCACTGTCCCCGACCGCCACGCGATGTTGCAGAGACGTGTCAGCCAAGACAGTCCTACAACATCCAGAGACTTAAGGTACTCAGGGCGAATCTCATCCACCCCCGGAGCCACCGAGGAGCTTTCTCACCACCTCGGTGACTTCAGCCCCGGTGATGGGCGAGCCCACCTCCGAGTCCTCAGCCTCTGCTTCCTCATTGGAAGACGTGACGACGGGATTGAGGAGGTCCTCGAAGTCCTCCTTCCACCGCCCGACGACATCCCCAGTCGAGGTCAGCAGCCCCCCACCCGCACTGTACACAGTGTTGGTGAAGCACCGCTTCCCCCTCCTGAGGCACCGGATGTTTTGCCAGAATTTCTTCGAGGCCGACCGATAGTCTTCCTCCATGGCTTCTCCAAACTCCTCCCAGACCTGAGTTTTTGCCTCTGCGACCGCACGAGCTGCAGCACGCTTGGCCTGCCGGTGCCTCTCAGCTGCCTCCGGAGTCCCACAAGCCAACAAGGCCAGGTAGGACTCCTTCTTCAGCTTGACGGCATCCCTTACTTCCGGGCGCCACCACCGGGTTCGGGGATTGCCGCCACGACAGGCACCAGAGACCTTACGGCCACAACTACGAGCAGCCGCATCGACAATGGAGGAGGAGAACAGAGTCCACTCTGACTCCATGTCCCCCGCCTCCCCCGGAATCTGGGTGAAGCTCTTCCGGAGGTGGGAGTTGAAGACCCCACTGACAGAGGGATCCACCAGACGTTCCCAACAGACCCTCACAACACACTTGGGCCTGCCAGGTCTGACCGGCTTCCTCCCCTGCCAGTGGATCCAGCTCACCACCAGGTGGTGATCGGTTGACAGCTCCGCCCCTCTCTTCACCCGAGTGTCCGAGACACACGGCCGGAGATCAGACGACACAACTACAAAGTCGATCATCGACCTCCTGCCTAGGGTGTCCTAGTGCCACGTGCACTTATGGACACCCTTGTGCTCGAACATGGTGTTCGTTATGGACAAACTGCGACTAGCACAGAAGTCCAATAACAGAACACCACTCGGGTTCAGATCGGGGAGGCCGTTCTTCCCAATCACCCCCTCCCAGGTCTCACTGTCGTTACCCACGTGGGCGTTGAAGTCCCCCAGTAGAACAATGGAGTCCCCAGTCGGAGCACTATCTAGTACCCCTCCAAGGGACTCCAAGAAGGCCGGGTACTCTGCACCGATGTTGGGCCCGTAGGCCGAAACAACGCTGTGAGACCTGTCCCCGACCCGGAGGCGTAGGGACGCGACCCTCTCGTCCACCGGGGTGAACTCCAACACGTGACGGCTGAGCTGGGGGGATATGAGCAAACCCACCCTAGCCCCATCTTAAAGAATCCTAACCCAAACACTTGCTCTAAACCTAATATTAGTAGCCTATGCCTGAAGCCTCTACTGAGGACATGTCTGTCTCATTATACTACTGCCACACCTCTTCGTCAGGGGTACGTCTTCTACACTTGGAACCAATCTCACATAATGCAATGGAACGGGAGACTGCAGATGACGTACGTGGGCCAGTGCAAACCTTTGGCTCTCCTTAACTGTTCAATTCACTAAGGAATGAACAGGGAGGTCATCGGGATATTCCCCAAACCTAACCGTAAATCCCTCCATGATCATTAATGGTGGGCTTAGATTTCAGCAGCCTCCTGCCGCCCAGGCCTGGAGAGCTCTGTCATGCTAATGCTAATGCTAATGCTAATGCTAATGCTAATGAGATCAATCAACTCAGGTGTGAGGCAGGTCGAACTACAAAGACTCATAACTACTAAGATGTTTACCCACAGGTGAGCGTAGTCGTTGATAAAGGGGAGGGACTTAGCAGAGCTGAACTCCTCCCTGGGGTCTATATCTAGTCTGAGCTGAAACTTTAGTGTCGCTGATGAAGCCTTTTAGATGAAGAGGTGAAATGTTCGACAGTTCAACTGAGACGACTCAAGAACCTTCATTGAAGATGGACAACTCCTGTACGACTGAGAGCCTATACAGACAATTTACAAGAAAGGCTGGGCGAACCCTTGGAGATACAGGGTGAGGAGTTCAGTTACCTGGGAGGAGCTCGGGGTAGAGTCGCAGCTCCTTCAGAGGAGCAGCTGAGGTGGCTCTGTCTCCCTCCTTTAAGAGTTTTTGTGGCTTTCTTGTTGTTTACCCTATTATTCCTCTTAGATTTGGGTAAAGCCAAACTGGAGATAGATAGAATAATTTTAACCATTTTGCATTTAAAAGACCTTATATTTGAGCAGCATCAGCTTCGTGGTTGTATAAGCTACGCAGCGGCGGAGTGATCTGCTGGAAAATAGTCCCTCACAATGCGATCATTCATGTGATGCAGGTCAGTTATATTCCATATATATTCCATATCGACACAGACATTTATATGGTTAGTCTGGTGTTATCAGTGATTTGCCTCAGGTGCTCTGTGGAGCGGGTCACACTGTTTTTAATGCAGGCTAGCTGATACCATAGACATGCACTAGCCTTGCACTAGCCTAGCACCACGAAACTCTTCAAACATAAGAACTGCATGAATTACAAAAAAATATCTCCAGAAATCAGCAACACTCTGGATAACTAGGAAATGAGGCCCTATGTCAAAAATCCTGAAATATCCCTTTAAAGTTAGTGGCTCAGGGTCAGGGTTCAGCTGATTCGTTGATATATGTATGTATGACGTGTGACTGGTTGATCTACCAACTATCCTAGGAAAAATATAATCGCAGCATTAGAGTAACTTGCCCAACACTGGCCTTTTGTTGTGAAGGTTTGTCAGACAGGAAGCGCACTTTTATTCTGAAGGCAGGAATGACCTCTTCACTGCAGGAAACAGCTGAGACTAATTAGTGGTGGATGCAGGACACCTGCGCACGAGCCGCGCCCTCAGCGTGAGCAAACACACGGTCCACATCTCCAGGGGACTGCAGGTAAGAGCGAAAAGCTACATTTAAACTTCAGTCCACCCAAACAGAGCCTTTTATGAGGAGTTTTCTGAAATAAAAACAAAACAAGCGGTGGCCATTTGGTCTGAATATCTGACGGGTTTCCCCATGATCGTTAGGAGAGCAGGCCCTGTGTTTTCCACTTGCTCTGGGAATGTCACGTAGTCAGGATCATTATCTGCCTTCATTTACTATTGTATCTTTAACTTTAACATGCAAGAAATGAAGAAACCTCTTCCTGCGGAGAAGGAGGCGGACATAAAGAACTCCTTGTTGTTTCTGCTGCTCAAACTTCAGTGAACTCTCAAAGAGCCATTCAGCTGATCAGCTCCACCTGTTTGTTTGTTTTCCCACTTTCTGTCCACATCATCAAAACAAACTGCAGCTAGAACGACCCATAAAGTCACTGACCTACATTGCCCTCAAGTAAAATCTGCTTGTGTTGCTGTTTTTAGGTAACAAAAAAAAAAGATGCAAAGTTTAAACCTCTTACCATCCGCCTGAACCGAGCTCAGTTTTTCCATGTCGGCTGCACCCAAAAGTAATTTTCTTGACTTGAGCTTAGGCCAGAGTAACACATCATTTGAAAGCTCAATTTTTCGCTGTATTTTTGTCACATTTTTGTTGCGTTTTTGTCTATATTTTTTTCAGGACGTTTTTACATTTCTGTAAAGCCAATCTGGAGAAAGATGTGCTCTGTTCAGGTGGAGGTTAAGAGGTTAAATCTATATAAAAATACTTCCCTGGTCCAGATTTGTGCTCTTAATTATTCTAGATTACGAGTGGCGGCTTGGTGAGGTCTGGAGTCATGTGATTTTGAGAAGTAAATGCTTATCTTTCAGAGAATCCAGCGCTGGATCACGGACTGAGGACTTTCTGACAAGAGGAGCACAGGGTGAGTGAACTCTGCTGGAGTTAAACATCTGATGAAGACGTCACCGGTGAGTGGCTGCTGGTTTGCTGATTTTGCCTTTGATTTGCTGTTTAATTGCTGATTTTGCTGGTTGGGTTAGGGTTCGCTCTTGCTCTCTGCAGACTTACGCACATCCATACTATCTTTCTAACACACTTTCCTCCCTCCTATTCCCTCAACATCTCTTCTTCCCCTTCATTGATGCATATTACACACTGTCATGAACTTTGCTGGACGAGCATCTGATGAAGACGTAACCGGTGAGTGGCTGCTTTAATATTATACATCCTCTGCAAACATAAACACATCTATTTACCTTTACCTCAGACTCTGTCACTTTGCTACTTCTCTCTTCCACAACCTCCACCTCCTTCTACATCAACACATTGACCTCATGCATCAATGTAGCGCTGCACAATATTACAAAAGTTTATGTCATTTGTTTTTCAGCTAATTGATAAGGCAAATATTAGGAAAGCTTTTAATTTTACCCTAACCCTAACCCGGGAAGTACAATAAATAAATGTGTCCATCTTCAGTAATTCTGAGATAGATTGTGGCTTCTTGCAATTGAGATTTTACAAGAACCAATTCTGCCATATATTGTGCAGCCCTACATTCATCCAGGATTCACTGATGCTTGTGTTGATTGGCTCATGCCGGTGTTGAGTTGCTGATGTTCATGTTTGATGTGGTGTTGAGTTGCTGATGTTCATGTTTGCTGTGGTGTTGAGTTGCTAATGTTCATGTTTGCTGTGGTGTTGAGTTGCTAATGTTCATGTTTGCTGTGGTGTTGAGTTGCTAATGTTCATGTTTGCTGTGGTGTTGAGTTGCTAATGTTCATGTTTGCTGTGGTGTATAGTTGCTAATGTTCATGTTTGATGTGGTGTTGAGTTGCTAATGTTCATGTTTGATGTGGTGTTGAGTTGATGTAACTCATGTTTTTTGCTGTGGTGTTAAGTTGATGTAACTCATGTCGTCTCTTTGCCCTGAAGCGCTCCGGGAGGCACCGCCTGGCGGGGCTGGCCCGGTGCGTGGACAGAGGGACAGACGGCTCCTCTCGATGCGGGAGAGCGGACCGGTGGAGCGGAGGAGGCGGCGCTGGCCTCTGCTCCTTTACCCCGAGGCGTCCTGGGAGGCACCGCTCAGCGGGGCTGGCCCGGGGCGCTGACACAGGACGGACGGCTCTCACGTGGAGGGGATGCGGACTGGGGGGGGCGGCGCTCGGTCGTTGCTGGCCCCTGCTCCTTTACCCTGAGGCGCTCCGGGAGGCACCGCCTGGCGGGGCTGGCCCGGAGCGCTGACACGGGACGGACGGCTCTCACGTGGAGGGGATGCGGACTGGGGGGGCGGGGGAGGCGGCGCTCGGTCGTTGCTGGCCCCTGCTCCTTTACCCTGAGGCGCTCCGGTGTGCACCGCCTGGCGGGGCTGGCCCGGTTCGCTGACGGGGGACGGTCCGCTCTTCTCGATAGCCCGTGGAGGGGGCTAGACACCGAGCTACGAGCGGAGGTTTGGGGCTCTACGCGGCAGGCACTGACTGCCGTGTTAGACCCTAAACTGCTGACCACCGGGGAGGCACTGTTCGCAGAGCTGGCCCTGAGTGGCACAGCACCGCTCCGGGCTATGGGTCTACGGGGGTCAGGGCCCCCCCTCTCCCCCCCCACACATTTTCAAGACGAGAGACGACCTACAGCAGCGCCCTTATTAGACCCTGGCTGGGATACCTAGCGGTGTGAACGAACAGCCGGTGGATTGAGGAGGGCGGTAAGTATACAGCCCCCCAGGTTCCGACTATAGGACAGCACTATGGGTGTGGCGGTCCAGGGCATCAGGACCTTAAATGTAGCCCAATTTTCTATGGGGCTTAGCCGCGCCCATGCAACAGCACATATGCATTACGCACGCTTTTAATCTGGCTCTACAAACCCCCTTTAAACCTTCTAAATTCTTATCCCCTGGTCCAATAAGGGCTCAGGCAGTGGATAATTCACAATTTTCACTCCCTCTACCTGACAATCCGGAAGGCAATGCTTAGTCATGGCTGGTCTGGACCTAGGAAAGGAAGGAGTGTTTTCACTTGGACCGATGGAGGCCCTCACAAGACTCCAGGATAAACTATGCTTCCCGTCGTAGATTATAAATCCCGCAATCAAATCCCAAATCTACTTAGACCCGTCCCAGCTTCCCTAACTCCCTATAACTTTCGTCTTTTAGATAGATTCTCCGTTAATTTTGTTGTAAATTCCTAAGAAATCTCCAATATTAGAAAAAAAAAAATTCTCAAACCAAAAACTCGTTAAAAATGGGAAAAGACTCACAGAATCCAGGATAATCATTTACTTTAAAATTCTCTATTTTCTTACAATTTATTACTTACCTTTAGAACTAAAACTCAGGCTTAGACTTAAAAACCTCGTTCCTCTTTACTAGGACAAAAACTCTGACTTCACTTAACACCTCGATTGCCTTGAAAATTAATCTCTCCCCCTTTAAACACAGGAATTCGGACTTTACGCAAAATCCCGATCTCCTTACAATTTATTACTTACCTTTATATAGAATTAAAACTTTGAATCTCGATTACCTAACCACTTACCTTTACTTAGAACAAAACTCTGGCCCAACTTAAAAATCTCGTTAATTACTAACCTTTTTCTCCTTCACTCACCGTTACTTTAATAAATTTAAAAAGACACACCACGGGACTTGATCATTCCCGTTGGGGCCGTCCTTGGATGAGGGTGTATAGTGGTAATGGCCGAAACACCCTGTGATTCTAAGGTACACTACTGAAGATGTGTCAAATTATAGTTTCGGGATAATTCAATATAAAGAAATTTTTGAAAAAAATAAGCTTAACATTTTCTCCATAAAACCCACTCCAAAAACCGCTAATAATATCCAAAACCGTTTTAAACCTCGTACATAACTTTTAATTTCTGAAAAACCTTTGTGGTTGCTTTTAACTCTAGTCATTCACATAATCCTTATTTAGATTTAGGAGATTTCTCCCGCTTTCTACAATATTTCTTTGGAATCCTATGAACTACATTCTTTTTTCCCCTCAAGTAGGAAACCACAAACCAACTACAGTAACCAAGTGACCACCTAAAATCAACCAATACCAAACACTGGTCCCTTAGTATAAACTTTAAAGTAGACCCCTTTAAACAGCATCCGTTCCAAACTAATCTTAGTATAACCCTAACCCAAACACGTACGATCCTTACATAAAAACACAAAACTACGACTTTAGAAACGCATGTATCGACACTTCCTATTAAATACAGTTTTTTCTCACTATTTATTACAGCCTTTTACCATGTTTTAAATTAGAAACTCGCCCCAAAACCTACTATATTATCGCTTTACCTCCGGCTTTGGAACTCCGACCAATGGTTTATCATCACTCTAGCTAAGATTCTTTACCTTGAACAAAATTATTATTCTAAGACACAATTTTTAACGCCGCTGGAATAAGGAAACTGCAAACGACGTGCGTGGGCCCGTGCATTGCCTTTGACTCTCCTTAACTGTTTAATTCATCAAGGAATGAACAGGGAGGTCATCGAGATAATTTTCTACCCTAACCCTAACCCTCAGGGTACAACTTGCAGCAGATATGGCCCGTGTATTACCGAGCTCCACTAGGGAGTTGGGTCTAACTCATAAACCTAACCCTAACTGTTCAATTCACTAAGGAATGAACAGGGAGGTCATTGAGATATTTTTCTAACCCAACCCTATTCCCCAAACCTAACCCTCGCCCGTTACTCTAACCCCAAACCTAACTCTAACCGTAACCTAACCCTAACCCAAACCATTGGGTTACATTGAATCCTGGATTCTGAACATTCAGAAGTGATTATATTTCCTGGCTTCTAAAGGCTCTGCTACAAAAACAACTGGAGTCAAACTGACTTGGAGAACAGCTTTATTCACTTCATAACAGCTGTGTTATCAACAACAAAAATCATTTTAACAATTAAAACAGACCGCCAGTTAACTACATATGTACATCCTCTGTACACATTCAAATGTAAATACAACATTCAACACAGATTTACCAGAAGTTTCACTGCAGCAACGATTAGCAGAAATTAGACTAAAACAAATACTACAGATAAACAAAATTCAAGTGACCTGGACACATTTCTGCCTTCTATAGAGGATCATGGTAAATGGGTTGACATTTCTTTATAGAAGTGATCTTATTTACTCATTTCCCATTGGTAGGGATGGTTGGCATGTTAAAAATGACCGTCACTTCCTGTCAGTGTCAAATAAGACAGTGCAATAATTAACAACACACACAATGAAAAAACTAGGAACAAATTTAAGCAGAATCGAACTCTTTCGTCTGATGCATTACATACTTTTGAATAAAGTCTCTCTCTTTGGTTTTTACAGAATATTTCTGTCTGGTCTAATCTGGAGTCCTCATGTAGAAATAACGCATTTCTACAACATCACGTGATCACGTGAGTTGGAGCAGCGGCAAATGAACGAGAGACACATTTTTGGAAAGAAATGTTCTAATAAAAGAACTGGCTCTGGGAATCCGAAAGGTTGAACATTACACTGAACATTACACTCTCATTAAAGGTGGGTCTCTGCTGCGGGACGTCCGGCTACGCTGCTCCGTTAGGGTTTAGTGGAGATGTAGGGGTGTTAGGGGAGATGTAGGAGGTGTTAGGGGAGATGTAGGGGTGTTAGGGGAGACGTAGGAGGTGTTAGGGGAGATGTAGGAGGTGTTAGGGGAGATGTAGGAGGTGTTAGGGGAGATGTAGGAGGTGTTAGGGGAGATGTAGGAGGTGTTAGGGGAGATGTAGGAGGTGTTAGGGGAGACGTAGGAGGTGTTAGGGGAGACGTAGGAGGTGTTAGGGGAGATGTAGAAGGTGCTAAGGGAGACGTAGGGGTGTTAGGGGAGATGTAGGAGGTGTTAGGGGAGACGTAGGAGGTGTTAGGGGAGATGTATGGGTGTTAGGGGAGACGTAGGAGGTGTTAGGGGAGACGTAGGAGGTGTTAGGGGAGATGTAGGAGGTGTTAGGGGAGACGTAGGAGGTGTTCAGGGAGATGTAGGAGGGGTTAGGGGAGACGTAGGAGGTGTTCAGGGAGATGTAGGAGGGGTTAGGGGAGACGTAGGGGTGTTAGGGGAGACGTAGGAGGTGCTAGGGGAGACGTAGGAGGTGTTAGGGGAGATGTAGGAGGGGTTAGGGGAGATGTAGGAGGGGTTAGGGGAGATGTAGGAGGTGTTAGGGGAGATGTAGGGGTGTTAGGGGAGATGTAGGAGGTGTTAGGGGAGATGTAGGAGGTGTTAGGGGAGACGTAGGAGGTGTTCGGGGAGATGTAGGAGGTGTTCGGGGAGATGTAGGAGGTGCTAGGGGAGACGTAGGGGTGTTAGGGGAGACGTAGGGGTGTTAGGGGAGACGTAGGAGGTGTTAGGGGAGACGTAGGAGGTGTTAGGGGAGATGTAGGAGGTGTTAGGGGAGATGTAGGAGGTGTTAGGGGAGATGTAGGGGTGTTAGGGGAGATGTAGGAGGTGTTAGGGGAGATGTAGGAGGTGTTAGGGGAGATGTAGGGGTGTTAGGGGAGATGTAGGAGGTGTTAGGGGAGATGTAGGGGTGTTAGGGGAGATGTAGGGGTGTTAGGGGAGATGTAGGAGGTGTTAGGGGAGATGTAGGAGGTGTTCAGGGAGATGTAGGAGGTGTTCGGGGAGATGTAGGGGTGTTAGGGGAGACGTAGGGGTGTTAGGGGAGATGTAGGAGGTGTTCGGGGAGATGTAGGAGGTGTTCGGGGAGATGTAGGAGGTGTTAGGGGAGATGTAGGAGGTGTTAGGGGAGACGTAGGAGGTGTTCGGGGAGATGTAGGAGGTGTTCGGGGAGATGTAGGAGGTGTTAGGGGAGATGTAGGAGGTGTTAGGGGAGATGTAGGAGGTGTTCGGGGAGATGTAGGAGGTGTTCGGGGAGATGTAGGAGGTGTTCGGGGAGATGTAGGAGGTGTTGGGGAGACGTAGGAGGTGTTCGGGGAGATGTAGGAGGTGTTCGGGGAGATGTAGGAGGTGCTAGGGGAGACGTAGGAGGTGTTAGGGGAGACGTAGGGGTGTTAGGGGAGACGTAGGAGGTGTTAGGGGAGACGTAGGGGTGTTAGGGTAGACGTAGGGGGTGTTAGGGGAGACGTAGGAGGTGTTAGGGGAGACGTAGGAGGTGTTAGGGGAGACGTAGGGGGTGTTAGGGGAGATGTAGGAGGTGCTAGGGGAGATGTAGGAGGTGCTAGGGGAGACGTAGGGGTGTTAGGGGAGACGTAGGAGGTGTTAGGGGAGACGTAGGGGTGTTAGGGGAGACGTAGGGGGTGTTAGGGGAGACGTAGGAGGTGTTAGGGGAGACGTAGGAGGTGTTAGGGGAGACGTAGGAGGTGTTAGGGGAGATGTAGGAGGTGTTGGGGAGACGTAGGAGGTGTTCGGGGAGATGTAGGAGGTGTTCGGGGAGATGTAGGAGGTGCTAGGGGAGATGTAGGAGGTGCTAGGGGAGACGTAGGGGTGTTAGGGGAGACGTAGGAGGTGTTAGGGGAGACGTAGGGGTGTTAGGGTAGACGTAGGGGGTGTTAGGGGAGACGTAGGAGGTGTTAGGGGAGACGTAGGAGGTGTTAGGGGAGACGTAGGGGTGTTAGGAGAGACGTAGGAGGTGTTAGGAGAGACGTAGGGGTGTTCAGGGAGATGTAGGAGGTGCTAGGAGAGCAGAGCCAGGCTGTGGAGCAGGGACAGAGCGGCGCTGGTGCTGAGCAGTGGCATCACAGGAGACGGGCTGCTGCTGCTGTTCACCGCTGCAAAACACATAATCATAATTATACATGAATCATTGTTAAGCAGACAGGGCTGGGTTAGGGTCAGGGTTAGGGTCAGGGTTAGGGTTACCCCTAACCCTGACCCTAAGAGGAGACCTTTGACCCCGGGTTAGGGTTAGGGTTAGGGTTAGCCCTAACCATGACCCTAAGAGGAGACCTTTGACCCCGGCTCTAACTCTGCTCCATCAAAAGCAGGAACAGGATGTTCTTCCGAACCCTGAAGCTCTGTCTGGGTTCCCTGGACTTTGTTACGTTACAGATGAAACTCCAGACTCTCCGCTACAGTTTTAAAGCCTGTAACCCCGATACTTTCTATGCTCAGACTCACTCCTGCCCTTTGGATTTGTCCCCATGCCATTAGCAGTATTGGTTTGATCTGGTTTGAGAGTTTCCGGTAGGGTCAGAGCGGTGGAACTCACAGCGGCAGCTCTGCCCGTCTCGCTGTAACATCCCAGTGACGCAGCTGCAAACGGGACCCGAGTTTTTACTGCTGCAGATCTGCTCACAGCCGCCGTTCGCCTCCTCACACCAGTCCGCCCCTGCAACGGGACAGTTATCCTCATTTATCCTCATGAACATGACAGTTATCCTCATTTATCCTCATGAACATGACAGTTATCCTCATTTATCCTCATGAACATGACAGTTATCCTCATTTATCCTCATGAACATGACAGTTATCCTCATGAACATGACAGTTATCCTCATTTATCCTCATGAGCATGACAGTTATCCTCATTTATCCTCATAAAGATGTCAGTTATCCTCATTTATCCTCATCAACATGACAGTTATCCTCATCAACATGACAGTTATCCTCATTTATCTTCATAAACATTAACATTATCCTCATTTATCCTAATAAACATGACAGTTATCCTCATAAACATCAGAGTTGTCCTCATTTATCTTCATAAACATTAACATTATCCTCATTTATCCTCATCAACATGAGAGTTATCCTCATTTATCCTCATAAACATCAGAGTTGTCCTCATTTATCTTCATAAACATTAACATTATCCTCATTTATGCTCATAAACGTTATCCTCATAAACAGTATAGTTACCCCTCCTGCGGATGGGTCCCACTGACAGGATGTGCTCTTTGAGGTCGCTCCTCTCTGAGTACATCCTCCTCTTATGAGGACAGTTCTGAAAAGCAGTCAGGGCAGATGTTAGATATTTCATCAGTATTAAACTCATACATCTGTTCAGTGGGGCAGATTAAACTCATGTATTTCCCATTTCGTACGTAAACAGATGTGTTTGCTCCAAGGGGATCATTTACAAAGGGTTTTAACACCTACAAACACGGTCCGGAACTACAGTGGAGCAAAAGGCAAGAGCAGTTCATATTTGCATTTGGAAACACAGCTTGATGAATCTGTAAAGAATTTAAATTTAAGGCAGAGAAAATTCATAATGTTTGATGTAGTGTAGTGTATGTATGTGAAGTAAAACTGCTCAAGAAATGTGTCCGTTGGAGTATCAGCTTTATTGTCCAGAAAAGTGCTCTACATGTTTGATGCGTTGTTGGTGTTGGTGTGCAGGTTACAAAGACATGTGACCTGCGACATTGTTTCCCTTGGCTCTACATTGAGCTGGAGTTTGTCCAATAAAAAAGCTCTGTGAATCTGCCCTTTTTAAGTCCATCATCCTTATGATCTCCCCGCGGTCCGTGCTCCACAGCAACAGCGTATCGAGAAGACTGAGCCATGTGTTAGCATCGAGAAGACTGAGCCATGTGTTAGCATCGAGAAGACTGAGCCGTGTGTTAGCATTGAGGAGACTGAGCCATGTGTTAGCATTGAGGAGATACAAGCCGTGTGTTAGCTTTGAGGAGACACAGGCCGTGTGTTAGCTTTGAGGAGACACAGGCCGTGTGTTAGCATTGAGGAGACGCGAGCCGTGTGTTAGCATTGAGGAGACGCGAGCCGTGTGTTAGCATTGAGGAGACACAGGCCATGTGTTAGCATTGAGGAGATACGAGCCGTGTGTTAGCTTTGAGGAGATACGAGCCGTGTGTTAGCATTGAGGAGATACAAGCCGTGTGTTAGCATTGAGGAGACACAGGCCGTGTGTTAGCATCGAGAAGACTGAGCCGTGTGTTAGCATTGAGGAGGCACAGGCCGTGTGTTAGTATTGAGGAGATGCGAGCCGTGTGTTAGCTTTGAGGAGATACGAGCCGTGTGTTAGCATTGAGGAGGCACGAGCCGCGTGTTAGCATTGAGGAGATACGAGCCGTGTGTTAGCATTGAGGAGATGCGAGCCGTGTGTTAGCTTTGAGGAGATACGAGCTGTGTGTTAGTATTGAGGAGACACAGGCCGTGTGTTAGTATTGAGGAGATACAGGCCGTGTGTTAGCATTGAGGAGACACAGGCCGTGTGTTAGCATCGAGGAGACACAGGCCGTGTGTTAGCATTAAGGAGGCACGAGCCGTGTGTTAGCATTGAGGAGGCACGAGCCGTGTGTTAGCATTGAGGAGATACAAGCCGTGTGTTAGCATTGAGGAGGCGCGAGCCGTGTGTTAGTATTGAGGAGGCACGAGCCGTGTGTTAGCATTGAGGAGACACAGGCCGTGTGTTAGCATTGAGGAGATACGAGCCGTGTGTTAGCATTGAGGAGATACGAGCCGTGTGTTAGCATTGAGGAGATACGAGCCGTGTGTTAGCATTGAGGAGATACGAGCCGTGTGTTAGCATTGAGGAGACACAGGCCGTGTGTTAGCATTGAGGAGATACGAGCCGTGTGTTAGCATTGAGGAGATACGAGCCGTGTGTTAGCATTGAGGAGATACGAGCCGTGTGTTAGCATTGAGGAGGCGCGAGCCGTGTGTTAGTATTGAGGAGGCACGAGCCGTGTGTTAGCATTGAGGAGGCACGAGCCGTGTGTTAGCATTGAGGAGGCACGAGCCGTGTGTTAGCATTGAGGAGACACAGGCCGTGTGTTAGCATTGAGGAGACACAGGCCGTGTGTTAGCATTGAGGAGACACAGGCCGTGTGTTAGCATTGAGGAGACACAGGCCGTGTGTTAGCATTGAGGAGACACAGGCCGTGTGTTAGCATTGAGGAGGCACGAGCCGTGTGTTAGCATTGAGGAGACACAGGCCGTGTGTTAGCATTGAGGAGACACAGGCCGTGTGTTAGCATTGAGGAGACACAGGCCGTGTGTTAGCATTGAGGAGACACAGGCCGTGTGTTAGCATTGAGGAGATACGAGCCGTGTGTTAGCATTGAGGAGACACAGGCCGTGTGTTAGCATTGAGGAGGCACGAGCCGTGTGTTAGCATTGAGGAGACACAGGCCGTGTGTTAGCATTGAGGAGACACAGGCCGTGTGTTAGCATTGAGGAGACACAGGCCGTGTGTTAGCATTGAGGAGACACAGGCCGTGTGTTAGCATTGAGGAGATACGAGCCGTGTGTTAGCATTGAGGAGACACAGGCCGTGTGTTAGCATTGAGGAGGCACGAGCCGTGTGTTAGCATTGAGGAGATACGAGCCGTGTGTTAGCATTGAGGAGACACAGGCCATGTGTTAGCATTGAGGAGACACGAGCCGTGTGTTAGCATTGAGGAGATACGAGCCGTGTGTTAGCATTGAGGAGACACAGGCCGTGTGTTAGCATTGAGGAGATACGAGCCGTGTGTTAGCATTGAGGAGATACGAGCCGTGTGTTAGCATTGAGGAGATACGAGCCGTGTGTTAGCATTGAGGAGACACAGGCCGTGTGTTAGCATTGAGGAGATACGAGCCGTGTGTTAGCATTGAGGAGATACGAGCCGTGTGTTAGCATTGAGGAGATACGAGCCGTGTGTTAGCATTGAGGAGACACAGGCCGTGTGTTAGCATTGAGGAGACACAGGCCGTGTGTTAGCATTGAGGAGGCACGAGCCGTGTGTTAGCATTGAGGAGACACAGGCCGTGTGTTAGCATTGAGGAGGCACAGGCCGTGTGTTAGCATTGAGGAGATACGAGCCGTGTGTTTGCGTTGAGGAGATACGAGCCGTGTGTTAGCATTGAGGAGGCACGAGCCGTGTGTTAGTATTGAGGAGGCGTGAACCGTAAACAGCATGGCGCCACCGCAATATTTTTATTTGAAATGATTACCATAGAACCAGGAAGTTTCCCGTTTCCCCTTTTAGAGGTGTTTGTTTTGTTGTTTGTTTGTGTTTTTCCTTTGGAGGTGTTTGTTTTTTTGTTTGTGTTTTTCCTTTGGAGGTGTTTGTTTTTTTTGGTTTTTTTTTCCTTTGGAGGTGTTTGTTTTTTTGTTTGTGTTTTTCCTTTGGAGGTGTTTGTTTTGTTGTTTTTTCCTTTGGAGGTGTTTGTTTTTATGTGTTGTTTTTTTCCTACGGAGGTGTTTGTTTTGTTGTTGTTTTTTCCTGTGGAGGTGTCTGTTTTGTTGTTGTTTTTTTCGAGGTGTGTGCAGTGGTCAGTTGAGTGAAGGTCGTACCACTTTGCAGGCGTTGGTGTCCGAGTCGCACAGCGTGACGTCACAGTGCAGGTGCACCTCATCGTAGTCTCCGATGAACTTGAAGACGGTGACGTGGAAGCGGCAGGTCAGTCCCACGCCGTTCTCCGCCATCCCGATGGTGCTGTCCTTCGTGTTCGGGCATCTGCACAGAAGAACGCAACGAGTTTCTGCCACATTCAGAAACGAAACGGCCACTTCCGAGTCCCAGGTTCTAGTCACAGGTTCTAGTCCTGGGTTTTCTCAGGACTTTTCCTAAAAAATCTGCTTATTATCCACACGACCTTGTTTCCATCATGTTTCGTCAATGTTGTTGCCATTGAAGGGGACCTATTGTGCATGTTTTGCCACTGACCCTCTCTCGATGTTGCAGCTGAAGGGGACCTATTGTGCATGTTTTGCCACTGACCCTCTCTCGATGATGTAGCTGAAGGGGACCTGTTGTACATGTTTTGTCACTGACCCTCTCTCGATGATGTCGACACTGAAGAGGACCTGTTGTACATGTTTTGCCACTGACCCTCTCTCTCGATGATGATGTAGCTGAAGAGGACCTGTTGTACATGTTTTGCCACTGACCCTCTCTCGATGATGTCGACACTGAAGAGGACCTATTGTACATGTTTTGCCACTGACCCTCTCTCGATGATGATGTAGCTGCTGAAGGGGACCTGTTGTACATGTTTTGTCACTGACCCTCTCTCGATGATGTTGCAGCTGAAGAGGACCTGTTGTACATGTTTTGCCACTGACCCTCTCTCGATGATGATGTCGACACTGAAGGGGACCTATTGTACATGTTTTGCCACTGACCCTCTCTCGATGATGATGTAGCTGCTGAAGGGGACCTGTTGTACATGTTTTGTCACTGACCCTCTCTCGATGATGTTGCAGCTGAAGAGGACCTGTTGTACATGTTTTGCCACTGACCCTCTCTCGATGATGATGTCGACACTGAAGGGGACCTATTGTACATGTTTTGCCACTGACCCTCTCTCGATGATGATGTAGCTGAAGGGGACCTATTATACATGTTTTGCCACTGACCCTCTCTCGATGATGATGTAGCTGCTGAAGAGGACCTGTTGTACATGTTTTGCCACTGACCCTCTCTCTCGATGATGTCGACACTGAAGGGGACCTGTTGTACATGTTTTGCCACTGACCCTCTCTCGATGATGATGTAGCTGCTGAAGGGGACCTGTTGTACATGTTTTGCCACTGACCCTCTCTCGATGATGATGTAGCTGCTGAAGGGGACCTGTTGTACATGTTTTGCCACTGACCCTCTCTCGATGATGTCGACACTGAAGGGGACCTGTTGTACATGTTTTGCCACTGACCCTCTCTCGATGATGATGTAGCTGCTGAAGGGGACCTGTTGTACATGTTTTGTCACTGACCCTCTCTCGATGATGATGTAGCTGCTGAAGGGGACCTGTTGTACATGTTTTACCACTGACCCTCTCTCTCGATGATGTCGACACTGAAGGGGACCTGTTGTACATGTTTTACCACTGACCCTCTCTCTCGATGATGATGTAGCTGAAGGGGACCTGTTGTACATGTTTTGTCACTGACCCTCTCTCTCGATGATGTCGCAGCTGAAGGGGACCTGTTGTACATGTTTTGCCACTGACCCTCTCTCGATGATGTCGACACTGAAGGGGACCTATTGTACATGTTTTGCCACTGACTCTCTCTCGATGATGTTGCAGCTGAAGGGGACCTATTGTACATGTTTTGTCACTGACCCTCTCTCGATGATGATGTAGCTGAAGGGGACCTGTTGTACATGTTTTGCCACTGACCCTCTCTCGATGATGTTGCAGCTGAAGGGGACCTATTGTACATGTTTTGTCACTGACCCTCTCTCTCGATGATGTCGACACTGAAGAGGACCTGTTGTACATGTTTTGTCCCTGACCCTCTCTCTCGATGATGTCGACACTGAAGGGGACCTGTTGTACATGTTTTGCCACTGACCCTCTCTCGATGATGTAGACACTGAAGAGGACCTGTTGTACATGTTTTGTCCCTGACCCTCTCTCTCGATGATGTCGACACTGAAGGGGACCTGTTGTACATGTTTTGTCACTGACCCTCTCTCGATGATGTTGCAGCTGAAGGGGACCTGTTGTACATGTTTTGCCACTGACCCTCTCTCGATGATGATGTAGCTGAAGGGGACCTGTTGTACATGTTTTGTCACTGACCCTCTCTCGATGATGTAGACACTGAAGAGGACCTGTTGTACATGTTTTGTCCCTGACCCTCTCTCGATGATGATGTCGACACTGAAGAGGACCTGTTGTACATGTTTTGTCACTGACCCTCTCTCGATGATGTCGACACTGAAGAGGACCTATTGTACATGTTTTGCCACTGACCCTCTCTCTCGATGATGTCGACACTGAAGGGGACCTGTTGTACATGTTTTGCCACTGACCCTCTCTCTCGATGATGTCGACACTGAAGAGGACCTATTGTACATGTTTTGTCACTGACCCTCTCTCGATGATGATGTCGACACTGAAGAGGACCTATTGTACATGTTTTGTCACTGACCCTCTCTCGATGATGTCGACACTGAAGGGGACCTGTTGTACATGTTTTGTCACTGACCCTCTCTCGATGATGTCGACACTGAAGGGGACCTGTTGTACATGTTTTGTCACTGACCCTCTCTCGATGATGATGTCGACACTGAAGAGGACCTGTTGTACATGTTTTGTCACTGACCCTCTCTCGATGATGATGTCGACACTGAAGAGGACCTGTTGTACATGTTTTGTCACTGACCCTCTCTCGATGATGATGTCGACACTGAAGAGGACCTGTTGTACATGTTTTGTCACTGACCCTCTCTCGATGATGTCGACACTGAAGGGGACCTGTTGTACATGTTTTGTCACTGACCCTCTCTCGATGATGTTGCAGCTGAAGGGGACCTGTTGTACATGTTTTGTCACTGACCCTCTCTCGATGATGTTGCAGCTGAAGGGGACCTGTTGTACATGTTTTGCCACTGACCCTCTCTCTCGATGATGATGTAGCTGAAGGGGACCTGTTGTACATGTTTTGTCACTGACCCTCTCTCGATGATGATGTAGCTGAAGGGGACCTGTTGTACATGTTTTGCCACTGACCCTCTCTCGATGATGATGTAGCTGCTGAAGGGGACCTGTTGTACATGTTTTACCACTGACCCTCTCTCGATGATGATGTAGCTGAAGGGGACCTGTTGTACATGTTTTGCCACTGACCCTCTCTCGATGATGTCGACACTGAAGAGGACCTGTTGTACATGTTTTACCACTGACCCTCTCTCTCGATGATGTCGACACTGAAGAGGACCTGTTGTACATGTTTTGCCACTGACCCTCTCTCGATGATGATGTCGACACTGAAGAGGACCTGTTGTACATGTTTTGCCACTGACCCTCTCTCGATGATGATGTAGCTGCTGAAGGGGACCTGTTGTACATGTTTTGCCACTGACCCTCTCTCTCGATGATGTCGCAGCTGAAGGGGACCTGTTGTACATGTTTTGCCACTGATCCTCTCTCGATGATGATGTAGCTGCTGAAGGGGACCTGTTGTACATGTTTTGCCACTGACCCTCTCTCTCGATGATGTCGACACTGAAGAGGACCTGTTGTACATGTTTTACCACTGACCCTCTCTCTCGATGATGTCGACACTGAAGAGGACCTGTTGTACATGTTTTACCACTGACCCTCTCTCTCGATGATGTCGACACTGAAGAGGACCTGTTGTACATGTTTTGCCACTGGCCCTCTCTCGATGATGATGTCGACACTGAAGAGGACCTGTTGTACATGTTTTGCCACTGACCCTCTCTCGATGATGTCGCAGCTGAAGGGGACCTGTTGTACATGTTTTACCACTGACCCTCTCTCGATGATGTTGTAGCTGAAGGGGACCTGTTGTACATGTTTTGCCACTGACCCTCTCTCGATGATGTCGACACTGAAGAGGACCTGTTGTACATGTTTTACCACTGACCCTCTCTCTCGATGATGTCGACACTGAAGAGGACCTGTTGTACATGTTTTACCACTGACCCTCTCTCTCGATGATGTCGACACTGAAGAGGACCTGTTGTACATGTTTTGCCACTGACCCTCTCTCGATGATGATGTAGCTGCTGAAGGGGACCTATTATACATGTTTTGCCACTGACCCTCTCTCGATGATGTCGACACTGAAGGGGACCTGTTGTACATGTTTTGCCACTGACCCTCTCCGATGATGATGTCGACACTGAAGGGGACCTGTTGTACATGTTTTGCCACTGACCCTCTCTCGATGATGATGTAGCTGAAGGGGACCTGTTGTACATGTTTTGCCACTGACCCTCTCTTGATGATGATGTAGCTGAAGGGGACCTGTTGTACATGTTTTGCCACTGACCCTCTCTCTCGATGATGTCGACACTGAAGAGGACCTGTTGTACATGTTTTGCCACTGACCCTCTCTCGATGATGATGTCGACACTGAAGAGGACCTGTTGTACATGTTTTGCCACTGACCCTCTCTCGATGATGTCGACACTGAAGAGGACCTATTGTACATGTTTTGTCACTGACCCTCTCTCGATGATGTCGACACTGAAGAGGACCTATTGTACATGTTTTGTCACTGACCCTCTCTCGATGATGATGTTGCCCCTGAAGGGGACCTGTTGTACATGTTTTGCCACTGACCCTCTCTCGATGATGATGTCGACACTGAAGAGGACCTGTTGTACATGTTTTGCCACTGACCCTCTCTCGATGATGATGTCGACACTGAAGAGGACCTGTTGTACATGTTTTGCCACTGACCCTCTCTCGATGATGATGTCGACACTGAAGAGGACCTGTTGTACATGTTTTGTCACTGACCCTCTCTCTCGATGATGATGTCGACACTGAAGGGGACCTGTTGTACATGTTTTGTCACTGACCCTCTCTCGATGATGATGTTGCCCCTGAAGAGGACCTGTTGTACATGTTTTGCCACTGACCCTCTCTCGATGATGATGCAGCTGAAGGGGACCTGTTGTACATGTTTTGTCCCTGACCCTCTCTCGATGATGTAGCTGCTGAAGGGGACCTGTTGTACATGTTTTGCCACTGGCCCTCTCTCGATGATGATGTCGACACTGAAGAGGACCTGTTGTACATGTTTTGCCACTGGCCCTCTCTCGATGATGATGTCGACACTGAAGAGGACCTGTTGTACATGTTTTGCCACTGACCCTCTCTCGATGATGATGTCGACACTGAAGAGGACCTGTTGTACATGTTTTGTCACTGACCCTCTCTCGATGATGATGTCGACACTGAAGAGGACCTGTTGTACATGTTTTGTCACTGACCCTCTCTCGATGATGTCGACACTGAAGGGGACCTGTTGTACATGTTTTGTCACTGACCCTCTCTCGATGATGTTGCAGCTGAAGGGGACCTGTTGTACATGTTTTACCACTGACCCTCTCTCGATGATGATGTAGCTGAAGGGGACCTGTTGTACATGTTTTGCCACTGACCCTCTCTCGATGATGTCGCAGCTGAAGGGGACCTGTTGTACATGTTTTGCCACTGACCCTCTCTCGATGATGATGTAGCTGCTGAAGGGGACCTGTTGTACATGTTTTGCCACTGACCCTCTCTCTCGATGATGTCGCAGCTGAAGGGGACCTGTTGTACATGTTTTGCCACTGATCCTCTCTCGATGATGATGTAGCTGCTGAAGGGGACCTGTTGTACATGTTTTGCCACTGACCCTCTCTCGATGATGATGTAGCTGAAGGGGACCTGTTGTACATGTTTTGCCACTGACCCTCTCTCGATGATGTCGACACTGAAGAGGACCTGTTGTACATGTTTTACCACTGACCCTCTCTCTCGATGATGTCGACACTGAAGAGGACCTGTTGTACATGTTTTGCCACTGGCCCTCTCTCGATGATGATGTCGACACTGAAGAGGACCTGTTGTACATGTTTTACCACTGACCCTCTCTCGATGATGTTGCAGCTGAAGGGGACCTGTTGTACATGTTTTGTCACTGACCCTCTCTCGATGATGTCGCAGCTGAAGGGGACCTGTTGTACATGTTTTGTCACTGACCCTCTCTCGATGATGTCGCAGCTGAAGAGGACCTGTTGTACATGTTTTGCCACTGACCCTCTCTCGATGATGTCGACACTGAAGAGGACCTGTTGTACATGTTTTACCACTGACCCTCTCTCTCGATGATGTCGACACTGAAGAGGACCTGTTGTACATGTTTTGTCACTGACCCTCTCTCTCGATGATGTCGACACTGAAGAGGACCTGTTGTACATGTTTTACCACTGACCCTCTCTCTCGATGATGTCGACACTGAAGAGGACCTGTTGTACATGTTTTGTCACTGACCCTCTCTCGATGATGTCGCAGCTGAAGGGGACCTATTATACATGTTTTACCACTGACCCTCTCTCGATGATGATGTAGCGCAGCCGGTCGCCGCTGAAGCGCGAGGGCGTGGCCCAGCACATGTTGACGATGAGGATGAGTTGGTTCTCGTCGGCGCCCTCCACAAACACGCCCACGAACAGGACGTCCCGCGTGCTGAGGACCACCTCGCCCTCGCGGTATGGGTGGCGGTACGACGCGTTCTTGTACAGCGCCATCTTGGTGATGAAGTTCCCCTCCTGCGTGGGCAGCGTCAGGTTGATCACGCTGCGGAACAGAAGCCATTACTAGAGCCGCTCCAAAGCCCGTACAAACAGTCAGAATATTCCATAACACACCTGTGGCTCCAGTGCTGGAACATTGTGAAGGAATAACAATTATTAAAGAGGGGGTGTTCTGCTTTAAAGAGGGCGTGTTCTGCTTTAAAGAGGGCGTGTTCTGCTTTAAAGAGGGGGTGTTCTGCTTTAAAGAGGGGGTGTTCTGCTTTAAAGAGGGGGTGTTCTGCTTTAAAGAGGGGGTGTTCTGCTTTAAAGAGGGCGTGTTCTGCTTTAAAGAGGGCGTGTTCTGCTTTAAAGAGGGCGTGTTCTGCTTTAAAGAGGGCGTGTTCTGCTTTAAAGAGGGCGTGTTCTGCTTTAAAGAGGGGGTGTTCTGCTTTAAAGAGGGGGTGTTCTGCTTTAAAGAGGGGGTGTTCTGCTTTAAAGAGGGCGTGTTCTGCTTTAAAGAGGGCGTGTTCTGCTTTAAAGAGGGCGTGTTCTGCTTTAAAGAGGGCGTGTTCTGCTTTAAAGAGGGGGTGTTCTGCTTTAAAGAGGGGGTGTTCTGCTTTAAAGAGGGGGTGTTCTGCTTTAAAGAGGGCGTGTTCTGCTTTAAAGAGGGCGTGTTCTGCTTTAAAGAGGGGGTGTTCTGCTTTAAAGAGGGGGTGTTCTGCTTTAAAGAGGGCGTGTTCTGCTTTAAAGAGGGGGTGTTCTGCTTTAAAGAGGGGGTGTTCTGCTTTTGTCAGCCCCATAGCACCAGTCTATCTCACACTACAATGATGACAAACCTTCTGTTGGTCTGTAAATGCAGTAAATTAGAATAACTGCCTTGTATAAAATGTCTCTCTCAAAATGGCTGTAATGAATGTCTTGAAATAGGCCTCTGTCTCTTTAAGAACCTCTGAGCCTTTAGACACGCCCCCTCCACACGCTGTCTGTGGCATCAGTGGGGAGGGGGTTCTGCTGAGGAGCAGTGGTTGGTTACTCAGCTGGTGACGAAAGCTAGGAGGCGTCTCCAGGAGGTGGGGGCGTTCCTAGGAGGACTCAGGCAAACCTATCCCTAAAATGGCCGCCATCAGAGTTTCTACAGATTACTCAGAAATACGTGAATGTGCCGAGGCAACACTTCAGCCATGTTTTTAATGAGGGAGTGACAGAATAACAGGATGGAAAGCTGGAAAAAGTCCATTTTGCAGAATACCCCCCCTTTAAAGCTTGAAAATTCATTCTGTTTCTCAGTTTAGTGCAATGCTTCTCAAATATGTTCTGTTATGCTCCCCAAGTGTGAATGTTTTTCTGATTTTTCTGGGCTTTTTCAGATCACTGCTAGTCAAGCGCTGCCCTTGAAGAGTCATTGTGTGTCAGTCCGGGTGCTCGCGCCTGTTTCCCCTTCACTCGCTCTACTGAAGGCCAGTGTTGTTACCGATGCAAACTGTCATTAAAGAAGAAGAAGAAGATCTTTATTTATATAGCGCCTTTCACAGACATGGTCACAAAGCGCTTTACAGGAGACAATTGTACATTCACTCCATCCTCGGTGGTGGTAAACTACGTTTGTAGCTTCAGCTCCCCCTGGGGGAGACTGACAGAAGCGCGGTCGCAATTGCACACTGTCCGGAAGAACGAGTACGACTCGAATGGGCAGAATGCTAAAGTATTGATCCTGCCTACGCTGTGATCGCTGTTTAATGACCAACGGTGCATTTTTCCCCTACTTTCCCTCTACTTTTATATTTAATAATTTATTTATTTATTTATTTTTTCCCTTTCTGGACCTGCTGCTTGCTACGATCTTAACTGGACAACCATGAACTTGATAACTGGTCTCCAGTACAATCGACAAGGTTTTTTCACAAGTGAGGCCACGGAGGAGGTCATCTGCCCTGACTGGGTTTTTCACAGCTCTGGTTGTGATGTGGCTGATCGCTTGCCTTGCAGTCCTGTCGGTCGGAGAGATCAAAGATACTTATTTGGACTCTTGATACTTACTTATTGGATTAGGCACTGTCCTGGATTACTGGAAATTTGGAAAGACAGCAATTTACAAGTTGAAATCAGTTGAAATTAACAAGCTGGAGCAGGGAGTGACCGAGTGCTGGAATTACATCGGAAAGTAACATTGTTAAATTTGACTTAGGAGCTTGCTGTGGAGACGGGCAATAGAGCAACAACATGAGCTCCCCCAGAGGGTTAGGGTTAGAGACTGTGGTCCTCGACCTTTGGACAGAAGCATCGCTGAGCCCCAGCCCACACTGCTCCTACAGGTTGCCCTGGAGGTTTCAGGATGGGTCAAATGCAGAGGACCCCACAATGACAGATACAGATACAGTCATGCAGTGTCCCCCCGGCTTTAGGCACAAAAAGACTCTGGAGACTGTGATGTTTTAATGATTCAGACTCTGACGGCGGCTTGTTACGCAGCATAAACCTAAACTAAACTAACTAACAGACTCTTCACCTGAGCATGGGTTTGAGCACCGTCTCCAGGGAGATCTTCAGGTCCAGCTCGTAGGCGCAGGAGAACTCCACGTTGATGGTTTTGTCTCTGGTGATGACGTTCCCCGTGTTGTTCACGCTCTCTATCCAAACCGTGTTCTTGTACATGATGTGCGTCCCGTTCGACTGAGGTGGAGGGGAAAGAGAGACAACACACCTGTTTGTCTTGTTTGTAAGAGAGAGACTTATAAACAAGACAAAAACACTGAGAGAGAGAGAGACTTATAAACAAGGCAAAAACACTGAGAAAGAGAGAGAAACTTATAAACAAGACATAACACTGAGAAAGAGAGAGACTTATAAACAAGACAAAAACACTGAGAAAGAGAGAGAGACTTATAATCAAGACATAATACTGAGAAAGAGAGAGACACTTACAAACAAGACAAAAACACTGAGAAAGAGAGAGAGACTTATAATCAAGACATAATACTGAGAAAGAGAGAGACTTATAAACAAGACAAAAACACTGAGAAAGAGAGAGACTTATAAACAAGACAAAAACACTGAGAAAGAGAGAGACACTTACAAACAAGACACAACACTGAGAAAGAGAGAGACTTATAAACAAGACAAAAACACTGAGAAAGAGAGAGAGACTTATAATCAAGACATAATACTGAGAAAGAGAGACTTACAAACAAGACATAATACTGAGAAAGAGAGACTTACAAACAAGACATAATACTGAGAAAGAGAGAGACTTATAAGCAAGACAAAAACACTGAGAAAGAGAGAGACTTATAAACAAGACCAGGTGGTACCTGGACGAAGGAGCCGCAGTGGCCCTTGGTGTTGTTTTGTGTGTGGTGCTGTGTGTGGTCCCTGAGGTGGTCCCTGAGGTGATCCCTGAGGTGGTCCCTGAGGTGGTCCCTGAGGTGGTACCTGAGGTGGTACCTGAGGTGGTACCTGAGGTGGTCCCTGAGGTGGTCCCTGAGGTGGTCCCTGAGGTGGTACCTGGACGATGGAGCCGCAGTGGCCCTTGGTGTTGTTGATGTGGAAGCTGATGAAGTCCTCGCCCTCGATGCCGGCGCAGTGTTTTTATGTGTGTGGTGCTGTGTGTGGTGCTGTGTGTGGTGCTGTGTGTGGTGCTGTGTGTGGTGCTGTGTGTGGTGCTGTGTGTGGTCCTGCGTGTGGTGCTGTGTGTGGTGCTGTGTGTGGTCCTGTGTGTGGTCCCTGAGGTGGTCCCTGAGGTGGTCCCTGAGGTGGTACCTGCACGATGGAGCCGCAGTGGCCCTTGGTGTTGTTGATGTGGAAGCTGATGAAGTCCTCGCCCTCGATGCCGGCGCAGTGCTGGTCGTTGACGCGCACGTCCTCGCGCTCGAAGCCGAGCTGGAAGAGCTTACACTTGGAGATGGACACCTCCATCTGGGCGTGTTTACAGGTGACCTCCGCCTGGATGATGTCATCGTCACCTGACACAAAACGCCACCATTTAAATTATCATCTGGGCGTGTTCACAGGTGACCTCCGCCTGGATGATGTCATCGTCACCTGACACAAAACGCCACAGTTTAAATAATCATCTGGGCGTGTTTACAGGTGACCTCCGCCTGGATGATGTCATCGTCACCTGACACAAAACGCCACCATTTAAATAATCATCTGGACGTGTTTACAGGTGACCTCCGCCTGGATGATGTCATCGTCACCTGACACAAAACGCCACAGTTTAAATAATCATCTGGACGTGCTCACAGGTTCACAGTGGACTTCAGCCTCTTGTTCTACACCTGGTTTATTTAATTTTTCTTTAGCAGGTTTAAAGCTGGTTCAGATATTGAGGTCAGAGTTCATGCTTACAGGAAAAACTCAGAAAATTTGAATATTGTTCATTTGTTTATGTACTTCAACTTAAAATGTGAAACTAATAAATGATATAGACTCATGACAGGAGGACAGGAACAGCAGGAACAGCAGGAACAGCAGGAACAGCAGGAACAGCAGGAACCGTAACGTTTAGATACTCACAGACACTAAACACACATTTGCATTTCTTCTCGTTGTCTGACATGAAAACAGAATTACCTTTTCCTTATTTTTTTTTAGGTCAATTAGAATTTTAAACATGGTTTCGATTCTATCAAATGTCAGAAGAATAAGAGACAGAATTTTTTAGAAATGTTTTTGTTTAAACACCTTTAAACAATTTGGGAAAGCCCAGATGATGATGTCATGACCTTCAAGATCAGGTCTGGTTCATCCTTGATGTGATTTCCAGACTCTTGAAGGTCCAGGTTCATTGGTTAAAGCAATGATGTAAATGTCCAATCATCACACAGATCAGAAAGAAGGCGGGTTCTGTAATGTCCAATCATCACACAGGTCAGAAAGAAGGCGGGTTCTGTAATGTCCAATCATCACACAGGTCAGAAAGAAGGCGGGTTCTGTAATGTCCAATCATCACACAGGTCAGAAAGAAGGCGGGTTCTGTAATGTCCAATCATCACACAGGTCAGAAAGAAGGCGGGTTCTGTAATGTCCAATCATCACACAGGTCAGAAAGAAGGCGGGTTCTGTAATGTCCAATCATCACACAGGTCAGAAAGAAGGCGGGTTCTGTAATGTCCAATCATCACACAGGTCAGAAAGAAGGCGGGTTCTGTGTCGGAGATGAAAGAGCTGTGTCTCAAATGTGAAGATCAACCAAGAACCAAAGACCTGGTGAAGATGCTGAACCTGGTCAGAGTTTGTCATTATCCAGAAACAAGTTCTGACCTGACATGGGCTGTGAGGGAACTCTGAGAGGGAACTCTGAGAGGGAGCTCTGAGGAGGAACTCTGAGGAGGAACTCTGAGAGGGAACTCTGAGAGGGAACTCTGAGAGGGAACTCTGAGAGGGAACTCTGAGAGGGAACTCTGAGGAGGAACTCTGAGGAGGAACTCTGAGAGGGAACTCTGAGAGGGAACTCTGAGAGGGAGCTCTGAGGGGGAACTCTGAGGAGGAACTCTGAGAGGGAACTCTGAGAGGGAACTCTGAGAGGGAGCTCTGAGAGAGAACTCTGAGGGGGAACTCTGAGGGGGAACTCTGAGAGACTAAAATCATCCAAACTTCTATTGAGCGTCTGAAAGAGCCTCAGATCATGTACATTCTCTGTTAAAGGATCAGCTCTGAGCTTTGTTCATGTGGAGCAGCTCCATGAAGCAGAGGAACAACATTAAATATGATTATAATGAATATCATCAATGCAAAGTCCACTCAATTCATCTTAAATTTAGTCGACTAAATTTACTTGCAATTTTAGTCGACTAAAACTAGACTAAAATCGAATTACATTTTCGTCAAAAGACTAAAACTAAATTAAAATATCTTTGTATGTCAAAATTAACACTGTGTAGTTGCAGTAGTAGTAGTAATGGCAGTGATTGTAGTAGTTGTAGTTGTAGTAGTTGTAGTTGTAGTAGTAGTTGTAGCAGTTGCAGTAGTAGTAGTAATGGCAGTAGTAGTAGCAGTTGCAGTAGTAGTAGTAGTGGCAGTAGTAGTAGTAGTGGCAGTAGTAGTAGCAGTTGCAGTAGTAGTAGTAGTGGCAGTAGTAGTAGTAGTAGTACTAACCAGTAGAGGTGGGGAGCTCGGGGCAGCCGCACAGGTCTCCTCCATTTTCCAGTTCACAGGTGAAGTTTGTGCAGCTTCCTCCAGCGCACGGGTCATAGATCCATTCTGCTAAAGACACACCCCCTCACAGGTTAGCCACACCCCCTCACAGGTTAGCCACACCCCCTCACAGGTTAGCCACACCCCCTCACAGGTTAGACACACCCCCTCACAGGTTAGCCACACCCCCTCACAGGTTAGACACACCCCCTCACAGGTTAGACACACCCCCTCACAGGTTAGCCACACCCCGTCACAGGCTAGCCACACCCCCTCACAGGTTAGCCACACCCCCTCACAGGTTAGCCACACACCCTCACAGGTTAGCCACACCCCCTCACAGGTTAGACACACCCCCTCACAGGCTAGCCACACCCCGTCACAGGTTAGCCACACACCCTCACAGGTTAGCCACACCCCCTCACAGGTTAGACACACCCCCTCACAGGCTAGCCACACCCCGTCACAGGTTAGCCACACCCCCTCACAGGTTAGCCACACACCCTCACAGGTTAGCCACACCCCCTCACAGGTTAGCCACACCCCCTCACAGGTTAGCCACACACCCTCACAGGTTAGCCACACACCCTCACAGGTTAGCCACACCCCCTCCCAGGTTAGACACACCCCCTCACAGGTTAGCCACACCCCCTCACAGGTTAGCCACACCCCCTCACAGGTTAGCCACACCCCCTCAAAGGTTAGACACACCCCCTCCCAGGTTAGACACACCCCCTCCCAGGTTAGACACACCCCCTCACAGGTTAGCCACACCCCCTCACAGGTTAGACACACCCCCTCACAGGTTAGACACACCCCCTCCCAGGTTAGACACACCCCCTCACAGGTTAGCCACACCCCGTCACAGGTTAGCCACACACCCTCACAGGTTAGACACACCCCCTCACAGGTTAGCCACTCCCCCTCACAGGTTAGCCACACCCCCTCACAGGTTAGCCACACCCCCTCACAGGTTAGCCACACCCCCTCACAGGTTAGCCACACCCCCTCCCAGGTTAGCCACACACCCTCCCAGGTTAGCCACACACCCTCCCAGGTTAGCCACACCCCCTCACAGGTTAGCCACACCCCCCGTCACAGGTTAGCCACACCCCCTCACAGGTTAGCCACACACCCTCCCAGGTTAGCCACACACCCTCACAGGTTAGCCACACACCCTCACAGGTTAGCCACACACCCTCACAGGTTAGCCACACCCCCTCACAGGTTAGCCACACACCCTCACAGGTTAGCCACACACCCTCACAGGTTAGCCACACACCCTCACAGGTTAGCCACACACCCTCCCAGGTTAGCCACACACCCTCACAGGTTAGCCACACCCCCTCACAGGTTAGCCACACCCCCTCACAGGTTAGCCACACCCCCTCACAGGTTAGCCACACACCCTCACAGGTTAGCCACACCCCCTCACAGGTTAGACACACCCCCTCACAGGTTAGCCACACACCCTCACAGGTTAGCCACACACCCTCACAGGTTAGCCACACCCCCTCCCAGGTTAGCCACACACCCTCCCAGGTTAGCCACACACCCTCACAGGTTAGCCACACCCCCTCACAGGTTAGCCACACCCCCTCACAGGTTAGCCACACCCCCTCCCAGGTTAGCCACACCCCCTCACAGGTTAGCCACACACCCTCACAGGTTAGCCACACACCCTCCCAGGTTAGCCACACACCCTCACAGGTTAGCCACACCCCCTCACAGGTTAGCCACACCCCCTCACAGGTTAGCCACACACCCTCACAGGTTAGCCACACACCCTCCCAGGTTAGCCACACCCCCTCACAGGTTAGCCACACACCCTCACAGGCTAGCCACACACCCTCACAGGCTAGCCACACCCCCTCACAGGTTAGCCACACCCCCTCACAGGTTAGCCACACCCCCTCACAGGTTAGCCACACCCCCTCCCAGGTTAGCCACACCCCGTCACAGGTTAGCCACACACCCTCACAGGTTAGCCACACCCCGTCACAGGTTAGCCACACCCCGTCACAGGTTAGCCACACCCCGTCACAGGTTAGCCACACCCCCTCACAGGTTAGCCACACACCCTCACAGGTTAGCCACACACCCTCACAGGTTAGCCACACCCCTCACAGGTTAGCCACACCCCCTCACAGGTTAGCCACACCCCGTCACAGGTTAGCCACACCCCCTCACAGGTTAGCCACACACCCTCACAGGTTAGCCACACACCCTCACAGGTTAGCCACACACCCTCACAGGTTAGCCACTCCCCCTCCCAGGTTAGCCACACACCCTCACAGGTTAGCCACACACCCTCACAGGTTAGCCACACCCCCTCACAGGTTAGCCACACCCCCTCCCAGGTTAGACTCACCCCCTCACAGGTTAGCCACACACCCTCACAGGTTAGCCACACCCCCTCACAGGTTAGCCACACCCCCTCACAGGTTAGCCACTCCCCCTCACAGGTTAGCCACACCCCCTCACAGGTTAGCCACACCCCCTCACAGGTTAGCCACACCCCCTCCCAGGCTGTGTGTTTGTTTGTGTAGCCCTTACAGCAGTTCTCCTGGGTGATCCAGCGCGTGGACAGCGTGCCCAGGGCGCGGCAGGCCTCGGCGTAGGCTGCCAGGGACCCGCACACCTGGGCCTTGCGGTGGTTGTAGCAGCCGTCCAGGTAACAGGACTGGTAGAAGGGCCGCGGGTCCAGCAGCCCGTGGCACGGCTGGAAGAAACCTTTGAGGGCGGTGAGTTTCTGACAGGCGTCTTCTCTCTGCAGAGCCAGCACCGCCGTGTTCTCACAGGACTGCGCCAACGCCACGTACTGCAGCTCGTCACAGCTGGAGGCGGACGAAGAGGAGGAAGAGGAGGGGAAGAGGACGAAGAGGAGGGGAAGAGGACGAAGAGGAGGAAGAGGAGGAAGAGGACGAAGAGGAGAGGGAAGAGGAACAGGAGGGGAAGAGGAGAAAAGGACGAAGAGGAAGAGGAGGAAGAGCAGGGGACATGACAGGATGTTATGACAGGAATCATAAATCGTTACCTGCCTGAAGCCTTGAATAACCTTTTAAATCCAGTTCTTCATTTCCAAAATTCGTGTCACTTTGCAAATGCAGTTGGGACGGCTGTTCATGAACCAGAACTTAAGTAGAGTTAAGTAAAACAGCTGCAATCAGGAGGTCACATGACATGGAGGTCACATGACATGGAGGTCACATGACATGGAGGTCACATGACATGGAGGTCACATCACATGGAGGTCACATGACATGGAGGTCACATGACATGGAGGTCACATGACATGGAGGTCACATGACTACTTAATAATAAACACAAAAGGACATGGTTCAGCTCCTGATTCTGCCAGACTGACGGCGACATGAAGCTCCTCACAATGATGATGTTACTCAGTGAGAGGATTTATAAACTAGCACTAGCCATGTTAGCATTAGCCACGTTCGCATTAGCCATGTTACCATTAGCCACAGCATTATCCATGTTAGCATTATCCACGTTAGCATTAGCCATGTGAGCGTCGTGTGGTGCCACCTGTTCTGCTTCTGCCCTCCTGCTCCCTGTGCCCACCTGCTCCCTGTGCCCACCTGCTCCCTGTGCCCGCCTGCTCCCTGTGCCCACCTGTTCTGCTTCTGCCCTCCTGCTCCCTGTGCCCACCTGCTCCCTGTGCCCACCTGCTCCCTGTGCCCACCTGCTCCCTGTGCCCACCTGCTCCCTGTGCCCACCTGCTCCCTGTGCCCACCTGCTCCCTGTGCCCACCTGCTCCCTGTGCCCACCTGCTCCCTGTGCCCACCTGCTCCGCGTGCCCACGTGCTCCCTGTGCCCACCTGTTCTGCATGCCGTTGGTCTTCCAGCTCTGTGCCCACCTGCTCCCTGTGCCCACCTGCTCCCTGTGCCCACCTGCTCCGTGTGCCCACCTGCTCCCTGTGCCCACCTGCTCCCTGTGCCCACCTGCTCCCTGTGCCCACCTGCTCCCTGTGCCCACCTGCTCCGTGTGCCCACCTGCTCCGTGTGCCCACCTGCTCCGCGTGCCCACCTGTTCTGCATGCCGTTGGTCTTCCAGCTCTGTGCCAGCTCCAGGGCGCTGGTGGCGGGTTTCCCTCGTGACGTGGCGTAGTCGTCGTTGGCGTCTCCGTTGAAGTTGCCGCACAGGCCGCAGACCTTGTTCTGCAGCCGCTGGCCCATGGTGATGCTCAGCGTGTTGAAGCGGTTGTACCGGACCTGGATGTCCTGCTGGGTATCGATGACCAGGAAGCCCTCGGAGGTGGTGAGGCGGGTCATGAGGCCGGTCAGGAAGGGCACGGACACGGGCGTCCCGTTCACCTGCCACCACAACCACATTCAAACTCACAAAGCTGTGTGACGTGTGTGCGCGTGGGCTGGCGTTTTCTACCAGTTACTAAAGGCAAGGCAACTTTATTTACACCTCGCATTTCGTACACAAAGCAACTTTATTTACGCCGCGCATTTCGTACACAAGGCAACTTTATTTACACCGCGCATTTCGTACACAAGGCAACTTTATTTACGCCGCGCATTTCGTACACAAGGCAACTTTATTTACACCGCGCATTTCGTACACAAGGCAACTTTATTTACACCGCGCATTTCGTACACAAGGCAACTTTATTTACGCCGTGCATTTCGTACACAAGGCAACTTTATTTACGCCGCGCATTTCGTACACAAGGCAACTTTATTTACGCCGCGCATTTCGTACACAAGGCAACTTTATTTACGCCGCGCATTTCGTACACAAGGCAACTTTATTTACACCGCGCATTTCGTACACAAGGCAACTTTATTTACACCGCGCATTTCGTACACAAGGCAACTTTATTTACACCGCGCATTTCGTACACAAGGCAACTTTATTTACACCGCGCATTTCGTACACAAGGCAACTTTATTTACGCCGCGCATTTCGTACACAAGGCAACTTTATTTACACCGCGCATTTCGTACACAAGGCAACTTTATTTACACCACGCATTTCGTACACAAGGCAACTTTATTTACACCGCGCATTTCGTACACAAGGCAACTTTATTTACACCACGCATTTCGTACACAAGGCAACTTTATTTACGCCGCGCATTTCGTACACAAGGCAACTTTATTTACGCCGCGCATTTCGTACACAAGGCAACTTTATTTACACCACGCATTTCGTACACAAGGCAACTTTATTTACGCCGCGCATTTCGTACACAAGGCAACTTTATTTACACCGCGCATTTCGTACACAAGGCAACTTTATTTACGCCGCGCATTTCGTACACAAGGCAACTTTATTTACGCCGCGCATTTCGTACACAAGGCAACTTTATTTACACCGCGCATTTCGTACACAAGGCAACTTTATTTACACCGCGCATTTCGTACACAAGGCAACTTTATTTACACCGCGCATTTCGTACACAAGGCAACTTTATTTACAACGCGCATTTCGTACACAAGGCAACTTTATTTACGCCGCGCATTTCGTACACAAGGCAACTTTATTTACACCGCGCATTTCGTACACAAGGCAACTTTATTTACACCGCGCATTTCGTACACAAGGCAACTTTATTTACACCGCGCATTTCGTACACAAGGCAACTTTATTTACACCGCGCATTTCGTACACAAGGCAACTTTATTTACGCCGCGCATTTCGTACACAAGGCAACTTTATTTACGCCGCGCATTTCGTACACAAGGCAACTTTATTTACACCGCGCATTTCGTACACAAGGCAACTTTATTTACGCCGCGCATTTCGTACACAAGGCAACTTTATTTACGCCGCGCATTTCGTACACAAGGCAACTTTATTTACACCGCGCATTTCGTACACAAGGCAACTTTATTTACACCGCGCATTTCGTACACAAGGCAACTTTATTTACGCCGCGCATTTCGTACACAAGGCAACTTTATTTACACCGCGCATTTCGTACACAAGGCAACTTTATTTACGCCGCGCATTTCGTACACAAGGCAACTTTATTTACGCCGCGCATTTCGTACACAAGGCAACTTTATTTACAACGCGCATTTCGTACACAAGGCAACTTTATTTACGCCGCGCATTTCGTACACAAGGCAACTTTATTTACACCGCGCATTTCATACACAAGGCAACTTTATTTACGCCGCGCATTTCGTACATAAGGCAACTTTATTTACACCGCGCATTTCGTACACAAGGCAACTTTATTTACGCCGCGCATTTCGTACACAAGGCAACTTTATTTACACCGCGCATTTCGTACACAAGGCAACTTTATTTACGCCGCGCATTTCGTACACAAGGCAACTTTATTTACGCCGCGCATTTCGTACACAAGGCAACTTTATTTACAACGCGCATTTCGTACACAAGGCAACTTTATTTACACCGCGCATTTCGTACACAAGGCAACTTTATTTACACCGCGCATTTCATACACAAGGCAACTTTATTTACGCCGCGCATTTCGTACATAAGGCAACTTTATTTACACCGCGCATTTCATACACAAGGCAACTTTATTTACGCCGCGCATTTCGTACATAAGGCAACTTTATTTACGCCGCGCATTTCGTACACAAGGCAACTTTATTTACACCGCGCATTTCATACACAAGGCAACTTTATTTACGCCGCGCATTTCGTACACAAGGCAACTTTATTTACACCGCGCATTTCGTACACAAGGCAACTTTATTTACACCGCGCATTTCGTACACAAGGCAACTTTATTTACGCCGCGCATTTCGTACACAAGGCAACTTTATTTACGCCGCGCATTTCGTACACAAGGCAACTTTATTTACACCGCGCATTTCGTACACAAGGCAACTTTATTTACACCGCGCATTTCGTACACAAGGCAACTTTATTTACACCGCGCATTTCGTACACAAGGCAACTTTATTTACACCACGCATTTCGTACACAAGGCAACTTTATTTACGCCGCGCATTTCGTACACAAGGCAACTTTATTTACACCGCGCATTTCGTACACAAGGCAACTTTATTTACACCACGCATTTCGTACACAAGGCAACTTTATTTACGCCGCGCATTTCGTACACAAGGCAACTTTATTTACACCGCGCATTTCGTACACAAGGCAACTTTATTTACACCGCGCATTTCGTACACAAGGCAACTTTATTTACACCGCGCATTTCGTACACGAGGCAACTTTATTTACACCGCGCATTTCGTACACAAGGCAACTTTATTTACACCGCGCATTTCGTACACAAGGCAACTTTATTTACACCGCGCATTTCGTACACGAGGCAACTTTATTTACACCGCGCATTTCGTACACAAGGCAACTTTATTTACGCCGCGCATTTCGTACACAAGGCAACTTTATTTACACCGCGCATTTCGTACACGAGGCAACTTTATTTACACCGCGCATTTCGTACACAAGGCAACTTTATTTACGCCGCGCATTTCGTACACAAGGCAACTTTATTTACACCGCGCATTTCGTACACGAGGCAACTTTATTTACACCGCGCATTTCGTACACAAGGCAACTTTATTTACGCCGCGCATTTCGTACACAAGGCAACTTTATTTACGCCGCGCATTTCGTACACAAGGCAACTTTATTTACAACGCGCATTTCGTACACAAGGCAACTTTATTTACACCGCGCATTTCGTACACAAGGCAACTTTATTTACACCGCGCATTTCGTACACAAGGCAACTTTATTTACGCCGCGCATTTCGTACACAAGGCAACTTTATTTACGCCGCGCATTTCGTACACAAGGCAACTCAATGCGCCTGCGAAAGTGTTGACTTTTCTCCTTGACATTTCAGTTTCCATGTCACGAGTATAAAAAAGACTAAACTCATCCCGTACGATTTTCATTTTCCCGAAGTAACTCTAAAGATAAAAACAATAATACACTTTATTTGAGGTGCCTTTCAAGACACTCAAGGTCACCATTCAACAAAATACAACAAAATACAACAAAATACAACAAAATACAACGGAATTACAACATTAACAAACAATCACATCTCTAACATTACAAAACCGTCCGTCCCTCATATTCATTCACAAATATCGACATGTTTTATATGAGCGTGTCATGAAGGCTCACAGAGATGATCCATATTTCCCTCTGCAGGACAGGCCTGGTCCAGAAGACCAGAGAAAAGTTCTCACATGTTACAAAAGCTTAGGCCTGGTTTTGTTCCACTCATGCACCGTCAGCACCAGTCGCTCCTACAGACCCAAAACTGTCCAATCTGGGACTTTACAATTTGAGTTTGTGATTAGCTTAATCAAAAACAAGATCCAAAATCTTTGTCATACGTCACAAAATCAAACCTTACTTAACCCTTGAGGGACGGGATCACTCCCCAAAAACGTTTTTTCTGTGCTTATTTCCTTTTTATTAATATTGCTTGAAATAAAACCATCCACCAGGTTTTATCACTGCAGCACCTTGGGTTTCCACGGCCTTTCTGAGGAGGCCATATCTGAGAGACGAGGAGGACTCAGGTTCTGAGGAGGACTCAGGTTCTGAGGAGGACTCAGGTTCTGAGAAGGACTCAGGTTCTGAGAAGGACTCAGGTTCTGAGGAGGACTCAGGTTCTGAGGAGGACTCAGGTTCTGAGAAGGACTCAGGTTCTGAGGAGGACTCAGGTTCTGAGGAGGCCCCGGATGAGCCTCTTTTAAACCTAAGTCCAGCTGTTCGAGCGGGAAAGGGAGACTTTGCTCTGTTTGGAGCGTCTCCACTTCAGAGACTGAAAAGTCCATTTTGGCTTGAATAACATTTGTGCACCGGAGTAAACACTGTGGCTCTGAAGGGAAGAGGTTCTCCTCGTGGCTGCAGGCACACGTAGGGCTGGGCACCGTGATGTACAGGCACGTGTGCGTCACGTGTGTGTCCCGTGTGCGTCATGTGTGCGTCACGTGTGTGTCCCGTGTGTGTCCCGTGTGCGTCATGTGTGCGTCACGTGTGTGTCCCGTGTGTGTCCCGTGTGTCCCGTGTCTCCCGTGTGTGTCCCGTGTGTGTCACGTGTGTGTCCCGTGTGTCTCCCGTGTCTCCCCTGTGCTCACCTTCACGGTGCTCCCTGAGATCAGGATGTTCTCCTCGTTGATGTACAGGTACACGTGTGTGTCCCGTGTGTGTCCCGTGTGTCCCGTGTCTCCCGTGTGCGTCCCGTGCGTCCCGTGTGTCCCGTGCGTCCCGTGTCTCCCCTGTGCTCACCTTCACGGTGCTCCCCGAGATCAGGATGTTCTCCTCGTTGATGTACAGGTACACGTGTGTGTCCCGTGTGTGTCCCGTGTGTCCCGTGTGTCCCGTGTGTCCCGTGTGTCTCCCGTGTCTCCCCTGTGCTCACCTTCACGGTGCTCCCTGAGATCAGGATGTTCTCCTCGTTGATGTACAGGTACACGTGTGTGTCCCGTGTGCGTCCCGTGTGTGTCCCGTGTGTCCCGTGTGTGTCCCGTGTGTCCCGTGTGTGTCCCGTGTGTGTCCCGTGTGTGTCCCGTGTGTGTCCCGTATCTCCCCTGTGCTCACCTTCACGGTGCTCCCTGAGATCAGGATGTTCTCCTCGTTGATGTACAGGTACACGTGTGTGTCCCGTGTGTGTCCCGTGTGTGTCCCGTGTGTGTCACGTGTGTGTCCCGTGTGTGTCCCGTGTGTGTCCCGTGTGTCTCCCGTGTGTCTCCCGTGTGTCCCGTGTCTCCTGCCTGCTCACCTTCACGGTGCTCCCCGAGATCAGGATGTTCTCCTCGTTGATGTACAGGTACACGTGGGCGTCCCGTGTGTCCCGTGTGCGTCCCGTGTGTGTCCCGTGTGTGTCACGTGTGTGTCCCGTGTGTGTCCCGTGTGTGTCCCGTGTGTCTCCCGTGTGTCTCCCGTGTGTCCCGTGTCTCCTGCCTGCTCACCTTCACGGTGCTCCCCGAGATCAGGATGTTCTCCTCGTTGATGTACAGGTACACGTGTGTGTCCCGTGTGTCCCGTGTGTCCCGTGTGTGTCCCGTGTGTCCCGTGTGTCCCGTGTGTGTCCCGTGTGTCCCGTGTGCGTCCCGTGTGTCCCGTGTGCTCACCTTCACGGTGCTCCCCGAGATCAGGATGTTCTCCTCGTTGATGTACAGGTACACGTGGGAGATGGTGGTCAGGTTGGGCGTGCTCCACTTGTCGAAGTTGGCGATGAGCTGGAAGGACAGGTCGGGCAGTTTGTGGCAGTTGGTGGAGAGGACGAAGGAGCAGGAGGCGGGCAGACGCAGCGAGGCGCCGTCGAAGGTGCGGAACACGCCCCCTCCTGAGGCCACGCAGTGCTGCGAGCGGCGGGCGAAGCAGCCCCTCACGCCGTGGCGAAGGCCGCACTCCTCCTCCGCCTTGCAGCGCCGCGGGTCGCACTGCACCAGGTTACGGCCGATGCACTGGCAGCGCTTGGTACAGTCCGCGTTCCAGAACAGCTGCTTCGGCTGAAACGGGACAGTCACCGGGTCAGCTTTACCCAAATCTACAACATTCCTGACAGCTGGCAGCCTATAGGCCAGGGAATTTGAAAGCTAAGTCCTACAAAACTGATCTCCCTTGTTTTTGTCGCTTCCGTCGTGTTTTGGTTCATCAGTGTCGTTACCGTGATAAAGCCAGACACATCAGGAGGAAAGGCCTTAGCTTTCAAATGAGAAGTTACAGCGGCCACACAGGCTGTAAACTCTGCGGTCCAGAAGCTTTTAGATTTGAGTCGAGTTTACAGGCGACAAAATACATTCAAATATGTCTGAGAAACATCAGCAGATTATATTGATATCAATATAAGATATATGCTGCAAGATCTGCTCTTCCTGTTTCTCTGACGGCTCTTCCCGGGTAGAGGCTGCTCTCCCTGGGCTTCTCTCCCCGGGTAGAAGCTGCTCTTCCCGGGTAGAAGCTGCTCTCCCTGGGCTGCTCTTCCTGTGTAGAGGCTGCTCTCCCTGGGCTGCTCTTCCTGGGTAGAGGCTGCTCTCCCTGGGCTGCTCTTTCCGGGTAGAGACTGCTCTCCCTGGGCTGCTCTTCCCGGGTAGGGGCCTCTCTTCCCGGGTAGAGGCTGCTCTTCCCGGGTAGAGGCTGCTCTCCCTGGGCTGCTCTTCCCGGGTAGAAGCTGCTCTCCCTGGGCTGCTCATCCCGGGTAGGGACTGCTCTTCCTGGGTAGAGGCTGCTCTCCCTGGGCTGCTCTTCCCGGGTAGAGGCTGCTCTCCCTGGGCTGCTCTTCCCGGGTAGAGGCTGCTCTCCCCGGGTAGAGGCTGCTCTCCCTGGGCCTCTCTTCCCGGGTAGGGGCCTCTCTTCCCGGGTAGGGGCTGCTCTTTCTGGGTAGGGGCTGCTCTCCCTGGGCTGCTCATCCCGGGTAGGGGCTGCTCTTCCCGGGTAGAGGCTGCTCTCCCTGGGCTGCTCATCCCGGGTAGGGGCTGCTCTTCCCGGGTAGAGGCTGCTCTCCCTGGGCTGCTCTCCCCGGGTAGAAGCTGCTTTCCCTGGGCTGCTCTTCCCGGGTAGAAGCTGCTCTTCCCGGGTAGGGGCTGCTCTCCCTGGCCTGCTCTCCCTGGGCAGGGGCTGCTGTTTGGTGGCGGTTTCGGGACTGACCTCGAAGTACTTGCCGTCAGTGTAGCAGCCGCAGTTCTGTGCCAGGATGCAGCCTTTGCCGTTGAGGACGTAGCCCTGGTCGCACTGACAGCCCTCCACACAGTCCTGGCTGCAGTCCCTCTGCCCGCGGGCGGGGGCGCACTGGGGCGGGCACGCGGGCACGCAGCGGGTGTAGTGGCTGTTGGTCGGGCAGCTCAGGGCTGAGGGCACAATCACAGACTTTAGTTAAAGGTCACAATTAAACACAAAGCTTTGCTTTTCAGAAGGAAATGTGTTTCAGCTCCGTCCAAATACTAACAGAAAACAGTCAGAGCCCAGAGCTGCTCAGGACGAGCTGCAGATCCACCGCTTCCCTTTTGGCCAATAAGGGAGGGAGTTCAATGGCACTTATTGCAACCCCCCCCTCTCCCATGCCCTCTCTGTGCATGAAGCGCCTGGTACTCACCGCAGGGCGCTTGTATGAAGCGCCTGGTACTCACCGCAGGGCGCTCGTATGAAGCGCCTGGTACTCACCGCAGGGCGCTCGTATGAAGCGCCTGGTACTCACCGCAGGGCGCTCGTATGAAGCGCCTGGTACTCACCGCAGGGCGCTCGTATGAAGCGCCTGGTACTCAGCAGGACGCTCGTATGAAGCGCCTGGTACTCACCGCAGGGCGCTCCTGTGAAGCGCCTGGTACTCACCGCAGGGCGCTCGTATGAAGCGCCTGGTACTCACCGCAGGGCGCTCGTGTGAAGCGTCTGGTACTCAGCAGGGCGCTCGTATGAAGCGTCTGGTACTCACCGCAGGGCGCTCGTATGAAGCGCCTGGTACTCAGCAGGGCGCTCGTATGAAGCGCCTGGTACTCACCGCAGGGCGCTCGTATGAAGCGCCTGGTACTCACCGCAGGGCGCTCGTGTGAAGCGCCTGGTACTCACCGCAGGGCGCTCGTATGAAGCGCCTGGTACTCACCGCAGGGCGCTCGTATGAAGCGCCTGTTACTCACCGCAGGGCGCTCGTATGAAGCGCCTGGTACTCACCGCAGGACGCTCGTATGAAGCGCCTGGTACTCACCGCAGGGCGCTCGTATGAAGCGCCTGGTACTCACCGCAGGGCGCTCGTATGAAGCGCCTGGTACTCACCGCAGGGCGCTCGTATGAAGCGCCTGGTACTCACCGCAGGGCGCTCGTATGAAGCGCCTGGTACTCAGCAGGACGCTCGTATGAAGCGCCTGGTACTCACCGCAGGGCGCTCCTGTGAAGCGCCTGGTACTCACCGCAGGGCGCTCGTATGAAGCGCCTGGTACTCACCGCAGGGCGCTCGTGTGAAGCGTCTGGTACTCAGCAGGGCGCTCGTATGAAGCGTCTGGTACTCACCGCAGGGCGCTCGTATGAAGCGCCTGGTACTCAGCAGGGCGCTCGTATGAAGCGCCTGGTACTCACCGCAGGGCGCTCGTATGAAGCGCCTGGTACTCACCGCAGGGCGCTCGTGTGAAGCGCCTGGTACTCACCGCAGGGCGCTCGTATGAAGCGCCTGGTACTCACCGCAGGGCGCTCGTATGAAGCGCCTGGTACTCACCGCAGGGCGCTCGTATGAAGCGCCTGGTACTCACCGCAGGGCGCTCGTATGAAGCGCCTGTTACTCACCGCAGGGCGCTCGTATGAAGCGCCTGGTACTCACCGCAGGGCGCTCGTATGAAGCGCCTGGTACTCACCGCAGGGCGCTCGTATGAAGCGCCTGGTACTCACCGCAGGACGCTCGTATGAAGCGCCTGGTACTCACCGCAGGGCGCTCGTATGAAGCACCTGGTACTCACCGCAGGACGCTCGTATGAAGCGCCTGGTACTCACCGCAGGGCGCTCGTATGAAGCGCCTGGTACTCACCGCAGGGCGCTCGTATGAAGCGCCTGGTACTCACCACAGGGCGCTCGTATGAAGCGCCTGGTACTCACCGCAGGGCGCTCGTATGAAGCGCCTGGTACTCACCGCAGGGCGCTCGTATGAAGCGCCTGGTACTCACCGTAGGACGCTCGTATGAAGCGCCTGGTACTCACCGCAGGGCGCTCGTATGAAGCGCCTGGTACTCACCGCAGGGCGCTCGTATGAAGCGCCTGGTACTCACCGCGGGGCGCTCGTATGAAGCGCCTGGTACTCACCACAGGACGCTCGTATGAAGCGCCTGGTACTCAGCAGGGCGCTCGTATGAAGCGCCTGTTACTCACCGCAGGGCGCTCGTATGAAGCGCCTGGTACTCACCGCAGGGCGCTCGTATGAAGCGCCTGGTACTCACCGCAGGACGCTCGTGTGAAGCGTCTGGTACTCACCGCAGGACGCTCGTATGAAGCGCCTGGTACTCACCGCAGGACGCTCGTATGAAGCGCCTGGTACTCAGCAGGGCGCTCGTATGAAGCGTCTGGTACTCACCGCAGGGCGCTCGTATGAAGCGCCTGGTACTCAGCAGGACGCTCGTATGAAGCGCCTGGTACTCAGCAGGGCGCTCGTATGAAGCGCCTGGTACTCACCGCAGGGCGCTCGTATGAAGCGCCTGGTACTCACCGCAGGGCGCTCGTATGAAGCGCCTGGTACTCACCGCAGGGCGCTCGTATGAAGCGCCTGGTACTCACCGCGGGGCGCTCGTATGAAGCGCCTGGTACTCACCGCAGGGCGCTCGTATGAAGCGCCTGGTACTCACCGCAGGGCGCTCGTATGAAGCGCCTGGTACTCACCGCAGGACGCTCGTATGAAGCGCCTGGTACTCACCACAGGGCGCTCGTATGAAGCGCCTGGTACTCACCGCAGGGCGCTCGTATGAAGCGCCTGGTACTCACCGCAGGGCGCTCGTATGAAGCGCCTGGTACTCACCGCAGGGCGCTCGTATGAAGCGCCTGGTACTCACCGCAGGGCGCTCGTGTGAAGCGCCTGGTACTCACCGCAGGGCGCTTGTATGAAGCGCCTGGTACTCACCGCAGGGCGCTCGTATGAAGCGCCTGGTACTCACCGCAGGGCGCTTGTATGAAGCGCCTGGTACTCACCGCAGGACGCTCGTATGAAGCGCCTGGTACTCAGCGCAGGGCGCTCGTATGAAGCGCCTGGTACTCACCGCAGGGCGCTTGTATGAAGCGCCTGGTACTCACCGCAGGACGCTCGTATGAAGCGCCTGGTACTCACCGCAGGGCGCTCGTATGAAGCGCCTGGTACTCACCGCAGGGCGCTCGTATGAAGCGCCTGGTACTCACCGCAGGACGCTCGTATGAAGCGCCTGGTACTCAGCAGGACGCTCGTATGAAGCGCCTGGTACTCACCGCAGGGCGCTCGTATGAAGCGCCTGGTACTCACCGCAGGGCGCTCGTATGAAGCGTCTGGTACTCAGCAGGGCGCTCGTATGAAGCGTCTGGTACTCAGCAGGGCACTCGTATGAAGCGCCTGGTACTCACCGCAGGGCGCTCGTATGAAGCGCCTGGTACTCACCGCAGGACGCTCGTATGAAGCGCCTGGTACTCACCGCAGGACGCTCGTATGAAGCGCCTGGTACTCACCGCAGGGCGCTCGTGTGAAGCGCCTGGTACTCACCGCAGGGCGCTCGTATGAAGCGCCTGGTACTCACCGCAGGGCGCTCGTATGAAGCGCCTGGTACTCACCGCAGGGCGCTCGTATGAAGCGCCTGGTACTCACCGCAGGGTGCTCGTATGAACCGCCTGGTACTCACCGCAGGGCGCTCGTATGAAGCGCCTGTTACTCACCGCAGGGTGCTCGTATGAAGCGCCTGGTACTCACCGCAGGGCGCTCGTATGAAGCGCCTGGTACTCACCGCAGGGCGCTCGTATGAAGCGCCTGTTACTCACCGCAGGGTGCTCGTATGAAGCGCCTGGTACTCACCGCAGGGCGCTCGTATGAAGCGCCTGGTACTCACCGCAGGGCGCTCGTATGAAGCGCCTGGTACTCAGCAGGGCGCTCGTATGAAGCGCCTGGTACTCACCGCAGGGCGCTCGTATGAAGCGCCTGGTACTCACCGCAGGGCGCTCGTATGAAGCGCCTGGTACTCACCGCAGGGCGCTCGTATGAAGCGCCTGGTACTCACCGCGGGGCGCTCGTATGAAGCGCCTGGTACTCACCGCAGGGCGCTCGTATGAAGCGCCTGGTACTCACCGCAGGGCGCTCGTATGAAGCGCCTGGTACTCACCGCAGGACGCTCGTATGAAGCGCCTGGTACTCACCACAGGGCGCTCGTATGAAGCGCCTGGTACTCACCGCAGGGCGCTCGTATGAAGCGCCTGGTACTCACCGCAGGGCGCTCGTATGAAGCGCCTGGTACTCACCGCAGGGCGCTCGTATGAAGCGCCTGGTACTCACCGCAGGGCGCTCGTGTGAAGCGCCTGGTACTCACCGCAGGGCGCTTGTATGAAGCGCCTGGTACTCACCGCAGGGCGCTCGTATGAAGCGCCTGGTACTCACCGCAGGGCGCTTGTATGAAGCGCCTGGTACTCACCGCAGGACGCTCGTATGAAGCGCCTGGTACTCAGCGCAGGGCGCTCGTATGAAGCGCCTGGTACTCACCGCAGGGCGCTTGTATGAAGCGCCTGGTACTCACCGCAGGACGCTCGTATGAAGCGCCTGGTACTCACCGCAGGGCGCTCGTATGAAGCGCCTGGTACTCACCGCAGGGCGCTCGTATGAAGCGCCTGGTACTCACCGCAGGACGCTCGTATGAAGCGCCTGGTACTCAGCAGGACGCTCGTATGAAGCGCCTGGTACTCACCGCAGGGCGCTCGTATGAAGCGCCTGGTACTCACCGCAGGGCGCTCGTATGAAGCGTCTGGTACTCAGCAGGGCGCTCGTATGAAGCGCCTGGTACTCACCGCAGGGCGCTCGTATGAAGCGCCTGGTACTCACCGCAGGGCGCTCGTATGAAGCGCCTGGTACTCACCGCAGGGCGCTCGTATGAAGCGCCTGGTACTCACCGCAGGGTGCTCGTATGAACCGCCTGGTACTCACCGCAGGGCGCTCGTATGAAGCGCCTGTTACTCACCGCAGGGTGCTCGTATGAAGCGCCTGGTACTCACCGCAGGGTGCTCGTATGAAGCGCCTGGTACTCACCGCAGGGCGCTCGTATGAAGCGCCTGGTACTCAGCAGGACGCTCGTATGAAGCGCCTGTTACTCACCGCAGGGTGCTCGTATGAAGCGCCTGGTACTCACCGCAGGACGCTCGTATGAAGCGCCTGGTACTCACCGCAGGGCGCTCCTGTGAAGCGCCTGGTACTCAGCAGGGCGCTCGTATGAAGCGCCTGGTACTCACCGCAGGACGCTCGTATGAAGCGCCTGGTACTCACCGCAGGACGCTCGTATGAAGCGCCTGGTACTCACCGCAGGACGCTCGTATGAAGCGCCTGGTACTCACCGCAGGGCGCTCGTATGAAGCGCCTGGTACTCACCGCAGGGCGTGGCGCTCCTCCAGCCGCTCACAGGCGCTCCCTGGGCGTGGCAGGTGGTGGCGTACATGTGCAGCCAGTTACAGATGGTGTCCTGGGCGCCCTGGTCCACACACGTGTCCTGGAGGCAGCTCTGGTAGAAGAACGCCGGCGCCACCTTGCTGTGGCAGCTGGCGAACACGCCTCCGCGCTCCGCAATGAGCCCGCACAGCCTCACGGCGTCCGGGTCCACGAACACGTACAGCCCGTCTCCGATGTGGAAGCGGATGCGCGTGTTCAGCTCCCGCTCGCCGTTATCGTCGGCCGTGATCAGCGCTCCCTCAGACGCGCCGCTCTTCTCGCCCAGGCCGCAGCGCGGGCACGCGTCGCCACAGCCCACCTGGCAGAAGGTGTCCCGCTCCGCCCACGCCATGCCCCAGTCCGTGGTGCTCAGGATGGGCGGGGTGAGGGGCATGCCCTGGCACAGCCCGCAGGCCGTTTGGAACAGCGCCCGCGGCAGCGACACCAGCAGCAGCGTGTGCCAGTCGAACGCCACCTTCAGCCCGAAGTCCGTCTCCAGCAACAACTGCGTTCCCACGGCGACCACGTTCACCCGCCCCAGGCCCAGCTTCAGCGGCAGGTACAGGCGCTCCTTGTTCACCTGCATGGATAACGCACGGTTACCATGGGTTACCACGGCGGTTACCACGGCGGTTACCACGGCGGTTACCACGGCGGTTACCACGGCGGTTACCACGGCGGTTACCACGGCGGTTACCACGGCGGTTACCACGGCGGTGACCACGGCGGTGACCACGGCGGTGACCACGGCGGTTACCACGGCGGTTACCACGGCGGTTACCACGGCGGTTACCACGGCGGTTACCACGGCGGTTACCACGGCGGCAGGAGGGATGAAATGTGTCATAGGGTTTAGTTATTTGGGAGTCACTAATGTAACATTGGGGAGAAAACATGAAAACTCAACTTTACATAAAAACTAAAAAAACATCAAAATCAAGTTTGTTACTGATCTCAACTCAAGGGTGTTTTAAAATGTAATTTCTGGCAAAGCTCACTTTTATATGGAAAATGAGCCATTTTTAAATGTATTTTTTGCAGTCAAATATTCAGATATTTTTGTCTAGCTTTAGTCGTTTTGCTGAATAGGATTAATAACCTGGCTAACACCAGACTGCTGTGAGCGCTCGGATCATTTGAACTGCACAGCAGCCTGGGGACCATGGCCCAAATGTTCGCATGGATTTGGGAACCAATCACAGAGCGAGGAGAGACGGTGAGACGATGACGAGCTATTCCATATACGGAAGCTTGGAGTTTATTTACAGATTTGAAAAAAAGTTTATTCACGGATCCAACATGAAGCAGTCGACGCGAGGGTATTTTTCAATCAAGCTTTAGGCCGAGTTCTGAATAGTTTAGCTGAAAGTTTACAGCGGGAACGTCAGACGTCATCGGATGCGATGATACGATTGACTATGGCCTCGTGCAGACGCATGAGAGACATTCAGCACAATAAACGACTCTGGACGATCGTAAACCACAGCTCTGCTACGAGAACATGGTGACCCCAGACTAAATATCACTGTGACTTTAGTCTGGGTTAGCCAGGCTATTGGATTAACATAATTATGTGAAAAAACATTTTTTTACATTAGTGGAAAACAGCACATATACATTCAGTACATTCCCACAGCACAAAGGCTAACCTATTTAATATACAAATATATTTAAAGTTATATTTATAAATCAAACAAACTGAGGCTCTAGGCCGTCCTCAGGGCGAGCTCGAGATGCTGCCTCTGTACAGCTGTAAGCTCACAGCATCAGTCACATGTCCCAAGTGGGTTGGTCTAAGGTGGGCGTGTTCATAAACACCTGGTTTGTAGAATACAAAACATTAAAATATGTACAATACACTATTCTTTACAAAACCATACAGAGAAATGGGTTAGGCCTTAGCCGTTAGAACTGACCAAAAGGAATATTCTCTAGTAGCCATGGAGGGTGGAAACTATCAGCTTTTAAGATGTAGATTTCCTTCAGGGTCTTTCAAAATGTTTAAATCAAGAAAGTTAATTTCTGTTGACGAGTCGTCTAGGCTGTTCTAGATTTGTATTAGCGCTATTCAAAAAAGAATGAAATTCCAGCAGCTCTTGCTCAGACCCTGACCACAATAGTAGCACGTCACCAATACATCTTCAAGGATAGAACATCAGGTCAGACTTACAACATTAAAACCAACTGCAACACTTGCTATGTTGTATAGACTAGAATGTCCCTGCGGTCGATTTTATGTTGGCAGAACAAAACGCAAACTGAAAAACTAGCAGAACACAAACAAGCAATAAGAACTAACAACCCCCTGTATGGCCAAGCGTTATAAAGATGTTCACCAAGGGAACTGCAAAAGCCTTAAAATGTGTGGCTTAGAACAAATACCAGAGACTATCAGAGGAGGGACAGAGTAAAAAAGCTCCTTCAAAAAGAATCCTTTTGGATCTATACCCTCAAAGCTGTGGAGCACCCCGGCCTCATGGAGAATTAGATTTGTCTGTATTTTTGTAAAATGTATGGGTTTTGTAATTATTTGCATTTCTCTTTATGGTTTTGTAAAGAATAGTGTATTGTACATATTTTAATGTTTTGTATTCTACAAACCAGGTGTCTATGAACACGCCCACCTTGGACTAACCCACTTGGGACATGTGACCGATGCTGTGAGCTTATATCTGTACAGAGGCAGGACGGCCTAGAGCCCAAACGCGCTGGCAATTTTACCTAATCTAGCCATGTTTTAATAAAGGCTTTTTAATATTTCTACCTTTGGAGAGCCTCAGTTTGTTCCCTGCACTGAAGAGCACCCAAAAGACTAAACTTATACAACTCTTTACACCCGAGTAGCGCTCCAGCCTCCCAATTTTTTCAAATATTTAAAGTTCATGTTTCCTCATTTCTCTGTTTCAAGGCAACTTTATTTATATCGTGCATTTCGTACACAAGGCAACTCAATGTATGTTTCACTGCAGCATTTGGCCTTCAAGCGAAAGTACTTCATAAAAACATGGTACCGTGTGACGCCTCTGACAGCCTGGAGGCTCCTCCCACATGGATCATCATGTGGTGCTGCATGTGTGCAGGTGTGACCGACCCACGTGCCATTTCTCACATTTATGAACCGCCGCCAAACTCGCCCTGAGCCAAGTCCATTGAAATGTGATCCGTGTGAGTGAATCAAAGCCTCTATCGGCCCATCACGAATACCTCAGTGTGACCTTTACGGAACATTCCAGAAATGTGGAGGCGCCGACTCACCGTGACGAGTTCACGCCGTCTGTGCATCAGTGAAGGCAGTGGATTCATTCATTAGACTCACCGTGACGAGTTCACGCCGTCTGTGCATCAGTGAAGGCAGTGGATTCACTCATTAGACTCACCGTGACGAGTTCACACCGTCTGTGCATCAGTGAAGGCAGTGGATTCACTCATTAGACTCACCGTGACGAGTTCACGCCGTCTGTGCATCAGTGAAGGCAGTGGATTCATTCATTAGACTCACCGTGACGAGTTCACAACGTCTGTGCATCAGTGAAGGCAGTGGATTCATTCATTAGACTCACCGTGACGAGTTCACAACGTCTGTGCATCAGTGAAGGCAGTGGATTCACTCATTAGACTCACCGTGACGAGTTCACACCGTCTGTGCATCAGTGAAGGCAGTGGATTCACTCATTAGACTCACCGTGACGAGTTCACAACGTCTGTGCATCAGTGAAGGCAGTGGATTCACTCATTAGACTCACCGTGACGAGTTCACGCCGTCGCATCAGTGAAGGCAGTGGATTCATTCATTAGACTCACCGTGACGAGTTCACGCCGTCTGTGCATCAGTGAAGGCAGTGGATTCACTCATTAGACTCACCGTGACGAGTTCACACTGTCTGTGCATCAGTGAAAGGCAGTGGATTCATTCATTAGACTCACCGTGACGAGTTCACACCGTCTGTGCATCAGTGAAAGGCAGTGGATTCATTCATTAGACTCACCGTGACGAGTTCACGCCGTCTGTGCATCAGTGAAGGCAGTGGATTCACTCATTAGACTCACCGTGACGAGTTCACGCCGTCTGTGCATCAGTGAAGGCAGTGGATTCACTCATTAGACTCACCGTGACGAGTTCACGCCGTCGCATCAGTGAAAGCAGTGGATTCACTCATTAGACTCACCGTGACGAGTTCACAACGTCTGTGCATCAGTGAAGGCAGTGGATTCATTCATTAGACTCACCGTGACGAGTTCACACCGTCTGTGCATCAGTGAAGGCAGTGGATTCATTCATTAGACTCACCGTGACGAGTTCACGCCGTCTGTGCATCAGTGAAGGCAGTGGATTCACTCATTAGACTCACCGTGACGAGTTCACGCCGTCTGTGCATCAGTGAAGGCAGTGGATTCATTCATTAGACTCACCGTGACGAGTTCACGCCGTCTGTGCATCAGTGAAGGCAGTGGATTCATTCATTAGACTCACCGTGACGAGTTCACGCCGTCTGTGCATCAGTGAAGGCAGTGGATTCACTCATTAGACTCACCGTGACGAGTTCACGCCGTCTGTGCATCAGTGAAGGCAGTGGATTCATTCATTAGACTCACCGTGACGAGTTCACGCCGTCTGTGCATCAGTGAAGGCAGTGGATTCATTCATTAGACTCACCGTGACGAGTTCACGCCGTCTGTGCATCAGTGAAGGCAGTGGATTCATTCATTAGACTCACCGTGACGAGTTCACGCCGTCTGTGCATCAGTGAAGGCAGTGGATTCATTCATTAGACCCACACGAAGGCCTGAGGCCTTTAGAATTATTTAAAATGATATTCCTCATTCCCATGTTTGATGGGTGTTTGTAAATAAATAAAATAAGCACAATTTTGTTTTCACTCAGTGAACAGCAGGTGGCGCTGTGCAGATGCTCAGTCAACGCCTCGGAGAAGAAGGTTTGTCCTCATCGCGCTGCCACTAATGATCTATGACTTTTACGACTAGACATGCATCGATCTGATACTGATCCTTTGAGTATCGGCCGATATCAGATATTAACCGATACCAAGAGACTTCCTGTACTTGTCATGTTATTGCACATCAATTATGAATTATTCCTTTTAATAAACTCATGGAAAGATCTCTGGGTTTTCTACACTCTCTTTGGGACAGGCGGTTTTATATAAACAACTCACATCTGATCTTTACAAATATATGTATAATATATTTAACAATAAACTACAAACACAGTGACACAGTGGTTTGATTTTATTAAGTGATTCTATCATAGTTTTTGACCCAGTTCCAGTTAGCACTAGCATTAGCATTAGCATTAGCATTAGCATTAGCATTAGCATGCTGTTGTTTTGTACGGCGATCAGTAAAACGTTTGCAAAGCTTAAAACTAACTCAGCGACTGAATTCTCAGGTCCTGAGCTTCAAAGTGAAGCTTCAACTTCAGGTTTAGTGTTTTTAAAGCATCAGAGCCAAAACTGCTGTCGGTTCAGTATCAGATATTTGTAGCCGATACTCGATTTTTTCTGGCATCGGCTCCGCTATTACGGCAGAGTCTTTGTGTTTTTATTGCGGACCAGAGACGGGTAGTAATCTGATACATTTACTCACGTACATGTACTCAAGTACATGTACTCAAGTACATGTACTTGAGTAAATGTACTTGAGTAAACCTTTTGAAGCAATTTACTTTTGCAAGTAGTTTTTTCATACAGATTTAAGCGGCAAAAGCTTCAGGTTGATCAAATATAAAACATTCAGATCGTCTTTGTTCTTAATTATTTTGCTTTTCTGAATTTTCTTTGGGAATATCAAGATTTCCACAATTTATGGTGCAGGACTCACCGTGGTGAAGGACTCACTGTGGTTAAGGACTCACCGTGGTTAAGGACTCTCCGTGGTTAAGGACTCTCTGTGGTTAAGGACTCTCTGTGGTTAAGGACTCTCTGTGGTGAAGGACTCACCGTGGTGAAGGACTCACCGTGGTTAAGGACTCACCGTGGTTAAGGACTCACCGTGGTTAAGGACTCACCGTGGTTAAGGACTCACCGTGGTTAAGGACTCACCGTGGTGAAGGACTCACCGTGGTTAAGGACTCACCGTGGTGAAGGACTCACTGTGGTTAAGGACTCTCCGTGGTTAAGGACTCACTGTGGTTAAGGACTCTCCGTGGTTAAGGACTCTCCGTGGTTAAGGACTCTCCGTGGTTCAGGACTCACTGTGGTTAAGAACTCTCCGTGGTTAAGGACTCTCCGTGGTTAAGAACTCTCCGTGGTTAAGGACTCTCCGTGGTTAAGAACTCTCCGTGGTTAAGAACTCTCCGTGGTTAAGGACTCTCCGTGGTTAAGGACTCTCCGTGGTTAAGAACTCTCCGTGGTTAAGGACTCTCCGTGGTTAAGAACTCTCCGTGGTTAAGGACTCACCGTGGTTAAGGACTCACCGTGGTTAAGGACTCACTGTGGTTAAGAACTCTCCGTGGTTAAGGACTCTCCGTGGTTAAGAACTCTCCGTGGTTAAGGACTCTCCGTGGTTAAGGACTCTCCGTGGTTAAGAACTCTCCGTGGTTAAGGACTCTCCGTGGTTAAGGACTCTCCGTGGTGAAGGACTCACCGTGGTTAAGGACTCTCCGTGTTTCAGGACTCACCGTGGTTAAGGACTCTCCGTGGTTAAGGACTCTCCGTGGTTAAGGACTCTCCGTGTTTCAGGACTCACCGTGGTTAAGGACTCTCCGTGGTTAAGGACTCTCCGTGGTTAAGGACTCTCCGTGGTTAAGGACTCTCCGTGGTTAAGGACTCACCGTGGTGAAGGACTCACCGTGGTGAAGGACTCACTGTGGTGAAGGACTCACCGTGGTGAAGGACTCACTGTGGTGAAGGACTCTCCGTGGTTCAGGACTCACCGTGGTTCAGGACTCACCGTGGTTAAGGACTCTCCGTGGTTAAGGACTCTCCGTGGTTAAGGACTCACCGTGGTTAAGGACTCTCCGTGGTTAAGGACTCTCCGTGGTTAAGGACTCACCGTGGTGAAGGACTCACCGTGGTGAAGGACTCACTGTGGTTAAGGACTCTGCGTGGTTAAGGACTCTCCGTGGTTCAGGACTCTCCGTGGTGCAGGACTCACCGTGACCGTGTTCTTGTAGCTCCGCGACACCTCGATCTCGTACTCGTAGGCCTCCAGCACGAAGCCCTTGACCCAGATGGCCTGGCCCGTGTCGCGCTCCTCGTTGCGGGCCGAGAGTTTGAAGGGTGGCAGGGCGCCGGCCGCCTGCTCCCGCGTGATGATGCCGCAGTGGGACGTGACCAGCTGCAGCGTGCAGGAGCTCTGGAGGTCGAAGGCCGCTCCGCCGAACGGCAGGAAGTGTCCGTATCCCGCGGCCACGCACAGCGCCTCGGTGCGGGGCCGGCACACGTACAGCCCGTCGCTCTCCTGGCAGAACTCCTCCGTGTGGCAGGGCGCGGCCTGGCAGTACACGCTGTTGTCTGAGCCGTTGCAGTAGCAGCGCTCGCGGCACTCCCAGTCCGTCCAGAACGTCTGGTTGGTGGAGAAGTGGCGGCCGTGGCTCACGCAGCCGCAGTCCCGCCGCGCCACGCACAGCCCGTCCAGCAGCGCGTAGCCCTCCTCGCACTGGCAGCCCTCCTGGCACGGCAGCGGGCACGGCTCCTCCGGCTCGTCCAGGGTGGCACAGGTCAGCGGGCACGAAGAGGTGCACTCCTCGAAGTGGCTGTTCTCCGGACACGGCAGAGCTGAGAAGATGAAAGAGTTTACATGACCACGTGGAGGAGATGAAACTTCATGTTCTACAATTCTGTTTCAGGGTTAGGGTTCTTCCGTCAAGAAGAAATAATAATAATAATACATCAGACTTGTATAGCGCTTTTTTGGACACTCAAAGACGCTTTACATGGGGGATAAAACAAAACGAAAAGAGGGGTTTAGGAAAAAGCGAGTTTGAACAGGTGGGTTTTGATACGGATCTGGACGTTGGTAGTGAGTCTGTGTTTCTGATGGGCTGTGGGAGTGAGTTCCAGAGAGTGGGGGCGGCGATGGCGAAGGCTCGGTCCCCCAAGGTCCGGCGGTTAGTTCGGGTGATGGGAGTGAGGCGGGTGGAGTCAGCTGAGCGGAGGTGGCGAGGTGGAGGGAAAGAAAAAGCAAACCAACCCTGATTATGAAATCTTAACTACATTGGGAAGAGCACTCTGCTCCTCTCAGGCAGAAAACAACACAAAGAAGATGACGTGCATCTCCCTGAAAGGTCCACAGAGCCACAACGTCAGGCAGAAGACAAAGGTCTGTCAAAACCTTCCATGTGGTCTGGCAAGAGTGGGAGGAATACGTCTGTTACAGGGAAGGAAAAAGTCCTGCAAAACAAGACGAGTGTAACCGAAACCAAAAGGGGCTGAAGAGGAAGTAACTCCTGAAGAACATTCTTTAGATGAAAGCACATGAGTTTATCCATAAAGTGACAAAAACAGGAAAATTGAACATGTCCATAAGGAAGAAGATGCAAGTAAATGGGAGGAATCCTGCACCATATCAGAAGCAGAAAATCACACGTGGCACCGGCCCCGGACCACCATTACACAGCGGACCGTGTTTCTGGGGAGGAGTTTACAGTGGTGGACAAAAACATGTCTGCCTAAACATTATATGTGTGTTTCTCCTTTCAAATGTGAACCTTGTCTTCTGGTATAGACTGTGTTTGGTGACCTCCTTGGGTTAAGTAACCAGGATTTCAAGTGGGAGGTGTTGTGTCAAACAGAAGGTTGTGAAATTCCTTTTGATAATAACTGAATAAGAGAATGCTTGTTTAAAGTTGCACACTAGAGGGCGCTCCAGTGTAGGGCAGAGATGCCACTCCCTGACTTTGATTGGTCTTTAAGTACAGGTGAGTGCAGTCCTTTGTTCTGCCTCACAAACAAGACACCAGAGATGCTATTGGTTCGAAATACTTAAAAATATCTCAAAAAGAAAAAATCCCTACAGAGTGATTAATATGTCTAAGTGTAATTAAGAAGTAAAGAGACTGCAATGTTTACGTTCTACTGTTTTTCTAAGCCGTTATTTTGTTTGTTTGTGTCAAAGGTTCCAACCGACTGCTGCTACCACACAATAATCCTCTGTTCTTCTGGTTTGTTTCAAGTTGAGCCAGCACTGAATTAAAATTTAACTTGACACTGCGGGAGAGAGAAGCAAAAGTCCAAATGTTTTCCCTGATCATTATTTGACAGTGATTGGATTCAAAACCTGCCACATTCTTCTCTATTGTCTCCACTCTTGGACGCTTTTGTGAGGAAATATTTAGACGATAGTTTATATGAGCTGGAAGAGAGGACTTTGATCTTTGGGACAGTTTTTGTCCCACTGTCATCATCCCTTCATATTCCACTGTACCTTCTGCCTTTGCCTCACTGAAGAGAAGACAGATCCTCCCGGACTCGGCGCAGCTTCAGCAGGTTTGAACAACCAAGAAACTGAACTGGCAAACTTAGCAAAGCTTTCTTTCTTTTTTAAGTGCCAATCAATATCCTAAGGTTGCAAAACTATTGCCTAAATATTCCCTTAAGCCCCATCAGCGTCGACAGTGAGGTCAATACTAGGGAGGCACCGATACCACCACACGAGCACGAGTACTTTGCTTTAAGTACTCGCCGATACCGAATACTGATACGAGTACAAGGCATTTTCTTCAACATTCTTACTTTTTTCCACAGCAGATTGGTTTGTAATTAGCAAATTTACTCATGTACATTTCCTTAAGTAAAGTCGGCGACACATTTAAGAGCAGTTATATTAGAATTGTGCTGATGCCATTTATTTATTTATTTTATTTTCATTCAATATAATTGTTTATTTTTATGTCTCTGTCCATCACAGACAGAAAAGCCCATGTCCTAAAGCTCCCAATGCCTGAGCTTTATTCATTTATTTGTTTTTATTTAAAAATAGTATTGAGATGTTTCTTAAATGGTCTCTTTTCGTCTTTACTTCAGCTCCTGTAGATTTTCTCGTGTGTTTGTAGTAACTTAGCGAGAAGCTACAGCGTTTTCATTGTTCTGCTGCAGCTCATTTTCCCTCAATATAAACATGCTGTATGTCTTTAATCTGGATTTTCTGAGGACTTTTTAGTCGCTGGGTTAGTTTTTCAGATGAATAAACCCCTGGGCTTAAAACGGCGTCAGAATGGCTGAAACTGCTAGCCGCGAGTTAGCATCGTTAGCCTGTATGTTGTAAACACTGCAGACGCTGCAGCGAGTTAGCATCGTTAGCCTGTATGTTGTAAACACTGCAGACGCTGCAGCGAGTTAGCATCGTTAGCCTGTATGTTGTAAACACTGCAGACGCTGCAGCGAGTTAGCATCGTTAGCCTGTATGTTGTAAACACTGCAGACGCTGCAGCGAGTTAGCGACGTTAGCCTGTATGTTGTAAACACTGCAGACGCTGCAGCGAGTTAGCGACGTTAGCCTGTATGTTGTAAACACTGCAGACGCTGCAGCTCTAACAACATTAAGCTCTGGTTAAATCCAGCTCAGACTCTGGTTTAGAGAGCGCAGTCTGTAATAAAGTCAGCTCTATGTGGATTATTGTGTTTACACTAAACTATTCTCCAGTTTGTTGCTTCTTCTCTCCTCAGCTGAGGCGCCTCATAGCTGCGCCTCATAGCTGCGCCTCGTAGCTGCGCCTCGTAGCTGCGCCTCATAGCTGCGCCTCGTAGCTGCGCCTCGTAGCTGCGCCTCGTAGCTGCGCTGGCCTCACGTCAAATGGTATCGGTTTCTGGTATAGGGACCTCATGAATGAGTATGAGTACAAGCATGTGGTATCGGCCCGATACCCGATGCTGGTATCGGTGCACCCCTAGTCTATACTTTATCTATATCACGACTTAAAAGAAAAAACAAGTCTTTACTTTACTTCACACCATGACAGATCCATGTGATGACGTCACGTGACCTGTTCTGTTCCAGACTAAATAACTCTCAGACCGTCCTGGTTGAACTGTGAGCGTAAGAACGTGGGCGGGACTCACGGCAGTCGGTGGCGCTCCTCCACGACGGCAGCCCCACGTGCGCGTCCTGGCACGCCGTGGCGTACGCCTGCAGCGAGTTACACATGGCCGAGCGGTTCCCTTCCCTCACGCACATGTTGTACAGGCAGTTCCTGAAGAACGGCGAGGGGTTGACGACCGTGTGACAGGCCAGGAAGGAGCTGTTCCCGGGGTCGTTGATGCTGCCGCACATGTAGGGGCTCTGGTACAGCCGCAGGTCGGTGCACATGCGGTAAAGGTCATCGCAGTCGCCGTTACACGTCAGGTCGTCCGCCAGGGACTTCCAGGCCTCGGCGAACTGCTCGGCCGACTCCGCCAGCCGGCCGTTGGGCAGCCGCAGGTCGTCCGTGGCGTTTCCGTTGAAGACGCCGCAGAGGCCGCAGGTGGCGTTGTAGTAGAGCGTGGACAGCGAGATGTTGAGGTGGCCCTGCCCCGAGTAGCTGACCCTCAGGCGGCCCCGCGCCTCCACCACCGTGGCGTTTCCCGGGGCCCGGTAGATCATCACGGTCTCCAGGGGGTGGACGTACGGCAGCACCACGGGCTCGCCGTTCACCTGTAACGGAAACACGGGTCAGAGAGAGAGACGTGTTCACCTGTAACGGAAACACGGGTCAGAGAGAGAGACGTGTTCACCTGTAACGGAAACACGGGTCAGAGAGAGAGACGTGTTCACCTGTAACGGAAACACGGGTCAGAGAGAGAGACGTGTTCACCTGCAACGGAAACACGGGTCAGAGAGAGAGACGTGTTCACCTGTAACGGAAACACGGGTTAGAGAGAGGAGACGTGTTCACCTGTAACGGAAACACGGGTTAGAGAGAGAGACGTGTTCACCTGCAACAGAAACACGGGTTAGAGAGGCGAGACGTGTTCACCTGTAACGGAAACACGGGTTAGAGAGAGAGACGTGTTCACCTGTAACGGAAACACGGGTCAGAGAGGCGAGACGTGTTCACCTGTAACGGAAACACGGGTCAGACAGAGGAGCCGTGTTCACCTGTAACGGAAACACGGGTCAGACAGAGGAGACGTGTTCACCTGTAACGGAAACACGGGTCAGACAGAGGAGCCGTGTTCACCTGTAACGGTAACACGGGTTAGAGAGAGGAGACGTGTTCACCTGTAACGGAAACACGGGTTAGAGAGGCGAGACGTGTTCACCTGTAACGGAAACACGGGTTAGAGAGAGAGACGTGTTCACCTGTAACGGAAACACGGGTCAGAGAGAGAGACGTGTTCACCTGTAACGGAAACACGGGTTAGACAGAGGAGACGTGTTCACCTGTAACGGAAACACGGGTCAGAGAGAGAGACGTGTTCACCTGTAACGGAAACACGGGTCAGACAGAGGAGACGTGTTCACCTGTAACGGAAACACGGGTTAGACAGAGGAGACGTGTTCACCTGTAACGGAAACACGGGTTAGACAGAGGAGACGTGTTCACCTGTAACGGAAACACGGGTCAGAGAGAGAGACGTGTTCACCTGTAACGGGAACACGGGTTAGAGAGAGAGACGTGATCACCTGTAACGGGAACACGGGTTAGAGAGAGAGACGTGTTCACCTGTAACGGAAACACGGGTCAGAGAGAGAGACGTGTTCACCTGTAACGGAAACACGGGTTAGAGAGGCGAGACGTGTTCACCTGTAACGGGAACACGGGTTAGAGAGAGAGACGTGTTCACCTGTAACGGAAACACGGGTTAGAGAGAGAGACGTGTTCACCTGTAACGGGAACACGGGTTAGAGAGAGAGACGTGTTCACCTGTAACGGAAACACGGGTTAGAGAGGCGAGACGTGTTCACCTGTAACGGGAACACGGGTTAGAGAGAGAGACGTGTTCACCTGTAACGGAAACACGGGTTAGAGAGAGAGACGTGTTCACCTGTAACGGAAACACGGGTCAGACAGAGGAGACGTGTTCACCTGTAACGGAAACACGGGTCAGACAGAGGAGACGTGTTCACCTGTAACGGAAACACGGGTTAGAGAGAGAGACGTGTTCACCTGTAACGGAAACACGGGTCAGAGAGAGAGACGTGTTCACCTGTAACGGAAACACGGGTTAGACAGAGGAGACGTGTTCACCTGTAACGGAAACACGGGTCAGACAGAGGAGACGTGTTCACCTGTAACGGAAACACGGGTTAGAGAGAGAGACGTGTTCACCTGTAACGGAAACACGGGTCAGACAGAGGAGACGTGTTCACCTGTAACGGAAACACGGGTCAGACAGAGGAGACGTGTTCACCTGTAACGGAAACACGGGTCAGAGAGAGAGACGTGTTCACCTGTAACGGAAACACGGGTCAGAGAGAGAGACGTGTTCACCTGTAACGGAAACACGGGTTAGACAGAGGAGACGTGTTCACCTGTAACGGAAACACGGGTCAGAGAGAGAGACGTGTTCACCTGTAACGGAAACACGGGTCAGAGAGAGAGACGTGTTCACCTGTAACGGAAACACGGGTCAGAGAGAGAGACGTGTTCACCTGTAACGGAAACACGGGTCAGACAGAGAGACGTGTTCTCCTGTAACGGAAACACAGGTCAGAGAGAGAGACGTGTTCACCTGTGATGGAAACACGGGTCAGAGAGAGAGACGTGTTCACCTGTAACGGAAACACGGGTCAGAGAGAGAGACGTGTTCACCTGTGATGGAAACACGGGTCAGAGAGAGAGACGTGTTCACCTGTAACGGAAACACGGGTTAGACAGAGGAGCCGTGTTCACCTGTAACGGAAACACGGGTCAGAGAGAGGAGACGTGTTCACCTGTAACGGGAACACGGGTCAGAGAGGCGAGACGTGTTCACCTGTAACGGAAACACGGGTTAGAGAGGCGAGACGTGTTCACCTGTAACGGAAACACGGGTTAGAGAGAGAGACGTGTTCACCTGTAACGGAAACACGGGTCAGAGAGAGAGACGTGTTCACCTGTAACGGAAACACGGGTCAGAGAGAGAGACGTGTTCACCTGTAACGGAAACACGGGTCAGAGAGAGAGACGTGTTCACCTGTAACGGAAACACGGGTTAGACAGAGGAGCCGTGTTCACCTGTAACGGAAACACGGGTTAGAGAGAGAGACGTGTTCACCTGTAACGGAAACACGGGTCAGAGAGAGAGACGTGTTCACCTGTAGCGGAAACACGGGTCAGAGAGAGAGACGTGTTCACCTGTAACGGAAACACGGGTCAGAGAGAGAGACGTGTTCACCTGTAACGGAAACACGGGTCAGAGAGAGAGACGTGTTCACCTGTAACGGAAACACGGGTCAGAGAGAGAGACGTGTTCACCTGTAACGGAAACACGGGTCAGAGAGGCGAGACGTGTTCACCTGTAACGGCAACACGGGTTAGAGAGAGAGACGTGTTCACCTGTAACGGAAACACGGGTTAGAGAGGCGAGACGTGTTCACCTGTAACGGAAACACGGGTCAGAGAGGCGAGACGTGTTCACCTGTAACGGAAACACGGGTCAGACAGAGGAGACGTGTTCACCTGTAACGGAAACACGGGTTAGAGAGAGAGACGTGTTCACCTGTAACGGAAACACGGGTCAGAGAGGCGAGACGTGTTCACCTGTAACGGCAACACGGGTTAGAGAGAGAGACGTGTTCACCTGTAACGGAAACACGGGTTAGAGAGGCGAGACGTGTTCACCTGTAACGGAAACACGGGTCAGAGAGGCGAGACGTGTTCACCTGTAACGGAAACACGGGTCAGACAGAGGAGACGTGTTCACCTGTAACGGAAACACGGGTTAGAGAGAGGAGCCGTGTTCACCTGTAACGGAAACACGGGTCAGAGAGAGAGACGTGTTCACCTGTAACGGTAACACGGGTTAGAGAGAGAGACGTGTTCACCTGTAACGGAAACACGGGTCAGACAGAGGAGACGTGTTCACCTGTAACGGAAACACGGAGGTTAGAGAGAGAGACGTGTTCACCTGTAACGGAAACACGGAGGTTAGAGAGAGAGACGTGTTCCCCTGTAACGGAAACACGGGTCAGAGAGAGAGACGTGTTCACCTGTAACGGAAACACGGGTTAGAGAGAGAGACGTGTTCACCTGTAACGGAAACACGGGTCAGACAGAGGAGCCGTGTTCACCTGTAACGGGAACACGGGTCAGAGAGAGAGACGTGTTCACCTGTAACGGAAACACGGGTTAGACAGAGGAGACGTGTTCACCTGTAACGGGAACACGGGTCAGAGAGAGAGACGTGTTCACCTGTAACGGAAACACGGGTTAGACAGAGGAGACGTGTTCACCTGTAACGGGAACACGGGTCAGAGAGAGAGACGTGTTCACCTGTAACGGAAACACGGGTTAGAGAGAGAGACGTGTTCACCTGTAACGGAAACACGGGTCAGAGAGAGAGACGTGTTCACCTGTAACGGAAACACGGGTCAGAGAGAGGAGCCGTGTTCACCTGTAACGGAAACACGGGTCAGAGAGAGAGAGACGTGTTCACCTGTAACGGAAACACGGGTCAGAGAGAGGAGCCGTGTTCACCTGTAACGGAAACACGGGTTAGAGAGGCGAGACGTGTTCACCTGTAACGGAAACACGGGTTAGACAGAGGAGCCGTGTTCACCTGTAACGGAAACACGGGTCAGAGAGGCGAGACGTGTTCACCTGTAACGGAAACACGGGTTAGACAGAGGAGCCGTGTTCACCTGTAACGGAAACACGGGTCAGAGAGGCGAGACGTGTTCACCTGTAACGGAAACACGGGTCAGAGAGAGAGACGTGTTCACCTGTAACGGAAACACGGGTTAGACAGAGGAGCCGTGTTCACCTGTAACGGAAACACGGGTTAGAGAGAGAGACGTGTTCACCTGTAACGGAAACACGGGTCAGAGAGAGAGACGTGTTCACCTGTAACGGAAACACGGGTTAGAGAGAGAGACGTGTTCACCTGTAACGGAAACACGGGTTAGAGAGAGAGACGTGTTCATCTGTAACGGAAACACGGGTCAGAGAGAGGAGACGTGTTCACCTGTAACGGAAACACGGGTTAGAGAGAGGAGACGTGTTCACCTGTAACGGAAACACGGGTTAGAGAGGCGAGACGTGTTCACCTGTAACGGAAACACGGGTTAGAGAGAGAGACGTGTTCACCTGTAACGGAAACACGGGTCAGAGAGAGAGACGTGTTCACCTGTAACGGAAACACGGGTTAGAGAGAGAGACGTGTTCACCTGTAACGGAAACACGGGTCAGACAGAGGAGACGTGTTCACCTGTAACGGAAACACGGGTTAGACAGAGGAGACGTGTTCACCTGTAACGGAAACACGGGTCAGAGAGAGAGACGTGTTCACCTGTAACGGAAACACGGGTCAGAGAGAGAGACGTGTTCACCTGTAACGGAAACACGGGTCAGAGAGAGAGACGTGTTCACCTGTAACGGAAACACGGGTTAGAGAGAGAGACGTGTTCACCTGTAACGGAAACACGGGTCAGACAGAGGAGCCGTGTTCACCTGTAACGGAAACACGGGTTAGAGAGAGAGACGTGTTCACCTGTAACGGAAACACGGGTTAGAGAGAGAGACGTGTTCACCTGTAACGGAAACACGGGTCAGAGAGAGAGACGTGTTCACCTGTAACGGAAACACGGGTTAGAGAGAGAGACGTGTTCACCTGTAACGGAAACACGGGTTAGAGAGAGAGACGTGTTCACCTGTAACGGAAACACGGGTCAGAGAGAGGAGACGTGTTCACCTGTAACGGAAACACGGGTTAGAGAGAGGAGACGTGTTCACCTGTAACGGAAACACGGGTTAGAGAGGCGAGACGTGTTCACCTGTAACGGAAACACGGGTTAGAGAGAGAGACGTGTTCACCTGTAACGGAAACACGGGTTAGAGAGAGAGACGTGTTCACCTGTAACGGGAACACGGGTTAGAGAGAGAGACGTGTTCACCTGTAACGGAAACACGGGTCAGAGAGAGAGACGTGTTCACCTGTAACGGAAACACGGGTTAGACAGAGGAGCCGTGTTCACCTGTAACGGAAACACGGGTCAGAGAGAGAGACGTGTTCACCTGTAACGGAAACACGGGTTAGAGAGAGAGACGTGTTCACCTGTAACGGAAACACGGGTTAGAGAGAGAGACGTGTTCACCTGTAACGGAAACACGGGTCAGAGAGGCGAGACGTGTTCACCTGTAACGGAAACACGGGTTAGAGAGAGAGACGTGTTCACCTGTAACGGAAACACGGGTTAGAGAGAGAGAGACGTGTTCACCTGTAACGGAAACACGGGTTAGACAGAGGAGCCGTGTTCACCTGTCACGGAAACACGGGTCAGAGAGAGAGACGTGTTCACCTGTAACGGAAACACGGGTTAGAGAGAGAGACGTGTTCACCTGTCACGGAAACACGGGTCAGAGAGAGAGACGTGTTCACCTGTAACGGAAACACGGGTCAGAGAGAGAGACGTGTTCACCTGTAACGGAAACACGGGTCAGAGAGAGAGACGTGTTCACCTGTAACGGAAACACGGGTCAGAGAGAGAGACGTGTTCACCTGTAACGGAAACACGGGTCAGAGAGAGAGACGTGTTCACCTGTAACGGAAACACGGAGGTTAAAGAGAGAGACGTGTTCACCTGTAACGGAAACACGGGTCAGAGAGAGAGACGTGTTCACCTGTAACGGGAACACGGGTCAGAGAGAGAGACGTGTTCACCTGTAACGGAAACACGGGTTAGAGAGGCGAGACGTGTTCACCTGTAACGGAAACACGGGTCAGAGAGAGAGACGTGTTCACCTGTAACGGAAACACGGGTCAGAGAGAGAGACGTGTTCACCTGTAACGGAAACACGGGTTAGAGAGAGAGACGTGTTCACCTGTAATGGAAACACGGGTTAGAGAGAGAGACGTGTTCACCTGTAACGGAAACACGGGTCAGAGAGAGAGACGTGTTCACCTGTAACGAAAACACGGGTTAGACAGAGGAGACGTGTTCACCTGTAACGGAAACACGGGTCAGAGAGAGAGACGTGTTCACCTGTAACGAAAACACGGGTTAGACAGAGGAGACGTGTTCACCTGTAACGGAAACACGGGTTAGACAGAGGAGACGTGTTCACCTGTAACGGAAACACGGGTCAGAGAGAGAGACGTGTTCACCTGTAACGGAAACACGGGTCAGAGAGAGAGACGTGTTCACCTGTAACGAAAACACGGGTTAGACAGAGGAGACGTGTTCACCTGTAACGGAAACACGGGTTAGACAGAGGAGACGTGTTCACCTGTAACGGAAACACGGGTCAGAGAGAGAGACGTGTTCACCTGTAACGAAAACACGGGTCAGAGAGAGAGAGACGTGTTCACCTGTAACGGAAACACGGGTCAGAGAGAGAGACGTGTTCACCTGTAACGGGAACACGGGTCAGAGAGAGAGACGTGTTCACCTGTAACGGAAACACGGGTTAGAGAGGCGAGACGTGTTCACCTGTAACGGAAACACGGGTTAGAGAGAGAGACGTGTTCACCTGTAACGGAAACACGGGTTAGAGAGAGAGACGTGTTCACCTGTAACGGAAACACGGGTTAGAGAGAGAGACGTGTTCACCTGTAACGGAAACACGGGTCAGAGAGAGAGACGTGTTCACCTGTAACGGAAACACGGGTCAGAGAGAGAGACGTGATCACCTGTAACGGGAACACGGGTCAGAGAGAGAGACGTGTTCACCTGTAACGGAAACACGGGTTAGAGAGGCGAGACGTGTTCACCTGTAACGGAAACACGGGTCAGACAGAGGAGCCGTGTTCAACTGTAACGGAAACACGGGTCAGAGAGAGAGACGTGTTCACCTGTAACGGAAACACGGAGGTTAGAGAGAGAGACGTGTTCACCTGTAACGGAAACACGGGTCAGACAGAGGAGACGTGTTCACCTGTAACGGAAACACGGGTCAGAGAGAGAGACGTGTTCACCTGTAACGGAAACACGGGTCAGACAGAGGAGCCGTGTTCACCTGTAACGGAAACACGGGTCAGAGAGAGAGACGTGTTCACCTGTAACGGAAACACGGGTGAGACAGAGGAGCCGTGTTCACCTGTAACGGAAACACGGGTTAGAGAGAGAGACGTGTTCACCTGTAACGGAAACACGGGTCAGAGAGAGAGACGTGTTCACCTGTAACGGAAACACGGGTCAGAGAGAGAGACGTGTTCACCTGTAACGGAAACACGGGTCAGAGAGAGAGACGTGTTCACCTGTAACGGAAACACGGGTTAGAGAGAGAGACGTGTTCACCTGTAACGGAAACACGGGTTAGAGAGAGAGACGTGTTCACCTGTAACGGAAACACGGGTCAGACAGAGGAGACGTGTTCACCTGTAACGGAAACACGGGTCAGAGAGAGAGACGTGTTCACCTGTAACGGAAACACGGGTTAGAGAGAGAGACGTGTTCACCTGTAACGGAAACACGGGTTAGACAGAGGAGACGTGTTCACCTGTAACGGAAACACGGGTTAGAGAGAGAGACGTGTTCACCTGTAACGGAAACACGGGTTAGAGAGAGGAGCCGTGTTCACCTGTAACGGAAACACGGGTCAGAGAGAGAGACGTGTTCACCTGTAACGGAAACACGGGTCAGACAGAGGAGCCGTGTTCACCTGTAACGGAAACACGGGTCAGACAGAGGAGCCGTGTTCACCTGTAACGGAAACACGGGTCAGAGAGAGAGACGTGTTCACCTGTAACGGAAACACGGGTCAGACAGAGGAGCCGTGTTCACCTGTAACGGAAACACGGGTTAGAGAGAGGAGACGTGTTCACCTGTAACGGAAACACGGGTCAGACAGAGGAGCCGTGTTCACCTGTAACGGAAACACGGGTCAGAGAGAGAGACGTGTTCACCTGTAACGGAAACACGGGTCAGACAGAGGAGCCGTGTTCACCTGTAACGGAAACACGGGTCAGAGAGAGAGACGTGTTCACCTGTAACGGAAACACGGGTCAGAGAGAGAGACGTGTTCACCTGTAACGGAAACACGGGTTAGAGAGAGAGACGTGTTCACCTGTAACGGAAACACGGGTCAGAGAGAGAGACGTGTTCACCTGTAACGGAAACACGGGTCAGAGAGAGGAGACGTGTTCACCTGTAACGGAAACACGGGTTAGAGAGAGGAGACGTGTTCACCTGTAACGGAAACACGGGTCAGAGAGAGAGACGTGTTCACCTGTAACGGAAACACGGGTCAGACAGAGGAGACGTGTTCACCTGTAACGGAAACACGGGTCAGAGAGAGAGACGTGTTCACCTGTAACGGAAACACGGGTCAGAGAGAGAGACGTGTTCACCTGTAACGGAAACACGGGTTAGACAGAGGAGACGTGTTCACCTGTAACGGAAACACGGGTCAGAGAGAGAGACGTGTTCACCTGTAACGGAAACACGGGTTAGACAGAGGAGACGTGTTCACCTGTAACGGAAACACGGGTCAGAGAGAGAGACGTGTTCACCTGTAACGGAAACACGGGTTAGAGAGAGAGACGTGTTCACCTGTAACGGAAACACGGGTCAGAGAGAGAGACGTGTTCACCTGTAACGGAAACACAGGTCAGAGAGAGAGACGTGTTCACCTGTAACGGAAACACGGGTCAGAGAGAGAGACGTGTTCACCTGTAACGGAAACACAGGTCAGAGAGAGAGACGTGTTCACCTGTAACGGAAACACGGGTCAGAGAGAGAGACGTGTTCACCTGTAACGGAAACACGGGTCAGAGAGAGAGACGTGTTCACCTGTAACGGAAACACGGGTCAGACAGAGGAGACGTGTTCACCTGTAACGGAAACACAGGTCAGAGAGAGGAGACGTGTTCACCTGTAACGGAAACACAGGTCAGAGAGAGGAGACGTGTTCACCTGTAACGGAAACACGGGTTAGACAGAGGAGACGTGTTCACCTGTAACGGAAACACGGGTCAGAGAGAGAGACGTGTTCACCTGTAACGGAAACACGGGTCAGACAGAGGAGCCGTGTTCACCTGTAACGGAAACACGGGTCAGAGAGAGAGACGTGTTCACCTGTAACGGAAACACGGGTCAGACAGAGGAGACGTGTTCACCTGTAACGGAAACACGGGTCAGAGAGAGAGACGTGTTCACCTGTAACGGAAACACGGGTCAGAGAGAGGAGACGTGTTCACCTGTAACGGAAACACAGGTCAGAGAGAGAGACGTGTTCACCTGTAACGGAAACACGGGTTAGAGAGAGAGACGTGTTCACCTGTAACGGAAACACGGGTCAGAGAGAGAGACGTGTTCACCTGTAACGGAAACACAGGTCAGAGAGAGAGACGTGTTCACCTGTAACGGAAACACGGGTTAGAGAGAGAGACGTGTTCTCCTGTAACGGAAACACAGGTCAGAGAGAGAGACGTGTTCACCTGTAACGGAAACACGGGTCAGAGAGAGAGACGTGTTCACCTGTAACGGAAACACGGGTCAGAGAGAGAGACGTGTTCACCTGTAACGGGAACACGGGTTAGAGAGAGGAGACGTGTTCACCTGTAACGGAAACACGGGTCAGAGAGAGAGACGTGTTCTCCTGTAACGGAAACACAGGTCAGACAGAGGAGCCGTGTTCACCTGTAACGGAAACACGGGTCAGACAGAGGAGCCGTGTTCACCTGTAACGGAAACACGGGTTAGAGAGAGAGACGTGTTCACCTGTAACGGAAACACGGGTTAGACAGAGGAGCCGTGTTCACCTGTAACGGAAACACGGGTTAGAGAGAGAGACGTGTTCACCTGTAACGGAAACACGGGTTAGACAGAGGAGACGTGTTCACCTGTAACGGAAACACAGGTCAGACAGAGGAGCCGTGTTCTCCTGTAACGGAAACACAGGTCAGACAGAGGAGCCGTGTTCTCCTGTAACGGAAACACAGGTCAGACAGAGGAGCCGTGTTCTCCTGTAACGGAAACACAGGTCAGACAGAGGAGCCGTGTTCACCTGTAACGGAAACACGGGTTAGAGAGAGAGACGTGTTCACCTGTAACGGAAACACGGGTCAGAGAGAGAGACGTGTTCACCTGTAACGGAAACACGGGTTAGACAGAGGAGACGTGTTCACCTGTAACGGAAACACGGGTCAGAGAGAGAGACGTGTTCACCTGTAACGGAAACACGGAGGTTAGAGAGAGAGACGTGTTCACCTGTAACGGAAACACGGGTCAGACAGAGGAGACGTGTTCACCTGTAACGGAAACACGGGTCAGAGAGAGAGACGTGTTCACCTGTAACGGAAACACGGGTTAGAGAGAGAGACGTGTTCACCTGTAACGGAAACACGGGTCAGAGAGAGAGACGTGTTCACCTGTAACGGAAACACGGGTCAGAGAGAGAGACGTGTTCACCTGTAACGGAAACACGGGTTAGAGAGAGAGACGTGTTCACCTGTAACGGAAACACGGGTCAGAGAGAGAGACGTGTTCACCTGTAACGGAAACACGGGTCAGAGAGAGAGACGTGTTCACCTGTAACGGAAACACGGGTCAGACAGAGAGACGTGTTCACCTGTAACGGAAACACGGGTTAGACAGAGGAGCCGTGTTCACCTGTAACGGAAACACGGGTCAGAGAGAGAGACGTGTTCACCTGTAACGGAAACACGGGTCAGAGAGAGAGACGTGTTCACCTGTAACGGAAACACGGGTCAGAGAGAGAGACGTGTTCACCTGTAACGGAAACACGGGTCAGAGAGAGAGACGTGTTCACCTGTAACGGAAACATGGGTCAGAGAGAGAGACGTGTTCACCTGTAACGGAAACACGGGTTAGAGAGACGAGACGTGTTCACCTGTAACGGAAACACGGGTCAGAGAGAGAGACGTGTTCACCTGTAACGGAAACATGGGTCAGAGAGAGAGACGTGTTCACCTGTAACGGAAACACGGGTTAGAGAGAGAGACGTGTTCACCTGTAACGGAAACACGGGTCAGACAGAGGAGCCGTGTTCACCTGTAACGGAAACACGGGTTAGAGAGAGAGACGTGTTCACCTGTAACGGAAACACGGGTTAGACAGAGGAGCCGTGTTCACCTGTAACGGAAACATGGGTCAGAGAGAGAGACGTGTTCACCTGTAACGGAAACACGGGTCAGAGAGAGAGACGTGTTCACCTGTAACGGAAACACGGGTCAGAGAGAGGAGACGTGTTCACCTGTAACGGAAACACGGGTCAGAGAGAGGAGACGTGTTCACCTGTAACGGAAACACGGGTCAGACAGAGGAGACGTGTTCACCTGTAACGGAAACACGGGTCAGAGAGAGAGACGTGTTCACCTGTAACGGAAACACGGGTTAGACAGAGGAGCCGTGTTCACCTGTAACGGAAACATGGGTCAGAGAGAGAGACGTGTTCACCTGTAACGGAAACACAGGTCAGACAGAGGAGCCGTGTTCACCTGTAACAGAAACATGGGTCAGAGAGAGAGACGTGTTCACCTGTAACGGAAACACGGGTTAGACAGAGGAGACGTGTTCACCTGTAACGGAAACACGGGTCAGAGAGAGAGACGTGTTCACCTGTAACGGAAACACGGGTTAGACAGAGGAGCCGTGTTCACCTGTAACGGAAACACGGGTCAGAGAGAGAGACGTGTTCACCTGTAACGGAAACACGGGTCAGAGAGAGAGACGTGTTCACCTGTAACGGAAACACGGATGTTAGAGAGAGAGACGTGTTCACCTGTAACGGAAACACGGGTTAGAGAGAGAGACGTGTTCACCTGTAACGGAAACACGGAGGTTAGAGAGAGAGACGTGTTCACCTGTAACGGAAACACGGGTTAGAGAGAGAGACGTGTTCACCTGTAACGGAAACACGGGTTAGAGAGAGAGACGTGTTCACCTGTAACGGAAACACGGAGGTTAGAGAGGCGAGACGTGTTCACCTGTAACGGAAACACGGGTTAGAGAGAGAGACGTGTTCACCTGTAACGGAAACACGGGTTAGAGAGGCGAGACGTGTTCACCTGTAACGGAAACACGGGTTAGAGAGAGAGACGTGTTCACCTGTAACGGGAACACGGGTCAGAGAGAGAGACGTGTTCACCTGTAACGGAAACACGGGTCAGAGAGAGAGACGTGTTCACCTGTAACGGAAACACGGGTTAGAGAGAGAGACGTGTTCACCTGTAACGGAAACACGGGTCAGAGAGAGAGACGTGTTCACCTGTCACGGAAACACGGGTCAGAGAGAGAGACGTGTTCACCTGTAACGGAAACACGGGTCAGAGAGAGGAGACGTGTTCACCTGTAACGGAAACACGGGTCAGAGAGAGAGCCGTGTTCACCTGTAACGGAAACACGGGTTAGACAGAGGAGCCGTGTTCACCTGTAACGGAAACACGTGTCAGACAGAGAGACGTGTTCACCTGTAACGGAAACACGGGTTAGAGAGAGAGACGTGTTCACCTGTAACGGAAACACGGGTTAGAGAGAGGAGCCGTGTTCACCTGTAACGGAAACACGGGTTAGAGAGAGAGACGTGTTCACCTGTAACGGAAACACGGGTCAGAGAGAGGAGACGTGTTCACCTGTAACGGAAACACGGGTTAGACAGAGGAGCCGTGTTCACCTGTAACGGAAACACGGGTCAGAGAGAGGAGACGTGTTCACCTGTAACGGGAACACGGGTCAGAGAGAGAGACGTGTTCACCTGTAACGGAAACACGGGTCAGAGAGAGAGACGTGTTCACCTGTAACGGAAACACGGGTCAGAGAGAGAGACGTGTTCACCTGTAACGGAAACACGGGTCAGAGAGAGGAGACGTGTTCACCTGTAACGGAAACACGGGTCAGAGAGAGAGCCGTGTTCACCTGTAACGGAAACACGGGTCAGAGAGAGGAGACGTGTTCACCTGTAACGGAAACACGGGTCAGAGAGAGAGACGTGTTCACCTGTAACGGAAACACGGGTCAGAGAGAGAGACGTGTTCACCTGTAACGGAAACACGGAGGTTAGAGAGGCGAGACGTGTTCACCTGTAACGGAAACACGGGTCAGAGAGAGAGACGTGTTCACCTGTAACGGAAACACGGGTCAGAGAGGCGAGACGTGTTCACCTGTAACGGAAACACGGGTCAGAGAGAGAGACGTGTTCACCTGTAACGGAAACACGGGTCAGAGAGAGAGACGTGTTCACCTGTAACGGAAACACGGGTCAGAGAGAGAGACGTGTTCACCTGTGATGGAAACACGGGTCAGAGAGAGAGACGTGTTCACCTGTAACGGAAACACGGGTTAGAGAGAGAGACGTGTTCACCTGTAACGGAAACACGGGTTAGAGAGAGAGACGTGTTCACCTGTAACGGAAACACGGGTCAGACAGAGGAGACGTGTTCACCTGTAACGGAAACACGGAGGTTAGAGAGGCGAGACGTGTTCACCTGTAACGGAAACACGGGTCAGAGAGAGGAGACGTGTTCACCTGTAACGGAAACACGGGTTAGACAGAGGAGACGTGTTCACCTGTAACGGAAACACGGGTCAGAGAGAGAGACGTGTTCACCTGTAACGGAAACACGGGTTAGAGAGGCGAGACGTGTTCACCTGTAACGGAAACACGGGTCAGAGAGAGAGACGTGTTCACCTGTAACGGAAACACGGGTTAGACAGAGGAGCCGTGTTCACCTGTAACGGAAACACGGGTCAGAGAGAGAGACGTGTTCACCTGTAACGGAAACACGGGTTAGAGAGAGAGACGTGTTCACCTGTAACGGAAACACGGGTCAGAGAGAGAGACGTGTTCACCTGTAACGGAAACACGGGTTAGACAGAGGAGCCGTGTTCACCTGTAACGGAAACACGGGTTAGACAGAGGAGACGTGTTCACCTGTAACGGAAACACGGGTCAGAGAGAGAGACGTGTTCACCTGTAACGGAAACACGGGTCAGAGAGAGAGACGTGTTCACCTGTAACGGGAACACGGGTCAGAGAGAGAGACGTGTTCACCTGTAACGGAAACACGGGTCAGAGAGAGAGACGTGTTCACCTGTAACGGAAACACGGGTTAGACAGAGGAGCCGTGTTCACCTGTAACGGAAACACGGGTTAGAGAGAGAGACGTGTTCACCTGTAACGGAAACACGGGTCAGAGAGAGAGACGTGTTCACCTGTAACGGAAACACGGGTTAGAGAGAGAGACGTGTTCACCTGTAACGGAAACACGGGTCAGAGAGAGAGACGTGTTCACCTGTAACGGAAACACGGGTTAGAGAGAGAGACGTGTTCACCTGTAACGGAAACACGGGTCAGAGAGAGGAGACGTGTTCACCTGTAACGGAAACACGGGTTAGAGAGAGGAGACGTGTTCACCTGTAACGGAAACACGGGTTAGAGAGGCGAGACGTGTTCACCTGTAACGGAAACACGGGTCAGAGAGGCGAGACGTGTTCACCTGTAACGGAAACACGGGTCAGAGAGAGAGACGTGTTCACCTGTAACGGAAACACGGGTTAGAGAGAGGAGACGTGTTCACCTGTAACGGAAACACGGGTTAGAGAGGCGAGACGTGTTCACCTGTAACGGAAACACGGGTCAGAGAGAGAGACGTGTTCACCTGTAACGGAAACACGGGTTAGACAGAGGAGACGTGTTCACCTGCAACGGAAACACGGGTCAGAGAGAGAGACGTGTTCACCTGTAACGGAAACACGGGTTAGACAGAGGAGACGTGTTCACCTGTAACGGAAACACGGGTTAGAGAGAGAGACGTGTTCACCTGTAACGGAAACACGGGTCAGAGAGAGAGACGTGTTCACCTGTAACGGAAACACGGGTTAGACAGAGGAGACGTGTTCACCTGCAACGGAAACACGGGTCAGAGAGAGAGACGTGTTCACCTGTAACGGAAACACGGGTTAGACAGAGGAGACGTGTTCACCTGTAACGGAAACACGGGTTAGAGAGAGAGACGTGTTCACCTGTAACGGTTCTATCTTTCAGAAACTAGAGTTGGGTTAACTAGGGTTAGTTATGGTTCGTTTGGGTTCGTTTGGGTTAGGGTTAGGGTTAGGGTTAGGGTTAGTTTGGGTTCGTTTGGGTTCGTTAGGGTTAGGGTTAGGGTTAGGGTTAGGGTTAGGGTTAGGGTTAGGGTTAGGGTTAGGGTTAGGGTTAGGGTTAGGGTTAGGGTTAGTTTGGGTTAGTTATGGTTAGTTTGGGTTAGTTAGGGTTAGTTTGGGTTAGTTATGGTTAGTTATGGTTCGTTATGGTTAGTTTGGGTTCGTTAGGGTTAGGGTTAGGGTTAGGGTTAGTTTGGGTTAGTTATGGTTAGTTATGGTTAGTTTGGGTTAGTTATGGTTAGTTATGGTTAGTTATGGTTAGTTATGGTTAGTTTGGGCAAAGCCTGAAATGCAGAGTCTGGGGGCGGGACTTAACATGCACAGACTGAACCAGCGTCCACTTCAAAAGTACTTCTTCATCTCTTTGTTTGTGATTTTGAAAATGTTGGTGAAGGCTCTCAGTCTTCCAGGACTTTTCCATCACAGCATAGACTTTAAACGCCGTCGACTGGACTGGGATGTTTCGGACGACAGAATCAGCCCAGTCCAGTCGACTGCGTTTAGTGAAAGGTAAAACTCACCTTGACGATGTGGAAGTCGGCTCCGCCCATCTGCGCCTCCACGTTGGCGACGGTGACGATGACGGGCCGTTTCCAGGACGAGCCTTTGTTGAGCAGACGCCTCGCCATCTTCACCTCCACCATGGAGCCGTTCACGGGCACCGGGCCGCACAGCTTCAGCAGGTAGAGGGCGCTGTCCTCGGGGAACGGCAGGTGTGAGCCGTCGAAGGACGACGTCATGGCGGTCTGTGTGACGGAGCACACGCCCTCCCGACGCGGGTAACAGCCCTGAAGCCCCGCCTCCGCCGCGCACACCTCGCCGTCTCTGCACGACTCGTTAAAGCAGGCCACCTCTCCGTCGGACCCGCAGGCGCAGCGCAGCACGCACTCCTCGCCGGCAGGCCCCGCCCAGAAGGTGGCGTTCAGCGGGTAGTACGCGCCGTTGTATTCGCAGCCACAGTCCTCGCGCAGAACGCAGCGGCTGCCGCTCAGGACGAAGCCCGCGTCGCACTGGCAGCCCTCGGTGCACGGGTGAGCGCAGTACAGCGGCGACGTGAGGTCAGGGCAGGAGGCGGGGCATGCGCTGGTGCAGATCTGGTATTGGCTGAACTCTGGACACGTCAGCGCTGCAAAGGAGACGTACATGACACGGAGGTCAGACCTGTCGAGACCTTCAAGGAATAGTTTTTACATACTGAGAGATGTTCTTACCTGAGCTGAGGGTTGATGTGCACCTGTCTGGTCTGTGGGCGTGGCCTCAGTCACGCCCACAGACCAGACAGGTACACATCAACTCGTCTAAGAACATGTCACAGTATGAACTGTTCCTTTAAATCTATGACACACAGACGTTAAAGCTTTATCCGCACAAAGACAAACACAGATTCACTGGTTTGTAAAACTGCTGCGATTCACCTGCCAGGCCAGTGTGAGGCGCTGTGACGCTACAGGAAACAGAACCAGGTCTTTGTGGAAGAAAAACCAAATAACACAGTGGTGGAAATGATTCCGACTAAAGCCGTGATGCTTTCACTGACGTCCCGTCCAAACCCCGGCTGAACGAGGCGAACGTTTTCTTTAGGTCGCGAAGGTTAGGTTGTGTGTGCGTGTGTGAGTCCTCACCACAGAAGTTGCGTGTGTGTGTATACGTGTGTGAGTTGCGTGTGCGTGTGTGAGTTGCGTGTGCATGTGTGTGTATGCGTGTGCGTGTGTGTGTATGCGTGTGCGTGTGTGAGTTGCGTGTGCGTGTGTGAGTTGCGTGTGCGTGTGTGAGTTGCGTGTGCGTGTGCGTGTGCGTGTGTGAGTTTCGTGTGCGTGAGTCCTCACCACAGAAGTTGCGTGTGTGTATACGTGTGTGAGTTGCGTGTGCGTGTGTGTGTATGCGTGTGTGAGTTTCGTGTGCGTGAGTCCTCACCACAGAAGTTGCGTGTGTGTGAGTTGCGTGTGTGTGCGTGAGTCCTCACCACAGAAGTTGCGGGTCCTCCAGGGCCGGATGGTGACTCCCAGCGCCTGGCAGGCCAGGGCGTAGGCCTGGATGGCCTGGCACAGCGTGGTGATGTTGTCACGGTTACTGCACATGTCGTACACGCAGCTGTAGACGAAGGCGGTGGGGTCGACCACGGCGCGGCAGTCCCTGAACGGCCCGTCCGTCTTGTTGATGACGCCGCAGTAGTCCGGGCGGAAGTAGAAGGCCTCGGCCGCCGGGTCGCACACGCTGCAGTTCTGCGCGCAGCCGTCGGTGCAGCGCCAGTCCGTGTCCTCCGCCCGCCAGCCGCCGCCCAGCTCCACCACGCTCTCCGCCAGCGAGCCGTCGGGCAGCAGCGGGTCGTCGGCCGGGTCGTCGTTGTAGTTTCCGCACAGGCCGCACGTGTTGTTGAAGTAGGAGCTGGGCAGAGAGATGGAGGCGTAATGCTGCCCGTCGTACGTCACCAACAGCCCGAAGTCCGTCTCCAAGGCGACGGCCACGCCCGACTGGTACACCTTCACCGCGCCCAGCTGCAGCTGCACGGGCAGCGTCTTCATCCGGCCGTCCACCTGGGGGCGCCACACAGGCTCATGTTACAGTAAGGCCAGTGTCAGAGCAGCGTGTCTGAAGAACCTCTAAACCAAGAACATTTGGTCCCGTTAGGCTTTACCCAAATCTTAAAGCGTTAAAACAGCAGCAAAAATGCAACACAACAGGTGACGAAAAAGTGGTGACAATATAAGGAAAGAGTCTTGGCTTTCAAATGAGGCTTAGACTGGCCTATAGGCTGTAAGCTCCAGGTCAGAAGCTTTTACATTAGGGTAAAGCTTGTGGGAAATAAATGATTTTTAGCTAATGTTATATTTTATAATACTATTGAATGTTTTTTATGAGTTTAATCTATGTGCTTTAAGTTTCAGTTGAAACCAGTCTTTTCACACGCACATCGCTGTAACAATACCCCATATTCTTTTGCTCAAACCTGTGGAGACGTTCGGTGCCCTCACCGGAGCTGTGAAAAATAACTCCAAATAAGGCATCAGGAAGACACTTCTAGTGGAAAACTACTGAGAGAAAAGGCCTGATGACCTCGGCCCGAGCTCCGCCCATCTTCTATCTCTTCGTAAAAGTCTCATTTTCTCTGATATATATTTGTAAGAGCGCAGTCAGACGGTGCAGTTAGACGGCGCAGTTTCCTGGGACGCCCCGTTCGAGCACCGTGTATATTGTTCGGGACTTTAGCATTCAGATAACCTGTGTTTAGAATTGTAATTGTTATAGGGAATAAATCTTCTTTGACTAAAGCTACTGAATTCTGGTGGTTTCTCCTCGGACCTTGGGATCAACGAACACGCGTAACTGTAGCTACGATGTGATATTCCGATCTCCGCATGAGTCTTGTAGAAAGACATACCTTGAAAGACGAGTCTCACCTGGACCGTCCCGAACGTGCCCTTGGGCAGCATCACGCGGTGCCCGTACACCTCCACCGTCACGTCTCGCAGCCAGGACACCGACGCCAGCCCGCGGTTCTCATTCTTGGCCTCCACGCTGAAGAAGGGCAGCCCGGTGCCCTCCCAGCACGGCCGCGCCAGCAGGTACGAGCACGTGCCCTGGAAGTGGTAGAGGAAGCCGTCGAAGGTGTGGTAGTGCGGGTCGCCGAACACCACGCAGGTGCTGGTGCGCGTGGGCTGGCAGTAGAAGGCCCCCTCCAGCAGCTCGCACGTCTCCAGCTGCCCGCACGGCACCTCCTCACACCGCACCTCGTTATCCACGTCCAGGCAGCGGCACCTCTGCGAGCAGCGCTCCGACAGCCAGAACACCTCCCCACGCCGGTAGTACCGCCCTGCAACGCCACACGGGTTTAGGAGAGACACCTGAGAAGGTCATGAAGCAACTGAACCTATTCCATGAAGCTCCACCAACCCCCGATCAGCCTGCTGCTAAAGAGAGGACATTTGGAGCTGAGGAAGAAGCGAAATGTCAAACAGGTAAACGTCTTAGCCCCGCCTTAACCGAGCACATTTTCTCCAGTTTGACTTTAACAAAATCTGAAAGCTTCTTTAGAAAAGCAACAAAATATCGAGACATGCCTGAATGTGAAAACGCAACAATAACGTGACGAAAACGTGACGAAAACGTGACAAAATAGCACCAAAAATACGAGAAAAAAGTGACAATTACAGGGCAACAACTCCAATAAAGATGCATTTTTTGTTTTGAAGGTCTTAGTTTTCAAATGAGGTGGTGCGCTGTAACCAGTCACAAAGCTTTTAAATTTGGGTAAAACTGAACTGGAGAAAATGTGCTTGGTGAAGGTGAGGTGACTTAGGACGTCCCAACACCATGTTCAGGATCAGCCAGGCCTGAGATCTGGTCCTGGTCCTGAATCTGCAGCGCCTCCGGTCTGCAGGTTTCCTGACCTCTCCCTGAGGAAGCTCCGCTAAGAACAAGACCAGGTCAGAGAAAAGAGCCTCGTTCCCTTTGCAGAGCTTCTTTCAGCTTTCACAGTCACTATTGCACATTTCTCGCCCTCGTTATTGCACATTTCTAACCCTCGCTATCGCACGTGTCTCGCCCTCGTGATTGCGCCTCTCGTACCGTTGTAGCTGCAGCCGTTGGCCGGGTCGATGAGCTCCGTGTCGACCCGGAACACCCAGCGTCCGGGCAGGTTGACGTTGGTCGTCTGCTCGATGTTCACCACGTCGTTGGAACGAGACCCGGGAAGGTTAAAGAAGTGCCCGATGTCCCCGCCGTTAAACCCCGACTGGAAACAAAGCAGGTGTGAAACAAAGCAGGTGTGAAACAAACCAGATGTGAAACAAAGCAGGTGTGAAACAAAGCAGATGTGAAACAAAGCAGGTGTGAAACAAAGCAGGTGTGAAACAAAGCAGGTGTGAAACAAACCAGATGTGAAACAAACCAGATGTGAAACAAAGCAGGTGTGAAACAAAGCAGGTGTGAAACAAAGCAGGTGTGAAACAAACCAGGTGTGAAACAAACCAGATGTGAAACAAAGCAGATGTGAAACAAACCAGATGTGAAACAAACCAGGTGTGAAACAAACCAGGTGTGAAACAAACCAGATGTGAAACAAAGCAGATGTGAAACAAAGCAGGTGTGAACGGCGTCGTGAAGCAGAAAGAGACTGTCGGAGGTTTACAGTAGGAGGTTTACTGTAGGAGGTTTACTGTAGGAGGGTTTACAGTAAACCTCCTACAGTTTCACTACTTTATTTTCAGTGCTTTTCACACCGAAGGGTTTCACAAAGTTACAGATGACATCATGTAAAACAAAGCGCGGCAGAAACTCCACATGTGTTTTATATTAGGACGAAATAACGAGATGTCAGTTAAAAACTAAGCTAAAAAGGTGGTCCCGCCCAGCCCGGTGAGGGGGTGGAGTTACCTGTGCGGTGGTCCCGCCCAGCCCGGTGAGGGGGTGGAGTTACCTGTGTGGTGGTCCCGCCCAGCCCGGTGAGGGGGTGGAGTTACCTGTGTGGTGGTCCCGCCCAGCCCGGTGAGGGGGTGGAGTTACCTGCGCGGTGGTCCCGCCCAGCCCGGTGAGTGGGTGGAGTTACCTGTGCGGTGGTCCCGCCCAGCCCGGTGAGGGGGTGGAGTTACCTGTGCGGTGGTCCCGCCCAGCCCGGTGAGGGGGTGGAGTTACCTGTGCGATGGTCCCGCCCAGCCCGGTGAGGGGGTGGGGTTACCTGTGCGGTGGTCCCGCCCAGCCCGGTGAGGGGGTGGAGTTACCTGCGCGGTGGTCCCGCCCGGTGAGGGGGTGGAGTTACCTGTGCGGTGGTCCCGCCCGGTGAGGGGGTGGAGTTACCTGTGCGGTGGTCCCGCCCGGTGAGGGGGTGGAGTTACCTGTGCGGTGGTCCCGCCCGGTGAGGGGGTGGAGTTACCTGTGCGGTGGTCCCGCCCAGCCCGGTGAGGGGGTGGAGTTACCTGCGCGGTGGTCCCGCCCAGCCCGGTGAGGGGGTGGAGTTACCTGCGCGGTGGTCCCGCCCGGTGAGGGGGTGGAGTTACCTGCGCGGTGGTCCCGCCCAGCCCGGTGAGGGGGTGGAGTTACCTGTGCGGTGGTCCCGCCCAGCCCGGTGAGGGGGTCTCCTCCGGAGGCGGTGCCTGTGCTCCATGTGATCTCTCCGTAGTTGAACATGCTAAAGTAGGCGGCGCCGTCAGATATTAGCACCGACTGGAACGTGTTCACCTTCACACAAAACAGTCACAGAAAAGGCTGTCAGAATGTGATGCTCATGCTAATGCTAACTGCTATTGCTAACTGTTATTGCTAACTGCTAATGCTAACTGTTATTGATAACTGCTAATGCTAACTGCTAATGCTAACTGCTATTGCTAACTGCTATTGCTAACTGCTAATGCTATTGCTAACTGCTAATGCTAACTGCTAATGCTAACTGTGTTTCTTTGGTTTCTTGTCAGAGTGGGAGGCTTCACACTCAGGTGAGGAGCGAGGCCTCTCTAACCCGAACACATTTCAATGGAAAGTCCAGAAGATCCAGGAGTTTCCGAAGCCAGATCTGTTTCCTCGCGGTTACAGAAAGAATTCGGCCACAATACGTCCTTTTACAGTCTGCGGGTTTAAGTCACGCTCCAATGGAACTGTTTCAGCGTCAGTTCTTCACCTGAATCAGACACTGCGGCGTTTAATGTCCATTCTACAAAACATGGCTCATGTTGATGAATTTGTTTCTATCATTTGATTTTGTATTCATTTATTTTTTAACCTTTTTTAACAGGAAAGTCCCATTGAGATTAAAAACCTCTTTTTCACGGGAGTCCTGGACTTTTCCCTGGACACGCCAGTTTTCGACCTTTGTTATTGAGCACAATCTGGAAGCCTGTTTGATCCATTTCTATGGACAAGAAAGACCTCAGGGCGAACTTTTCCAAAAGGTAAAAATGTCCTCTCCCACGGGCAGAAACTCTGACATCGTCACTTTGACTTTCATGTGATCGCCTTAAGGTGACTCTGATTCAGAGTCCTGGCTCTGATGTTTGCTGAGTGTCTCTCCCTCTCTGCTAAAGCCTAAGGTTACGGGGGGACAGTGGACTGACCGGAGTGGTTTGGCTGCTCGCCTTCAGGTGACTCTGATTCAGAGTGTTTGCTGAGTGTCTCTCCCTCTCTGCTAAAGCCTAAGGTTACGGGGGGACAGTGGACTGACCGGAGTGGTTTGGCTGCTCGCCTTCAGGTGACTCTGATTCAGAGTGTTTGCTGAGTGTCTCTCCCTCTCTGGTAAAGCCTAAGGTTACGGGGGGACAGTGGACTGACCGGAGTGGTTTGGCTGCTCGCCTTCAGGTGACTCTGATTCAGAGTGTTTGCTGAGTGTCTCTCCCTCTCTGCTAAAGCCTAAGGTTACGGGGGGACAGTGGACTGACCGGAGTGGTTTGGCTGCTCGCCTTCAGGTGACTCTGATTCAGAGTGTTTGCTGAGTGTCTCTCCCTCTCTGGTAAAGCCTAAGGTTACGGGGGGACAGTGGACTGACCGGAGTGGTTTGGCTGCTCGCCTTCAGGTGACTCTGATTCAGAGTGTTTGCTGAGTGTCTCTCCCTCTCCGCTAAAGCCTAAGGTTACGGGGGGACAGTGGACTGACCGGAGTGGTTTGGCTGCCGCCGTAGAAGGTGACTCTGATTCAGAGTGTTTGCTGAGTGTCTCTCCCTCTCCGCTAAAGCCTAAGGTTACGGGGGGACAGTGGACTGACCGGAGTGGTTTGGCTGCCGCCGTAGAAGGTGACTCTGATTCAGAGTGTTTGCTGAGTGTCTCTCCCTCTCTGGTAAAGCCTAAGGTTACGGGGGGGACAGTGGACTGACCGGAGTGGTTTGGCTGCCGCCGTAGAAGGTGACTTGGTGCCATGTTGCGATGAACACCCAGGTGGCGCTGAAGTCGGGCAGGTTCTTGAAGTACTTGCGTATGTCCTGCGTGGCGCGCTCCAGTGTGTCGGCGTCCGTGCTCTCGCGGTAGTACACGTCTCCACGGATGCCGTTGTGCACGTCGGCCCACAAGGGGGCGATGAAGGAGCGGCTGTCGCTGAGCGGGAAGGCCTCGGGCGTGAACTGGCTCACCTGCACGTTAAAAGACACCACGCCGTTGTTGTTGACCTGCAGCAAAGGAACACGGGTCAAAAACTGAGCTTCAATCAAAGGAAATGTGTGTAAATGTCACATATTAAAGCGTTTCTAATGTTGCTGCTCCTCGAGACCAGCGCCGCAGCGTCACGTCCACTGTCAGCTGACTCACCGTGAGGTCCATAAAGAGGAGAGAAGAGGAAGAACCTAAAGCTGAATGAAGATGAGACGAGGAGACACAGCTCAGTCTAACCTGTGACACTGCAGGCCTGTGAGTGAAAGATACCAGCCTCGTCTGGACCGGGCACCAAACATGTTACAAAAATACAAAATCAATCGATCACATCGGCCGATACACCGTGATCAGGCAAGGCAGGTTTACTTGTAGAGCACAATTCAAACACAAGGCAATTCAAAGAGCTTCACAGTTAAAGCAGCACAAAATATAAGAAACAAATACAATCAATAAAAACATCAACATGAAATTAACCAATTACAGTAAGAGGAAAGAGTGCAGATAAAATACTTTCAGTTATCTGCATTTTTAAGTCTTGTTTTGACTCGCTCTGTCTTGAGCACTATTTTTCTTGCTCGTTCACACAGAGTTACCTAACCTCCTTCTCCTCTGGACATCAACATAAAAATGTATCAATTACAGTAAAAGTCCAGAGTGCAGATAAAATACTTTCAGTCATGTTCACGGGTAAAAAGAACTGTTTTCAGCCTGGATTTGAACATTGTCAGAGTTGAGGCCTGTCTTACATCCTCATGAAGACTGTTCCAGACTTTAGCTGCATGAAACTGAAACGCAGCCTCACCGTGTTTATCATTGACTCTGGAACCACCAGGAGCAATTCTCCCTTTTCAGATCGGCCGATATATCGGTGATCGGCCTTTGTCCCTCTTCGTATAAGCAGCATCTGATTTTCTACTTTCAAATGTCTTTTTACATCACGTTTATGATCAACCTCCATCTACAGCTCAGTTGTAAACCTGT
>NC_136862.1:132500-287500 GCF_951799975.1 Gobius niger
CAGGAATGTTGGTGTAAATAAAGCAACTTAACTATAACCTGTGTGTTCTGTGGGTTAAAACACAAACGGTACAGCTTAAGTTATATAAGCCACTGTTTTCCACTGCTGTACAAATATATAGTTTTATTTCTAAAGCGCTTTACAACAAAGTCGACCAAAGTGCTTTAACTTAAAAAGGAATATAATTGAATTCAAAATAGACCATTATGTGTCAAATGCCTTTTTAAACCTGGGACTTTAGTTTCGCTTTGAACAGGGGCAGGTCTGAGACGGCCTCGATCACCCCACGGTTTGTAACGGGACCTGGGCACCTCCAGCAGGTGGTGTTGGGCAGAACGTAGGCTCTGCTGGGCTGGTCAGGGGTCAAACTCCACCACACATGTGCAGGTGCGAGGCCGTGGATGTAACTGAAACTGAAAAGCAAAGGTTTGTACTGGATTCTGAAAGGGGCCGGGAGCCAATGCAGGGAGTAAAAGACAGATGTGGTCATGAGGAGCCGGGCAGATGTGGTCATGAGGAGCCGGACAGATGTGGTCATGAGGAGCCGGACAGATGTGGTCATGAGGAGCCGGACAGATGTGGTCATGAGGAGCCGGGCAGATGTGGTCATGAGGAGCCGGGCAGATGTGGTCATGAGGAGCCGGACACGTGTTCCTCAGCTGTCGCAATGACGTCGCAGTGATCTTCCAATGACGTCACGTGATGATGCGGCTCATTTGCATATTCCAGTGTCGTGTTCAGAGGCTTTCAAGAAACGTCCAAACTGAGGTCCACAAAGATCAGGTTTGTTTTCCACCAAAACCACTACTTTAAATAACTGTAAATGTGTGAAATATGTGACGAGCCGCGTGGGCGTCCCTCGTCCTTAGACTCTCCAGCGCGGTGAGGAAAATCTGCACAACTCAGAAACGACCACCTGTCCACTCCCAGGGACGGAGAGGCTATAGACCCGGCTGATGGGAGTCCAAACAGGCCAAGACCAAGGAAGAACGTCCAGGGGTCCCTCTGCAGATAGGGCTGAAGACTGCGGTACTAACGAGCGGTCATCAGGGACATCTTCGAGGTCAGGGAGGTCATTTAGGCTGAACTTAAAAACATCACGACTCCGGATAATCATTGACTTTAGTCTAAAAATAAAACACGAAAATGTGTCTGGTCTTTCAGAGAACTCCTGTGGAAGTTACTAAAGTTACTTCCATAAATGAGTTCCTGAATTAAGTTATTTTAGTTAAACTAGTTAAACTAGTTAGTCATCATCACTTTACTGACTTAAGAGTAAAAAATAGTATTTTTCACAGATGTTCGATTGTAAAATACCTTTATTTTTTCATTTACTGTTTTTTGTTTCGGACTGTTTTTGACAGAGCTGATGTAAAAGCTGTTACTGACCTGCCTCATCCACCGGAGCCTCAGCACAAAGCCATGCAGGTCCGAGAAGAGCAGGACGTCCCGCAGAGGTCTGGATCTGTCAAGTTCTGGAGTAAATCCCTGCAGAGTTCTGGAGTTCTGTCCCGCAGAGTCCTGTCCCGCAGAGTCCTGTCCCGCAGAGTTCTGTCCCGCACAGTTCTGTCCCGCACAGTTCTGTCCCGCAGAGTTCTGTCCCGCAGAGTTATGTCCCGCAGAGTCCTGTCCCGCACTGATGGTAAATCACATTAATCCCGGATGATGCAGCCGCTGTGACCGACACAGAGGAAAGGACTCGGGCTGAAGCTGCAGGAGCTGGAGTCGCGGGGGGAGTTCTGCCTGAAGGAGCAGGTGCAAACGTTACCTGGGATAGTGTTCGCCTTAATCTGAGATCAGGGGGAGGGGGAGAGGGGGGGAGAGAGGGGGAGAGAGGGGGAGGCACATGGGCAGAGGGAGAGAAGTAAAAATCTGTTTCCATGAGTCAGAGCCAAGAGGGTTTTCAGGAACACGACGAGGCGAAGAGAAGGAAAAGGATCCGTCTAAATACGTCCGGCCCGAGGACTCAGCAGTGATGAATGAAAAAGATGAAAATTCAAAAACAAGTCATAAAAAGAGGGATCTTATGTAGAGTGAATAAAACACTTTAAAATGAGTGAAAAATTATAAAATAAAGCAGAGCAAAAAACTGTCCAAAATGTGACAAAGTTCACCGTCAGTTTAGGTGATTCATAACACATGGGACTTCACATACAACACGGACAGCTGCATCTCCAGAAGTTCTCCCACGACTCCGCCATCGTGGGCTGTGTGTCTGAGGGGAACGACCTGGAGTACCGGTCAGTCATCACAGACTTTGTGGACTGGTGAGAGCGCAGCCAGCTGTGCTTGAACATCAGTAAGACGAAGGAGATGGTGATGGACTTCACGAGGAAGCCACTACCGCACACACCGCTGAACATCCAGGGGGAGGACATGGAGGAGGTGGACAGTTTCAAGTACCTGGGTGTTCACCTCAACAATAAACTGGACCAACGCCCTGTACAAGAAGGGCCAAAGTCGCCTCCACCTTCTGAGGAGACTGAGGTCCTTCTGAGGAGACTGAGGTCCTTCTGAGGAGACTGAGGTCCTTCAGACTGAGGTCCTTCTGAGGAGACTGAGGTCCTTCTGAGGAGACTGAGGTCCTTCAGACTGAGGTCCTTCTGAGGAGACTGAGGTCCTTCTGAGGAGACTGAGGTCCTTCAGACTGAGGTCCTTCTGAGGAGACTGAGGTCCTTCAGACTGAGGTCCTTCTGAGGAGACTGAGGTCCTTCAGAGTCAGGACTTTTTATGACTCTGTGGTGGCCTCTGCTCTCCACTACGCAGCCGTGTGCTGGGCCCCGGGCCGCACAGAGCGGGACAAGAACAGACTGAAGCTGGTCAGGAGGGCCAGCTCCGTCCTGGGCTGCCCCCTGGGGGACAGGAGGGTGTTAGCCAAGCTCACCTCCATCATGGACAACACCTCCCACCCACTGCACGGGACTGTAGAAGAGCTGAGCAGCTCTCTCAGTGGCAGACTGAGACACCCTCAGTGCAGGACGGAGCAGGTCCTTCATCCCCACTGCTGTCAGACTGTGCAATAAGACTGTGAAGTAACATGTGCAATAATCTCTGTATCAGCTGCACTTTATTAACTCTGAGTGAACTTCTTCAACGCCGACTGTAACAAGTGAATTTCTCCTTTGTGAGATCAATAAAGGTTTATCTTATTTTAAAGTGATACAGATGCGACTGCCCGGTACAGATGACAGCTTTGGGAGCGTCCCTCACTGCCCGGTACAGACGACAGCTTTGGGAGCGTCCCTCACTGCCCGGTACAGACGACGGCTTTGGGAGCGTCCCTCACTGGGCTCGGGGGGGCCTCTGGGACTGGGCCCCGCGGCTCAGTTACGACATTAACATGAGCTTCATTTACAAGACACTTCCTCCACTGATGCTGCAGATACTGAGGCCGATGTCAGGGCAGATTCTCGCGCCGCTGCTGGGAATGACGGGCCCTCAGACGGGAAGAACGGCCCCTCAGACGGGAAGAACGGCTCCTCAGACGGGAAGAACGGGCCCCTCGGACGGGAAGAACGGCCCCTCAGACGGGAAGAACGGGCCCCTCGGACGGGAAGAACGGCTCCTCAGACGGGAAGAACGGCTCCTCAGACGGGAAGAACGGGCCCCTCGGACGGGAAGAACGGCCCCTCAGACGGGAAGAACGGCCCCTCAGACGGGAAGAACGGGCTCCTCAGACGTGTCTTTGTGGACGGAGGACAGTGACCAGGAGAGACGAGGGAGAGCGAGGGCGGCGGCCAGATCCAAGCTGTGCTCCGACCGAAACAGCTCCCAACACCATGAACGACCCCTGGGGCCCCTGCTGTAGGAGTGACCCCTGGGGCCCCTGTGATGCGCTGATACATCTTTGTCCGAACACGACGACCCCGACCCTGATGAAGGAGAAACACAAACAGACCCACTGTTGTTTCTCCACCGTCTCCTCTCACGGTTTAAAGGCTAAACGAAGAAAGTCAAATCCGAAAGGCAGGTGAAAAGATGCTAACGTTAGCTGCTAACCTTTAAAAAGACCAGGAGCTTCCTCTCTCGGACAAAAAGACTATTATTCAGGCTGTTTTCTTCATTCATGTCAAATCCATGTGAAATAAAACATTTCTGACCCAGATTTATCCTAAATATTCCACCGTCTCGAGTTTGTCTTTATCGCAGAAATACGTTATTCCCGGAGTTTAGCCACGAACAGCAGCTGCAGTCACTCATTCTGCTGCGTCTGGACATCGGGCTGACCTACTTTTTATTGTATTTCATTTCCCCTATAATTATTTATTTATATTTTAAAACAACCAAAGGCGACATATGGCTCAAGGTTTTTAACGACACATATTGTTCGGTCTCGGGGGTTGAAGTTTGGGTTTTAAAGCTCCTCCTGGTGAGCGTCACTGACCGCCCGGCTCGCTCTTTCCGCCGCGCTGCTCCCTCTGAACGATGGCGATGTGCGGTGACGTCCGTCTGCTCCGAGGCATGAAGATCTTTTCTGGAAACACGGCCCAATGAGCACAGGCTCCGCCCACTTCGGCGCGAGACCGTGAATGAGGTCTCGCGTTCCGTCTGGAGCCGAGTGTCACCTGACGAGTCACGGCCGCCTGACTCTGTGGGAACCTCCTGGTCACCTGATCCACACCGGGTCAGAGCCCGGCCTGGTGCCTGCAGGAGGGACCCAGCCCCCCACATTCACCCCACATTCACCCCACATTCACCCCACATTCACCCCCACACTCACCCCACATTCACCCCTACACTCACCCCCAGACTAACCCCCACACTCACCCCACATTCACCCCACATTCACCCCCACATTCACCCCCAGACTAACCCCCACACTCACCCCACATTCACCCCACATTCACCCCCACATTCACCCCCACACTCACCCCACATTCACCCCACATTCACCCCCACATTCACCCCCAGACTAACCCCCACACTCACCCCACATTCACCCCACATTCACCCCCACATTCACCCCCAGACTAACCCCCACACTCACCCCACATTCACCCCACATTCACCCCCACATTCACCCCCAGACTAACCCCCACACTCACCCCCACATTCACCCCACATTCACCCCCAGACTAACCCCCACACTCACCCCACATTCACCCCACATTCACCCCCACACTCACCCCCCAAAGGTGAGCCCAGATCTGTCTGTTTGCCCCGGCTCCGTCTGAGATGATACAATATTAGAGTATAATTTATCATTATTACTTATTTGGTCAGTCCCTTTGCTTAGAGGATACTTCTTTTAGTGAATATCCTTGTTTCATTCATGTCAGTTTGACTTCCCGTTATATTTTGCTTGTTATCATTTTGGAGCAGTTGTTTCATAAAGTTTGGTGCTTCAGTATTTCCTCTGGTTTATCAGTGAAACATTAAGAGCAGATTCTTGGCCTGAAAAAGCCGAGCGTTCCTGAAAACAGAAGAAACGTTTATGTTCCGGGAGTTCAAACCATCCGAGACGTCCTGGAGCTGAGGGAGCGCCTGGAGGGAAAACCCGGAAACCCGAGTCCGCCTGACACGTCTGGAATGAGCTGCGGCGGAGGAGAGTCCACTTCCTGTGTCAGACACGCCAACGCTTCTAACGCCACAGGCGCCGCGGCCACAGGCACCACCGCTAACGCTTCAACCACCAACGCTTCTACCTCCAACGCTTCTAACGCCAACGCTTCTACCGCCAACGCTTCCACCTCCAACGCTTCCACCTCCAACGCTTCCACCTCCAACGCTTCCACCTCCAACGCTTCCACCTCCAACGCTTCCACCTCCAACGCTTCCACCTCCAACGCTTCCACCTCCAACGCTTCCACCTCCAACGCTTCCACCTCCAACGCTTCCATCTCCAACGCTTCCACCTCCAACGCTTCCACCTCCAACGCTTCCACCTCCAACGCTTCCACCTCCAACGCTTCCACCTCCAACGCTTCCACCTCCAACGCTTCCACCTCCAACGCTTCCACCTCCAACGCTTCCACCACCAACGCTTCCACCTCCAACGCTTCCAACGCTTCCACCTCCAACGCTTAAACCTCCAACGCTTCCACCTCCAACGCTTCCACCTCCAACGCTTCCACCTCCAACGCTTCCAACACTTCCACCTCCAACGCTTCCACCTCCAACGCTTCCACCTCCAACGCTTCCAACGCTTCCACCTCCAACGCTTCCACCACCAACGCTTCCACCTCCAACGCTTCAACCTCCAACGCTTAAACCTCCAACGCTTCCACCACCAACGCTTCCACCTCCAACGCTTCCACCGCCAACGCTTCAACCACCAACGCTTCCAACGCTTCCACCTCCAACGCTTCCACCTCCAACGCTTCCACCTCCAACGCTTCCACCTCCAACGCTTCCACCTCCAACGCTTCCAACGCTTCCACCTCCAACGCTTCCACCTCCAACGCTTCCAACGCTTCCACCTCCAACGCTTCCACCTCCAACGCTTCCACCTCCAACGCTTCCACCTCCAACGCTTCCACCTCCAACGCTTCCACCTCCAACGCTTCCACCTCCAACGCTTCCACCTCCAACGCTTCCACCTCCAACGCTTCCACCACCAACGCTTCCACCTCCAACGCTTCCACCACCAACGCTTCCACCTCCAACGCTTCCACCTCCAACGCTTCCACCTCCAACGCTTCCACCACCAACGCTTCCACCTCCAACGCTTCCACCTCCAACGCTTCAACCTCCAACGCTTCCACCACCAACGCTTCCACCACCAACGCTTCCACCACCAACGCTTCCATCGCCAACGCTTCCACCACCAACGCTTCCTCCTCCAACGCTTCCAACGCTTCCACCTCCAACGCTTCCACCACCAACGCTTCCACCACCAACGCTTCCACCACCAACGCTTCCATCGCCAACGCTTCCACCTCCAACGCTTCCACCTCCAACGCTTCTACCTCCAACGCTTCTACCACCAACGCTTCCACCTCCAACGCTTCCACCTCCAACGCTTCCACCTCCAACGCTTCCAACACTTCCACCTCCAACGCTTCCACCTCCAACGCTTCCACCTCCAACGCTTCCAACGCTTCCACCTCCAACGCTTCCACCACCAACGCTTCCACCTCCAACGCTTCAACCTCCAACGCTTAAACCTCCAACGCTTCCACCACCAACGCTTCCACCTCCAACGCTTCTACCTCCAACGCTTCCACCGCCAACGCTTCAACCTCCAACGCTTCCACCTCCAACGCTTCCACCTCCAACGCTTCTACCTCCAACGCTTCCATCGCCAACGCTTCCACCTCCAACGCTTCCAACGCTTCCACCTCCAACGCTTCCACCTCCAACGCTTCCACCTCCAACGCTTCCACCTCCAACGCTTCCACCTCCAACGCTTCCACCTCCAACGCTTCCAACGCTTCCACCTCCAACGCTTCCACCTCCAACGCTTCCACCTCCAACGCTTCCACCTCCAACGCTTCCACCTCCAACGCTTCCACCACCAACGCTTCCACCTCCAACGCTTCCACCTCCAACGCTTCCACCTCCAACGCTTCCACCTCCAACGCTTCCACCACCAACGCTTCCACCTCCAACGCTTCCACCACCAACGCTTCCACCTCCAACGCTTCCACCTCCAACGCTTCCACCACCAACGCTTCCACCTCCAACGCTTCCACCACCAACGCTTCCACCTCCAACGCTTCCACCTCCAACGCTTTTACCTCCAACGCTTCCACCTCCAACGCTTCCACCTCCAACGCTTCCATCTCCAACGCTTCCACCTCCAACGCTTCCACCTCCAACGCTTCCACCTCCAACGCTTCCACCTCCAACGCTTCCACCTCCAACGCTTCCACCTCCAACGCTTCCACCTCCAACGCTTCCACCTCCAACGCTTCCACCTCCAACGCTTCCACCACCAACGCTTCAACCACCAACGCTTCCACCTCCAACGCTTCCACCTCCAACGCTTCCACCTCCAACGCTTCCACCTCCAACGCTTCCACCTCCAACGCTTCCACCTCCAACGCTTCCACCTCCAACGCTTCCACCTCCAACGCTTCCACCTCCAACGCTTCCACCTCCAACGCTTCCACCTCCAACGCTTCCACCTCCAACGCTTCCACCTCCAACGCTTCCACCTCCAACGCTTCCACCTCCAACGCTTCCACCTCCAACGCTTCCACCTCCAACGCTTCCACCTCCAACGCTTCCACCTCCAACGCTTCCACCTCCAACGCTTCCATCACCAACGCTTCCACCTCCAACGCTTCCACCTCCAACGCTTCCACCTCCAACGCTTCCACCTCCAACGCTTCCACCACCAACGCTTCCAACGCTTCCACCACCAACGCTTCCACCTCCAACGCTTCCACCACCAACGCTTCCAACGCTTCCACCTCCAACGCTTCCACCTCCAACGCTTCCACCTCCAACACTTCCACCTCCAACGCTTCCACCACCAACGCTTCCATCTCCAACACTTCCACCTCCAACGCTTCCACCTCCAACGCTTCCACCTCCAACGCTTCCATCTCCAACACTTCCACCTCCAACGCTTCCACCTCCAACGCTTCTACCTCCAACGCTTCCACCACCAACGCTTCCACCTCCAACGCTTCCACCTCCAACGCTTCCACCTCCAACGCTTCCACCTCCAACGCTTCCACCTCCAACGCTTCCACCTCCAACGCTTCCACCACCAACGCTTCAACCACCAACGCTTCCACCTCCAACGCTTCAACCTCCAACGCTTCCACCTCCAACGCTTCCACCTCCAACGCTTCCACCTCCAACGCTTCCACCTCCAACGCTTCCACCTCCAACGCTTCCATCACCAACGCTTCCACCTCCAACGCTTCCACCTCCAACGCTTCTACCTCCAACGCTTCCACCTCCAACGCTTCCATCTCCAACACTTCCACCTCCAACGCTTCCACCTCCAACGCTTCCACCTCCAACGCTTCCACCACCAACGCTTCCATCTCCAACACTTCCACCTCCAACGCTTCCACCTCCAACGCTTCCACCTCCAACGCTTCCATCTCCAACACTTCCACCTCCAACGCTTCCACCTCCAACGCTTCCACCTCCAACGCTTCCAACGCTTCCACCACCAACGCTTCCACCACCAACGCTTCCACCACCAACGCTTCCACCTCCAACGCTTCCACCACCAACGCTTCCAACGCTTCCACCTCCAACGCTTCAACCTCCAACGCTTCCACCACCAACGCTTCCACCTCCAACGCTTCCACCTCCAACGCTTCCACCACCAACGCTTCCAACGCTTCCACCTCCAACGCTTCAAATTGAAATCTTTAAATTAAACGTTTTCACCTGCAGTGGCGCTAACTTCACATAAAGAGTTGCACCTTTAACCATAAACCCAGTCCCGTTACCATAGTTACCACAATAGGATTCTCCATTTCCGACACAGTGACGTCATGAGCGCGGCCGGTGAAACCAGAACACGCGGCTCAGATTAGGGCTGTGCAGAGCCTTGCTTTATCCTACCACTAAAACATGTACAATAGGCCCGGCTGTGCAGAGCCTTGCTTTATCCTAACCCTAAAACATGTACAATAGGCCCGGCTGTGCAGAGCCTTGCTTTATCCTACCACTAAAACATGTACAATTGCTGGGCTGCAGGTGACATCACAGCGTTCTAAAGGCCTATATTATTATATAGAGGAAAAATTATTTTGTTTTTGAGGTAATTTTTGGTCTTGTACAGAGAGATCTTTGACCCAGTGACTGATATTAAAGATCATTTTTTAAATTCATATATTTTCTTTTTAGCTATGACTTGTGAAAGTGTAATGTTATTAATAGGAAAAACTGGCTCTTGCCCCCCGCTGGGTCCGATGACATCATCACATTCTAGAACCTGCAACCCACCAATAGGCCCGGCTGTGCAGAGCCGTGCTTTATCCTACCACTAAAACATGTACAATAGGCCCGTGCTTTATCCGACCACTAAAACATGTACAATAGGCCGGGCTGTGTGCGTGAGGCAGTGGTGTGAGGGTAAAACAAACACGACGAAAGCTGATCAGATCATTCTTTTATTTGAGTGAAGTCAAAGCAACACGGTACATAAACATTACGTCACGTCCCAAAAACATAAAAACAGCGGCGGTTCTGTCGAGTTTCCCCTGAACGCACCACGGCCCAAACACAACCCACTGATTTGGTTCTAAACGTTCCCTAAAAATCCCCCACACCAGAAAAAACACCACCCAAACTCCATTCATTTCCCCATAAAAGGTTCAGTTTGAGCTGACACTTAAATATGACTTTATTTTCTTATATTTCTATATTTATTTACACTTCTTTAAACTTTATTACATCTGATTTAAAAAAAAACTCACATCTTTATAGTTGGGTTTTATTTATATATTAATAAGTAATAATGTTATAGTTTTAATAATGATTTTATATTTGTCACGTCTGCAGGAAGAACCAAAGGGAAATACTTGTACTTTTACCCTCACACACAGTAAAAGGATTAGCCCTGTTCGTCTCCATGGAAACCAGACTGTGGACTCTCCGTCCAAACGCTTCCTTCACAGTGAAGGATGTGGGTTCCTCTAATGCCGAACATCCTGTGACTGACAGCAGGGGGCGCTGCATCAGGGGCACATTCCTGTTCAGTTCTAAAGATGCTCCGATCCAGGTTTTCTGCTTCAGATACTGATCCTGGAGGTTTGAGTATCGGCCGATATCCCATATTTAGTGAAATCCCTTTAAGGCGAGACACTTTAGGTGAAAGTATTGATGTTTCCCGCAGTGGTGGAAGTGGAGATTTGTATCTGTTTTCCTCCCTTTACATCTTAGTTTTCATGTCAGATATAAAAATGATGATGTTTATTTGATGATGTTTTGTCTGCGAGGTGGGGGCGACCCGGAAGTAGAAAGGCCGTCTTTCCCGCGGGTTTTCATTCATAAATATTGACAGATTTGACATCCACGTGTCCTGCTAAGGGGCCCCGTGATGACGCTTTCACCCAAATATGGTGTTTTTCCTCCTACGAGACGCTGGAGCGGAAAAGTGGAAGAACGGGCCGAGCATGCGCACTCGCTACAAAACTTCAGGGCTGGTTTTCTCTGAATGAGAGAAGCCGCACTCGGGCAGAGCCTGAGCCCTTATAGAAGCTCCCACAGACTCCAAACTTTACAGGCTGAGACACAACAACATTCTGAAGGTTTTTTCAGAGGGATTTTTTAATATCTAATTCCTAGCCTGATTTATTCAGCTTTGAAACCAAAAAAACAGGCGGAATTTGAGTTTTTACAGATTTTTTCACTGATGATTAGTTTATTGAAAAACTAAACAAAACTATCCAAAATCTGAAAAAATCTTAGTCACTAATATGTCAATAAAATAAAACCATAACATTTAATCTGGCTCAATCCATTATTTTGATTTCGTTGCCCAAAATATAGTTTTAATGCTCAAAATGCCTTATTTTTATGTGAAAACATAAAATGACAGAAAAAATGCAACACATATTTATATCTGTGATGTTCAGCAAAAGTTTCAAACTGACGTCTCTACATTTATGTTTTTCCCTGTTCACCTGCAGCGTCTCGCCTTAAAGTGTGACAAAGTGAAGGTTCCTCTTTTCTCCGGAGTCAAATCTGTAAAAACGTCTCCAGGTTCAGAGCTTCAGAATGAGGGACACGTCCATGTTCATGGTGATGCTTCTCTGACTGAGCTCTTTCTGATCCCAGAGATATCGGCTTTGATCAGCGTTAGATCGGCCCGATATATCGGTCGACCTCTAACACTGACCTGTGATTCTGCCTCCTGTGTTGAAGCCACGCCCCTCAGTTTACAGTCACAAAGTAAAACACATGGTTTCAGCCTCCGTCACGTCTCGCTCTTGTGTTAGCGTGTTAGTGTGTGCTAGAGCGTGCTATAGCGTGTGCTAGAGCGTGTTAGCGTGTGCTAGAGCGTGCTATAGCGTGTGCTAGAGCGTGTTAGCGTGTGCTAGAGTGTGCTATAGCGTGTGCTAGAGCGTGTTAGCGTGTGCTAGAGCGTGTTAGCGTGTGCTAGAGCGTGTTAGCGTGTGCTAGAGCGTGCTATAGCGTGTGCTAGAGCGTGTTAGCGTGTCTTAGCGAGAGGGGTTTCCCAGAGGGAGAGTCCGTGACGTCACTGTAGCGCCCTCTCACTTACTCAGGAGGGGGCGGAGGTCGTTCTGATCCAGGGGCCGCGGAAGTGCCCGGGGCCCCGCGCTGGTGTGAGGTTACCCCCGTGCGCCGCCCCCTGCTGTCGGCCACTGTAACACGAGCCGCAGACCCGGAGGAGGGGCCAAGAGGGTCGTCCCGGGACAGGGGAGAGTCAGGGGGAGAGTCAGGCCCAATTCCACTTCTCCGCCTTCGCCCTTTGCTTTCCTCCTTCTACCCAAAAGGACGCCCCCATTCTGTTTGCCATGAGGGGGGGCGAGGGTGAGGGTAAGGGAGAGGGGGAAGGAGAGGGCGAAGGAGGAGGTGAGGGTGAGGGCAGAGGGAGAGGGCGAGGGAGAGGGGGAAGGAGGAGGTGAGGGTGAGGGCAGAGGGAGAGGGCGAGGGAGAGGGGGAAGGAGAGGGCGAAGGAGAGGGCGAGGGTGAGGGCGAAGGAGAGGGCGAAGGAGAGGGCGAAGGAGAGGGCGAAGGAGAGGGCGAAGGAGAGGGCGAGGGTGAGGGCGAAGGAGAGGGCGAAGGAGAGGGCGAGGGTGAGGGAGAGGGTGAGGGAGAGGGTGAAGGCAGAGGGGAACCAAAGAGAATTGGAATTGGGCCTCAGTGCCCCGAAGGGCGAAGGCGTCTCCAAAGCGTTTGTATCTTTGTCTCTTTGCGTCGCCGTTAATCATGATTCCAGAAGCTTCTGAAAGAGCAGTTTCCTGTGGAGTCTTTATTACAGCAGCCTTTACATTCACGCAGTCGCCTGGTCTGGGCCGCTCCGCCCCGAGGAGCTCCGCCCTGAGGAGCTCCGCCCCGCGCCCCGCAGCACCACCAGGATCTGGTCGCCGTCGCGGATGCCGTAGGAGTGCAGGGCGCGGCTGGGGCACCTCATCTCCGCCGGGCCCAGGACGTGGCACATCTCGCGGTCCACGTGGAAGAGGCGCAGGCCGGAGGCGGGAAGCTCCAGCCGAGCCCGCAGGGTCTTCTTCAGGTCCCCCACCGTCTGCTCCAGGGACAGGCCCAGGGTCTCCACACGCTCCCCCCACAGCACCTCCACCAGGGGGCAGCGCGGCCTCAGGTCCACCTCCGCCAGAGGGGCCAGCTCCCCGTACTTCTGCACCAGGACGCCGTACCTGCCAGGGAGCAGAGGTCAGAGGTGAGAGGTCAGAGGTGAGAGGTCAGAGGTCAGAGGACAGAGGACAGAGGTCAGAGGTCAGAGGTCAGAGGTCTGAGTCAGAGGTCAGAGACAGCCCGGCAAGAGCAGGCGAGAGTCAGCCCCAAACCCGGATAAATGTATGTTAGAGTCAGCCCCAAACCCGGATAAATACAGGTGAGAGTCAGCCCCAAACACGGATAAATGGGGGTCGGCCCGATGTTCCCCGGGTCCGATGTTCCCCCGTACCTCGGGGAACATCAGACCCTCCGAACGCCGGAGGGCCCGGTGTTCCCCGACAGATGCAAGCAGTGAACACGCCCCCGCCTCTCTCTTCACCGCTTGGCACAGAGCGGCCCTATGCGCGGATAAAGGAGCAACAAGCGGCTTGGGTTCGCTCATAACTAGCCTACTGATTAGGCTACTTTATAACATACTATAAGTCTTGTAGACCTCGCCTTGTAACAGCCTACAACATTTTTGTACAACCTCAGAATAAGAACGTGTCGCAGCAACACCAAACTCACCCACAGCCGCTTTTCTTTTTTGTAAACAGATCTCCCCCCGTTTATCCTCGACACCTGCTTGATTGGTTCGTTGTTGTAGCTCGATCGTGCGTAAATCCATGTTTTTTTCTTGTGATTGTCCGTGAGCCCCAGCGTAGTCCATCACGCGGCGTGTGGAGAGCCAAGTGCAGCGGCTCGTGCCATCGCCGCTCCTAACTCTCAGCAAGTCTTTTCTGATGGCTGCGCTCCAGCCTTATACACATTAAATTAGGATCTTTTTACGAATGGGGCAACATGCATTGCGTCCTCACTCCTCTCCCAGTGCCGCCGCCTGTCATACCTGCATTACGCACTGTGCTTTGGCCATCAGACGCTCTGAGAGGCCCCACTGAGGCCACTGTGCTTTGGCATCAGACGCTCTGAGAGGCACCACTGAGGCCACTGTGCTTTGGCATCAGACGCTCCGAGAGGCACCACTGAGGCCACTGTGCTTTGGCATCAGACGCTCTGAGAGGCACCACTGAGGCCACTGTGCTTTGGCATCAGACGCTCTGAGAGGCACCACTGAGGCCACTGTGCTTTGGCATCAGACGCTCTGAGAGGCACCACTGAGGCCACTGTGCTTTGGCATCAGACGCTCCGAGAGGCACCACTGAGGCCACTGTGCTTTGGCATCAGACGCTCTGAGAGGCACCACTGAGGCCACTGTGCTTTGGCATCAGACGCTCCGAGAGGCACCACTGAGGCCACTGTGCTTTGGCATCAGACGCTCTGAGAGGCACCACTGAGGCCACTGTGCTTTGGCATCAGACGCTCCGAGAGGCACCACTGAGGCCACTGTGCTTTGGCATCAGACGCTCCGAGAGGCACCACTGAGGCCACTGTGCTTTGGCATCAGACGCTCTGAGAGGCACCACTGAGGCCACTGTGCTTTGGCATCAGATGCTCTGAGAGGCACCACTGAGGCCACTGTGCTTTGGCATCAGACGCTCTGAGAGGCACCACTGAGGCCACTGTGCTTTGGCATCAGACGCTCTGAGAGGCACCACTGAGGCCACTGTGCTTTGGCATCAGACGCTCTGAGAGGCACCACTGAGGCCACTGTGCTTTGGCATCAGACGCTCTGAGAGGCACCACTGAGGCCACTGTGCTTTGGCATCAGACGCTCTGAGAGGCACCACTGAGGCCACTGTGCTTTGGCATCAGACGCTCCGAGAGGCACCACTGAGGCCACTGTGCTTTGGCATCAGACGCTCCGAGAGGCACCACTGAGGCCACTGTGCTTTGGCATCAGACGCTCTGAGAGGCACCACTGAGGCCACTGACACTGAATGACGTTGAACTGTATTTGCGCCGCTGTTTTTTGACATGAAAACGATCCATAGCCTATATTAAATGAGAACGCTGAGGAAGCGCAGCAAAGGAAAAGTGCTCGGGGCTTATGGCACAATTACGCGGCACCGCGGGTGGACCTGTGAACACATCTGGCCGTCTCTGTGCAGATGTTGCATCGTGTACCAGTTCCTTGTGCCTCGACATGTCATCCCTTCTTGCACCCTCCGCTGTGACCGGCTCCAGAGACACTACAGGCTAACGTAGTGTTGGGGCATGAGTAGCCTTATATTTGCTGCTGATTGTTGTACGTTTTGCCTGATGAATGAAGAGCTGCATTCTGCCTGTGCGTAAGTCTGCCCTGATCGCAGCGCTGGCACTTGTATTGACGGGGGAACATCGGGACTTTTTAATATGCGAGGTACCGATGTTCCCCCGTCAATACAAGTGGGGGAACATCGGACCCGGGGAACATCGGTACGCACCCGATAAATGTATGTTAGAGTCAGCCCCAAACCCGGATAAATACAGGTCACAGTCAGCCCCAAACACGGATAAATATGTCAGAGTCAGCCCAAAACAAGGATAAATATGTTAGAGTCAGCCCCAAACACGGATAAATACATGTGAGCGGGGAAACCGGGTCAGAGGAGGGAATGCGTGATGGAAACGAGGTCGGACCTTCAGGCCCAGGTTAAAGTGAGTGTTTGGAGGTATTTAACACACTCCTCAAACACACTCGGTCTTGTCCGCTCGCCGTGAGAAAGCACTTAGCGGCCGCCGGGGACCGCGCTCCTGATAAGGCCCTAGCAACCGTTAAAAAAGCCCCTAGCAACCACTAAAAAGGCTTCTGTCACAGCTGGCCACAAAGACGTCCCCGCGGGCCACGTCCGGCCAAAACTGTCCCACTCGGGGAGTTCTGCTCCACAAAGTCTCCTTCAAGGAGCTCTTTGCTAAAGTCTAATCATGATCCAGAGATAAGGCTCAACGGCACTTTGTCTCCAGCGCTCTTTCCTAATGGACGTTAAATAACGGCCGCTCTTTCCTAATCAGTGTCCCCCCCCGGCCCCCCCCCCTCGATAGCCTTTGATTATTCCACTTATTTACTCCGGTTTGTGCTTTTTCAGATACTACGCCTTCTTAATCCAGTCTGAGTCGGTAGTTTTTAGTTTGTTTGAAGCTAAATGTAAGAGTTTAGGTGAAGCATCATCAGTTTCACATCAGTGGCTGAAGCTCGGATTCTGGAGAAAGTCTGAACTTGGCCTTCAGCTGATTTCGGCTCCTCTTGTTTAACACAGAGCTGTGACATTTGGTCCAAACTGAGGAACTCACTGATGAATATGAAACATGAATATGAGGAAAACTTAAATAACATCAATCTAATAATAGTATTTAAACACAGTGTTTCCTCCATCATCACAATGTATTAGTTACTTAAACTGAATAATAATGACGGCATGTGGACGGGCGTGGTACCTCTGAGGCGGCTCCTGGTCCACTCGCTCCAGGTGGTACCGGATGAAGAACCTCTCTGCGTCCTCACGCTCGCCCTCAGACACCGTACTGCCGTTCAGCTGCAGGACGGCGGGCAGCCTGTCAAAGAGAGGAGACACTGAGGAGACTCTGAGGAGACACTGAGGAGACACTGAGGAGACACTGAGGAGACTCTGAGGAGACACTGAGGAGACACTGAGGAGACACTGAGGAGACACTGAGGAGACTCTGAGGAGACTCTGAGGAGACTCTGAGGAGACACTGAGGAGACTCTGAGGAGACACTGAGGAGATACTGAGGAGACTCTGAGGAGACACTGAGGAGACACTGAGGAGACACTGAGGAGACTCTGAGGAGACTCTGAGGAGACACTGAGGAGACACTGAGGAGACACTGAGGAGACACTGAGGAGACACTGAGGAGACACTGAGGAGACTCTGAGGAGACACTGAGGAGACACTGAGGAGACTCTGAGGAGACTCTGAGGAGACACTGAGGAGACACTGAGGAGACACTGAGGAGACACTGAGGAGAGTCTGAGGAGACACTGAGGAGACACTGAGGAGACACTGAGGAGACACTGAGGAGACACTGAGGAGACACTGAGGAGACACTGAGGAGACTCTGAGGAGACACTGAGGAGACTCTGAGGAGACACTGAGGAGACTCTGAGGAGACACTGAGGAGACTCTGAGGAGACACTGAGGAGACACTGAGGAGACTCTGGGTGAGGGTGGATGAGGGTGGGTGAGGGTGGGTGAGGGTGGGTGAGGGTGGGTGAGGGTGGGTGAGGGTAGGTGAGGGTGGGTAAGGCTGGGTGAGGGTGGGTGAGGGTGGATGAGGGTGGGTGAGGGTGAGTGAGGGTGAGTGAGGGTGGGTGAGGGTGGGTGGGTGCGGGTGGGTGCGGGTGAGTGAGGGTGAGTGAGGGTGAGTGAGGGTGGGTGAGGGTGGGTGAGGGTGAGTGAGGGTGAGTGAGGGTGGGTGAGGGTGGGTGAGGGTGGGTGAGGGTGGGGGAGGGTGGGTGAGGGTGGGTGAGGGTGGGTGCGGGTGGATGAGGGAGGGTGAGGGTGGGTGAGGGTGGGTGAGGGTGGGTGAGGGTGGGTGAGGGTAGGTGAGGGTGGGTAAGGCTGGGTGAGGGTGGGTGAGGGTGGATGAGGGTGGGTGAGGGTGAGTGAGGGTGAGTGAGGGTGGGTGAGGGTGGGTGGGTGCGGGTGGGTGCGGGTGAGTGAGGGTGAGTGAGGGTGAGTGAGGGTGGGTGAGGGTGGGTGAGGGTGAGTGAGGGTGAGTGAGGGTGGGTGAGGGTGGGTGAGGGTGGGTGAGGGTGGGGGAGGGTGGGTGAGGGTGGGTGAGGGTGGGTGCGGGTGGATGAGGGAGGGTGAGGGTGGGTGAGGGTAGGTGAGGGTAGGTGAGGGTAGGTGAGGGTGGGTGAGGGTGGATGAGGGTAGGTGAGGGAGGGTGAGGGTAGGTGAGGGTGGGTGCGGGTGGGTGCGGGTGGGTGAGGGTGGGTGAGGGTGGATGAGGGTAGGTGAGGGTGGGTGAGGGTGGATGAGGGTAGGTGAGGGAGGGTGAGGGTAGGTGAGGGTGGGTGCGGGTGGGTGCGGGTGGGTGCGGGTGGGTGAGGGTAGGTGAGGGTGGGTGAGGGTGGGTGAGGGTGTGTGAGGGTGAGTGAGGGTGGGTGAGGGTGTGTGAGGGTGAGTGAGGGTGTGTGAGGGTGAGTGAGGGTAGGTGAGGGTGGGTGAGGGTAGGTGAGGGTAGGTGAGGGTGGGTGAGGGAGGGTGAGGGTGTGTGAGGGTGAGTGAGGGTGTGTGAGGGTGTGTGAGGGTGGGTGAGGGTAGGTGAGGGTGGGTGAGGGTGGGTGAGGGTGGGTGAGGGTGAGTGAGGGAGGGTGAGGGTGGATGAGGGAGGGTGAGGGTGGGTGAGGGTAGGTGAGGGTGGGTGAGGGTGGATGAGGGAGGGTGAGGGTGGGTGAGGGTAGGTGAGGGTGGGTGAGGGTGGATGAGGGTAGGTGAGGGAGGGTGAGGGTAGGTGAGGGTGGGTGAGGGTAGGTGAGGGTAGGTGAGGGTGGGTGAGGGTGGATGAGGGTAGGTGAGGGAGGGTGAGGGTGGATGAGGGTAGGTGAGGGAGGGTGAGGGTAGGTGAGGGTGGGTGAGGGTAGGTGAGGGTAGGTGAGGGTGGGTGAGGGTGGATGAGGGTAGGTGAGGGAGGGTGAGGGTAGGTGAGGGTGGGTGCGGGTGGGTGCGGGTGGGTGAGGGAGGGTGAGGGTGGATGAGGGAGGGTGAGGGTGGGTGAGGGTAGGTGAGGGTGGGTGAGGGTGGATGAGGGAGGGTGAGGGTGGGTGAGGGTGGGTGAGGGTGGGTGAGGGTGGATGAGGGTGGGTGAGGGAGGGTGAGGGTAGGTGAGGGTGGGTGAGGGTGGATGAGGGTGGGTGAGGGAGGGTGAGGGTGGATGAGGGAGGGTGAGGGTGGGTGAGGGTAGGTGAGGGTGGGTGAGGGTGGATGAGGGTGGGTGAGGGAGGGTGAGGGTGGATGAGGGAGGGTGAGGGTGGGTGAGGGTAGGTGAGGGTGGGTGAGGGTGGATGAGGGTAGGTGAGGGAGGGTGAGGGTAGGTGAGGGTAGGTGAGGGTGGGTGAGGGTGGGTGAGGGAGGGTGAGGGTAGGTGAGGGTGGATGAGGGTAGGTGAGGGTGGGTGAGGGTGGGTGAGGGTGGGTGCGGGTGGGTGAGGGTGGGTGAGGGTGGGTGAGGGTGGGTGCGGGTGGGTGCGGGTGGGTGAGGGTGGGTGAGGGTGGATGAGGGTAGGTGAGGGTGGGTGAGGGTGGGTGAGGGAGGGTGAGGGTAGGTGAGGGTGGGTGAGGGTGGATGAGGGTAGGTGAGGGTGGATGAGGGTGGGTGAGGGTGGGTGAGGGTGGATGAGGGTGGGTGAGGGTGGGTGAGGGTGGATGAGGGTGGATGAGGGTGGGTGAGGGTGGGTGAGGGTGGATGAGGGTGGGTGAGGGTGGGTGAGGGTGGATGAGGGTGGGTGAGGGTAGGTGAGGGTGGATGAGGGTGGGTGAGGGTGGGTGAGGGTGGATGAGGGTGGGTGAGGGTGGATGAGGGTGGATGAGGGTGGGTGAGGGTGGGTGAGGGTGGGTGAGGGTGTGTGAGGGTGAGTGAGGGTGGGTGAGGGTGGGTGGGGGTGGGTGAGGGTGGATGAGGGTGGGTGAGGGTGGGTGAGGGTGGATGAGGGTGGGTGAGGGTGGATGAGGGTGGGTGAGGGTGGGTGAGGGTGGATGAGGGTGGGTGAGGGTGGGTGAGGGTGGATGAGGGTGGGTGAGGGTGAGTGAGGGAGGGTGAGTGAGGGTGGGTGAGGGTGGATGAGGGTGGGTGAGGGTGGGTGAGGGTGGATGAGGGTGGGTGAGGGTGGATGAGGGTGGGTGAGGGTGGGTGAGGGTGGATGAGGGTGGATGAGGGTGGGTGAGGGTGGGTGAGGGTGGATGAGGGTGGGTGAGGGTGGGTGAGGGTGGATGAGGGTGGGTGAGGGTAGGTGAGGGTGGATGAGGGTGGGTGAGGGTGGGTGAGGGTGGATGAGGGTGGGTGAGGGTGGATGAGGGTGGATGAGGGTGGGTGAGGGTGGGTGAGGGTGGGTGAGGGTGTGTGAGGGTGAGTGAGGGTGGGTGAGGGTGGGTGGGTGAGGGAGGGTGAGGGTGAGTGAGGGAGGGTGAGGGAGGGTGAGGGTAGGTGAGGGTGAGTGAGGGAGGGTGAGGGAGGGTGAGGGTAGGTGAGGGTGAGTGAGGGAGGGTGAGGGTGGATGAGGGAGGGTGAGGGTGGGTGAGGGTAGGTGAGGGTGGGTGAGGGTGGGTGAGGGTGAGTGAGGGAGGGTGAGGGTGGATGAGGGAGGGTGAGGGTGGGTGAGGGTAGGTGAGGGTGGGTGAGGGTGGATGAGGGAGGGTGAGGGTGGGTGAGGGTAGGTGAGGGTGGGTGAGGGTGGATGAGGGTAGGTGAGGGAGGGTGAGGGTAGGTGAGGGTGGGTGAGGGTAGGTGAGGGTAGGTGAGGGTGGGTGAGGGTGGATGAGGGTAGGTGAGGGAGGGTGAGGGTAGGTGAGGGTGGGTGCGGGTGGGTGCGGGTGGGTGAGGGTGGGTGAGGGTGGATGAGGGTGGGTGAGGGAGGGTGAGGGTAGGTGAGGGTGGGTGAGGGTGGATGAGGGTGGGTGAGGGAGGGTGAGGGTGGGTGAGGGTGGGTGAGGGTGGATGAGGGTGGGTGAGGGTAGGTGAGGGTGGGTGAGGGTGGGTGAGGGTGGGTGAGGGAGGGTGAGGGTGGGTGAGGGTGGGTGAGGGTGGGTGAGGGTGGGTGAGGGTGGGTGAGGGTGGATGAGGGTAGGTGAGGGTGGGTGAGGGTGGGTGAGGGAGGGTGAGGGTAGGTGAGGGTGGGTGAGGGTGGGTGCGGGTGGGTGCGGGTGGGTGAGGGTGGGTGAGGGTGGATGAGGGTAGGTGAGGGTGAGTGAGGGTGGGTGAGGGTGGGTGCGGGTGGGTGCGGGTGGGTGAGGGTGGGTGAGGGTGGATGAGGGTAGGTGAGGGTGGGTGAGGGTGGGTGAGGGAGGGTGAGGGTGGGTGAGGGTGGGTGAGGGTGGGTGAGGGTGGGTGAGGGTGGGTGAGGGAGGGTGAGGGTGGGTGAGGGTGGATGAGGGTGGGTGAGGGAGGGTGAGGGTAGGTGAGGGAGGGTGAGGGTAGGTGAGGGTGGGTGAGGGTGGATGAGGGTGGGTGAGGGAGGGTGAGGGTGGGTGAGGGTGGATGAGGGTAGGTGAGGGTGGGTGAGGGTGGGTGAGGGAGGGTGAGGGTGGGTGCGGGTGGGTGCGGGTGGGTGAGGGTGGGTGAGGGTGGATGAGGGTAGGTGAGGGTGGGTGAGGGAGGGTGAGGGTGGGTGCGGGTGGGTGCGGGTGGGTGAGGGAGGGTGAGGGTGGGTGAGGGTGGATGAGGGTAGGTGAGGGTGGGTGAGGGTGGGTGAGGGTGGGTGAGGGAGGGTGAGGGTGGGTGCGGGTGGGTGCGGGTGGGTGAGGGTGGGTGAGGGTGGGTGAGGGTGGGTGAGGGTGGGTGAGGGTAGGTGAGGGTGGGTGAGGGTGGGTGAGGGTGGGTGAGGGAGGGTGAGGGTGGGTGAGGGTGGATGAGGGTAGGTGAGGGTGGGTGAGGGTGGGTGAGGGAGGGTGAGGGTGGGTGCGGGTGGGTGCGGGTGGGTGAGGGTGGGTGAGGGTGGGTGAGGGTGGGTGAGGGTGGGTGAGGGTAGGTGAGGGTGGGTGAGGGAGGGTGAGGGTAGGTGAGGGTGGGTGAGGGTGGGTGCGGGTGGGTGCGGGTGGGTGAGGGTGGGTGAGGGTGGATGAGGGTAGGTGAGGGTGGGTGAGGGTGGGTGAGGGAGGGTGAGGGTGGGTGAGGGTGGGTGAGGGTGGGTGAGGGTGGGTGAGGGTGGGTGAGGGAGGGTGAGGGTGGGTGAGGGTGGATGAGGGTGGGTGAGGGAGGGTGAGGGTAGGTGAGGGAGGGTGAGGGTAGGTGAGGGTGGGTGAGGGTGGATGAGGGTGGGTGAGGGAGGGTGAGGGTGGGTGAGGGTGGATGAGGGTAGGTGAGGGTGGGTGAGGGTGGGTGAGGGAGGGTGAGGGTGGGTGCGGGTGGGTGCGGGTGGGTGAGGGTGGGTGAGGGTGGATGAGGGTAGGTGAGGGTGGGTGAGGGAGGGTGAGGGTGGGTGCGGGTGGGTGCGGGTGGGTGAGGGAGGGTGAGGGTGGGTGAGGGTGGATGAGGGTAGGTGAGGGTGGGTGAGGGTGGGTGAGGGTGGGTGAGGGAGGGTGAGGGTGGGTGCGGGTGGGTGCGGGTGGGTGAGGGTGGGTGAGGGTGGGTGCGGGTGGGTGAGGGTGGGTGAGGGTGGGTGAGGGTGGGTGAGGGTGGATGAGGGTAGGTGAGGGTGGGTGAGGGAGGGTGAGGGTGGGTGAGGGTGGATGAGGGTAGGTGAGGGTGGGTGAGGGTGGGTGAGGGAGGGTGAGGGTGGGTGCGGGTGGGTGCGGGTGGGTGAGGGTGGGTGAGGGTGGGTGAGGGTGGGTGAGGGTGGGTGAGGGTAGGTGAGGGTGGGTGAGGGAGGGTGAGGGTAGGTGAGGGTGGGTGAGGGTGGGTGCGGGTGGGTGCGGGTGGGTGAGGGTGGGTGAGGGTGGATGAGGGTAGGTGAGGGTGGGTGAGGGTGGGTGAGGGAGGGTGAGGGTGGGTGAGGGTGGGTGAGGGTGGGTGAGGGTGGGTGAGGGTGGGTGAGGGAGGGTGAGGGTGGGTGAGGGTGGATGAGGGTGGGTGAGGGAGGGTGAGGGTAGGTGAGGGAGGGTGAGGGTAGGTGAGGGTGGGTGAGGGTGGATGAGGGTGGGTGAGGGAGGGTGAGGGTAGGTGAGGGTGGGTGAGGGTGGGTGAGGGTGGGTGAGGGAGGGTGAGGGTGGGTGAGGGTGGATGAGGGTGGGTGAGGGAGGGTGAGGGTAGGTGAGGGAGGGTGAGGGTAGGTGAGGGTGGATGAGGGTGGGTGAGGGAGGGTGAGGGTAGGTGAGGGTGAGTGAGGGTGGGTGAGGGTGGGTGAGGGTGGGTGAGGGTGGGTGAGGGTGTGTGAGGGTGAGTGAGGGTGGGTGAGGGTGGGTGAGGGTAGGTGAGGGTGGGTGAGGGAGGGTGAGGGTAGGTGAGGGTGGGTGAGGGTGGATGAGGGTGGGTGAGGGAGGGTGAGGGTAGGTGAGGGTGGGTGAGGGTGGATGAGGGTGGGTGAGGGAGGGTGAGGGTAGGTGAGGGTGAGTGAGGGTGGGTGAGGGTGGGTGAGGGTAGGTGAGGGTGGGTGAGGGTAGGTGAGGGTGGGTGAGGGAGGGTGAGGGTGGGTGAGGGTGGGTGAGGGTGTGTGAGGGTGAGTGAGGGTGGGTGAGGGTGGGTGAGGGAGGGTGAGGGAGGGTGAGGGTAGGTGAGGGTGAGTGAGGGAGGGTGAGGGAGGGTGAGGGTAGGTGAGGGTGAGTGAGGGAGGGTGAGGGAGGGTGAGGGTGGGTGAGGGTAGGTGAGGGTAGGTGAGGGTGAGTGAGGGTGGATGAGGGAGGGTGAGGGTAGGTGAGGGTGGGTGAGGGTGGATGAGGGAGGGTGAGGGTGGATGAGGGAGGGTGAGGGTAGGTGAGGGTAGGTGAGGGTGGGTGAGGGTAGGTGAGGGTAGGTGAGGGTGAGTGAGGGAGGGTGAGGGTAGGTGAGGGTAGGTGAGGGAGGGTGAGGGTAGGTGAGGGTGAGTGAGGGAGGGTGAGGGTGGATGAGGGAGGGTGAGGGTGGGTGAGGGTAGGTGAGGGTGGGTGAGGGTGGGTGAGGGTGAGTGAGGGAGGGTGAGGGTGGATGAGGGAGGGTGAGGGTGGGTGAGGGTAGGTGAGGGTGGGTGAGGGTGGGTGAGGGTGAGTGAGGGAGGGTGAGGGTGGATGAGGGAGGGTGAGGGTGGGTGAGGGTGGGTGAGGGTAGGTGAGGGTAGGTGAGGGTGAGTGAGGGAGGGTGAGGGTAGGTGAGGGTAGGTGAGGGAGGGTGAGGGTAGGTGAGGGTGAGTGAGGGAGGGTGAGGGTGGATGAGGGAGGGTGAGGGTGGGTGAGGGTAGGTGAGGGTAGGTGAGGGTGGGTGAGGGAGGGTGAGGGTAGGTGAGGGTAGGTGAGGGTAGGTGAGGGTAGGTGAGGGTGAGTGAGGGAGGGTGAGGGTGGGTGAGGGTGGGTGAGGGTAGGTGAGGGTAGGTGAGGGTGAGTGAGGGAGGGTGAGGGTAGGTGAGGGTAGGTGAGGGAGGGTGAGGGTAGGTGAGGGTGAGTGAGGGAGGGTGAGGGTGGATGAGGGAGGGTGAGGGTGGGTGAGGGTAGGTGAGGGTAGGTGAGGGTGGGTGAGGGAGGGTGAGGGTAGGTGAGGGTAGGTGAGGGAGGGTGAGGGTAGGTGAGGGTGAGTGAGGGAGGGTGAGGGTGGATGAGGGAGGGTGAGGGTAGGTGAGGGTAGGTGAGGGAGGGTGAGGGTAGGTGAGGGTGAGTGAGGGAGGGTGAGGGTGGATGAGGGAGGGTGAGGGTGGGTGAGGGTAGGTGAGGGTAGGTGAGGGTAGGTGAGGGTAGGTGAGGGTGGGTGAGGGAGGGTGAGGGTAGGTGAGGGTGGGTGAGGGTGGGTGAGGGTAGGTGAGGGTGAGTGAGGGAGGGTGAGGGTGGATGAGGGAGGGTGAGGGTGGGTGAGGGTAGGTGAGGGTGGGTGAGGGTAGGTGAGGGTAGGTGAGGGAGGGTGAGGGTGGGTGAGGGAGGGTGAGGGTGTGTGAGGGTGAGTGAGGGTGGGTGAGGGTGGGTGAGGGTGAGTGAGGGAGGGTGAGGGTGGATGAGGGAGGGTGAGGGTGGGTGAGGGTGAGTGAGGGTGGGTGAGGGTGGGTGAGGGTGGGTGAGGGTGAGTGAGGGAGGGTGAGGGTGGATGAGGGAGGGTGAGGGTGGGTGAGGGTAGGTGAGGGTGGGTGAGGGTGGATGAGGGAGGGTGAGGGTGGGTGAGGGTAGGTGAGGGAGGGTGAGGGTAGGTGAGGGTGGGTGAGGGTGGATGAGGGTGGGTGAGGGAGGGTGAGGGTAGGTGAGGGTGAGTGAGGGTGGGTGAGGGTGGGTGAGGGTAGGTGAGGGTGGGTGAGGGTGGATGAGGGAGGGTGAGGGTGGGTGAGGGTAGGTGAGGGTGGGTGAGGGTGGATGAGGGTGGGTGAGGGAGGGTGAGGGTAGGTGAGGGTGAGTGAGGGTGGGTGAGGGTGGGTGAGGGTGGGTGAGGGTGGGTGAGGGTGTGTGAGGGTGAGTGAGGGTGGGTGAGGGTGGGTGAGGGTAGGTGAGGGTGGGTGAGGGAGGGTGAGGGTAGGTGAGGGTGGGTGAGGGTGGATGAGGGTGGGTGAGGGAGGGTGAGGGTAGGTGAGGGTGAGTGAGGGTGGGTGAGGGTGGGTGAGGGTGGGTGAGGGTGTGTGAGGGTGAGTGAGGGTGGGTGAGGGTGGGTGAGGGAGGGTGAGGGTGAGTGAGGGAGGGTGAGGGAGGGTGAGGGTAGGTGAGGGTGAGTGAGGGAGGGTGAGGGAGGGTGAGGGTAGGTGAGGGTGAGTGAGGGAGGGTGAGGGTGGATGAGGGAGGGTGAGGGTGGGTGAGGGTAGGTGAGGGTGGGTGAGGGTGGGTGAGGGTGAGTGAGGGAGGGTGAGGGTGGATGAGGGAGGGTGAGGGTGGGTGAGGGTAGGTGAGGGTGGGTGAGGGTGGGTGAGGGTGAGTGAGGGAGGGTGAGGGTGGATGAGGGAGGGTGAGGGTGGGTGAGGGTAGGTGAGGGTGGGTGAGGGTGGATGAGGGAGGGTGAGGGTGGGTGAGGGTAGGTGAGGGTGGGTGAGGGTGGATGAGGGTAGGTGAGGGAGGGTGAGGGTAGGTGAGGGTGGGTGAGGGTAGGTGAGGGTAGGTGAGGGTGGGTGAGGGTGGATGAGGGTAGGTGAGGGAGGGTGAGGGTAGGTGAGGGTGGGTGCGGGTGGGTGCGGGTGGGTGAGGGTGGGTGAGGGTAGGTGAGGGTGGGTGAGGGTGGATGAGGGTAGGTGAGGGAGGGTGAGGGTAGGTGAGGGTAGGTGAGGGTGGGTGAGGGTGGGTGAGGGAGGGTGAGGGTAGGTGAGGGTGGATGAGGGTAGGTGAGGGTGGGTGAGGGTGGGTGAGGGTGGGTGCGGGTGGGTGAGGGTGGGTGAGGGTGGGTGAGGGTGGGTGCGGGTGGGTGCGGGTGGGTGAGGGTGGGTGAGGGTGGATGAGGGTAGGTGAGGGTGGGTGAGGGTGGGTGAGGGAGGGTGAGGGTAGGTGAGGGTGGGTGAGGGTGGATGAGGGTGGGTGAGGGAGGGTGAGGGTAGGTGAGGGAGGGTGAGGGTAGGTGAGGGTGGGTGAGGGTGGATGAGGGTGGGTGAGGGAGGGTGAGGGTAGGTGAGGGTGAGTGAGGGTGGGTGAGGGTGGGTGAGGGTGGGTGAGGGTGGGTGAGGGTGTGTGAGGGTGAGTGAGGGTGGGTGAGGGTGGGTGAGGGTAGGTGAGGGTGGGTGAGGGAGGGTGAGGGTAGGTGAGGGTGGGTGAGGGTGGATGAGGGTGGGTGAGGGAGGGTGAGGGTAGGTGAGGGTGGGTGAGGGTGGATGAGGGTGGGTGAGGGAGGGTGAGGGTAGGTGAGGGTGAGTGAGGGTGGGTGAGGGTGGGTGAGGGTGGGTGAGGGTAGGTGAGGGTGGGTGAGGGAGGGTGAGGGTGGGTGAGGGTGGGTGAGGGTGTGTGAGGGTGAGTGAGGGTGGGTGAGGGTGGGTGAGGGAGGGTGAGGGTAGGTGAGGGTGAGTGAGGGAGGGTGAGGGAGGGTGAGGGTAGGTGAGGGTGAGTGAGGGAGGGTGAGGGAGGGTGAGGGTAGGTGAGGGTGAGTGAGGGAGGGTGAGGGAGGGTGAGGGTGGGTGAGGGTAGGTGAGGGTGAGTGAGGGAGGGTGAGGGAGGGTGAGGGTGGGTGAGGGTAGGTGAGGGTAGGTGAGGGTGAGTGAGGGAGGGTGAGGGAGGGTGAGGGTGGGTGAGGGTAGGTGAGGGTAGGTGAGGGTGAGTGAGGGAGGGTGAGGGTAGGTGAGGGTAGGTGAGGGAGGGTGAGGGTGGATGAGGGAGGGTGAGGGTAGGTGAGGGTGGGTGAGGGTGGGTGAGGGTGGGTGAGGGTAGGTGAGGGTAGGTGAGGGTGAGTGAGGGAGGGTGAGGGTAGGTGAGGGTAGGTGAGGGTGAGTGAGGGAGGGTGAGGGAGGGTGAGGGTGGGTGAGGGTAGGTGAGGGTAGGTGAGGGTGAGTGAGGGAGGGTGAGGGTAGGTGAGGGTAGGTGAGGGAGGGTGAGGGTGGATGAGGGAGGGTGAGGGTAGGTGAGGGTGGGTGAGGGTGGGTGAGGGTGGGTGAGGGTAGGTGAGGGTAGGTGAGGGTGAGTGAGGGAGGGTGAGGGTAGGTGAGGGTAGGTGAGGGAGGGTGAGGGTAGGTGAGGGTGAGTGAGGGAGGGTGAGGGTGGATGAGGGAGGGTGAGGGTGGGTGAGGGTAGGTGAGGGTAGGTGAGGGTGGGTGAGGGTAGGTGAGGGTAGGTGAGGGTGGGTGAGGGAGGGTGAGGGTAGGTGAGGGTGGGTGAGGGTGGGTGAGGGTAGGTGAGGGTGAGTGAGGGAGGGTGAGGGTGGATGAGGGAGGGTGAGGGTGGGTGAGGGTAGGTGAGGGTGGGTGAGGGTAGGTGAGGGTAGGTGAGGGAGGGTGAGGGTGGGTGAGGGAGGGTGAGGGTGTGTGAGGGTGAGTGAGGGTGGGTGAGGGTGGGTGAGGGTGAGTGAGGGAGGGTGAGGGTGGATGAGGGAGGGTGAGGGTGGGTGAGGGTGAGTGAGGGTGGGTGAGGGTGGGTGAGGGTGGGTGAGGGTGAGTGAGGGAGGGTGAGGGTGGATGAGGGAGGGTGAGGGTGGGTGAGGGTAGGTGAGGGTAGGTGAGGGTGAGTGAGGGAGGGTGAGGGTAGGTGAGGGTGAGTGAGGGAGGGTGAGGGTGGATGAGGGAGGGTGAGGGTGGGTGAGGGTAGGTGAGGGTAGGTGAGGGTGAGTGAGGGAGGGTGAGGGTAGGTGAGGGTAGGTGAGGGTGGGTGAGGGTGGGTGAGGGTGGGTGAGGGTGAGTGAGGGAGGGTGAGGGTGGATGAGGGAGGGTGAGGGTGGGTGAGGGTAGGTGAGGGTAGGTGAGGGTGAGTGAGGGAGGGTGAGGGTAGGTGAGGGTAGGTGAGGGTGTGTGAGGGTGAGTGAGGGTGGGTGAGGGTGGGTGAGGGTGAGTGAGGGAGGGTGAGGGTAGGTGAGGGTAGGTGAGGGTGAGTGAGGGAGGGTGAGGGAGGGTGAGGGTGGATGAGGGAGGGTGAGGGTGGGTGAGGGTAGGTGAGGGTAGGTGAGGGTGAGTGAGGGAGGGTGAGGGTAGGTGAGGGTAGGTGAGGGTGAGTGAGGGAGGGTGAGGGAGGGTGAGGGTGGGTGAGGGTAGGTGAGGGTAGGTGAGGGTGAGTGAGGGAGGGTGAGGGTAGGTGAGGGTAGGTGAGGGAGGGTGAGGGTAGGTGAGGGTGAGTGAGGGAGGGTGAGGGTGGATGAGGGAGGGTGAGGGTGGGTGAGGGTAGGTGAGGGTAGGTGAGGGTGAGTGAGGGAGGGTGAGGGTAGGTGAGGGTAGGTGAGGGAGGGTGAGGGTAGGTGAGGGTGAGTGAGGGAGGGTGAGGGTGGATGAGGGAGGGTGAGGGTGGGTGAGGGTAGGTGAGGGTAGGTGAGGGTGGGTGAGGGTAGGTGAGGGTAGGTGAGGGTGGGTGAGGGAGGGTGAGGGTAGGTGAGGGAGGGTGAGGGTAGGTGAGGGTGAGTGAGGGAGGGTGAGGGTGGATGAGGGAGGGTGAGGGTGGGTGAGGGTAGGTGAGGGTAGGTGAGGGTGGGTGAGGGTAGGTGAGGGTAGGTGAGGGTGGGTGAGGGAGGGTGAGGGTAGGTGAGGGTGGGTGAGGGTGGGTGAGGGTAGGTGAGGGTGAGTGAGGGAGGGTGAGGGTGGATGAGGGAGGGTGAGGGTGGGTGAGGGTAGGTGAGGGTAGGTGAGGGTGGGTGAGGGTAGGTGAGGGTGAGTGAGGGAGGGTGAGGGTGGATGAGGGAGGGTGAGGGTGGGTGAGGGTAGGTGAGGGTGGGTGAGGGTAGGTGAGGGTGAGTGAGGGAGGGTGAGGGTGGATGAGGGAGGGTGAGGGTGGGTGAGGGTAGGTGAGGGTAGGTGAGGGTGGGTGAGGGTAGGTGAGGGTAGGTGAGGGTGGGTGAGGGTGGATGAGGGTAGGTGAGGGAGGGTGAGGGTAGGTGAGGGTGGGTGAGGGTGGGTGAGGGTGTGTGAGGGTGAGTGAGGGTGGGTGAGGGTGGGTGAGGGTGGCTGAGGGACTGACTGGGCGAGCAGCAGGCTGCGGCGCTCCTCCGCTGAGTACGGCTGCAGCAGAGGGATCCCTTTGGCCTTCACCTCCACCAGCTTCGGGAACAAGTTCAGACGCTCGATGTCCTCCCACCGACTCAGCCCTGGACACACACAGACAGGTTTACATGGAACATCAGGACACACACACACACACACACACACACACACAGACACACACAGACAGGTTTACATGGAACATCAGGACACACACACACACACACACAGACACACACAGACAGGTTAACATGCAATATCAGGACACACACACACGCACACACACAGACAGGTTTACATGCAATATCAGGACACACACACACACACACGCGCACACACACAGACAGGTTTACATGCAATATCAGGACACACACACACACACACAGACAGGTTTACATTGAACATCAGGACACACACACAGTTGTGAAGTTGATGTGAGGTTGATGTGAGGTTTAGGTTGATGTAAAGTTGAGGTTGATGTAAAGTTGAGGTTGATGTGAGGTTGAGGTTGATGTAAAGTTGAGGTTGATGTGAGGTTGAGGTTGATGTAAAGTTGAGGTTGATGTGAGGTTGAGGTTGATGTGAGGTTGATGTTTATGTGAGGTTGATGTAAAGTTGAGGTTGATGTAAAGTTGAGGTTGATGTGAGGTTGAGGTTGATGTGAGGTTGATGTTGATGTGAGGTTGATGTAAAGTTGAGGTTGATGTTGATGTGAGGTTGATGTAAAGTTGAGGTTGATGTGAGGTTGATGTAAAGTTGAGGTTGATGTGAAGTTGATGTAAAGTTGAGGTTGATGTGAGGTTGATGTAAAGTTGAGGTTGATGTAAAGTTGAGGTTGATGTGAGGTTGATGTTGATTTGAGGTTGATGTAAAGTTGAGGTTGATGTGATGTTGATGTAAAGTTGAGGTTGATGTGAAGTTGATGTAAAGTTGAGGTTGATGTGAGGTTGAGGTTGATGTGAGGTTGATGTTGATGTGAGGTTGATGTGAGGTTGATGTGAGGTTGATGTAAAGTTGAGGTTGATGTGAGGTTGATGTGAGGTTGAGGTTGATGTGAGGTTGATGTGAGGTTGATGTGAGGTTGATGTTGATGTGATGTTGATGTGAGGTTGATGTGAGGTTGATGTTAGGTTGATGTAAAGTTGAGGTTGATGTGAGGTTGACGTGAGGTTGATGTGAGGTTGAGGTTGATGTGAGGTGAGGTTGATGTTGATGTGAGGTTGATGTTAGGTTGATGTAAAGTTGAGGTTGATGTGAGGTTGACGTGAGGTTAATGTGAGGTTGAGGTTGATGTAAAGTTGAGGTTGATGTGAGGTTGATGTTGATGTGAGGTTGAGGTGAGGTTGATGTGAGGTTGATGTAAAGTTGAGGTTGATGTGAGGTTGATGTGAGGTTGAGGCTGAAGTGAGGTTGATGTGAGGTTGAGGTTGATGTAAAGTTGAGGTTGATGTGAGGTTGATGTTGATGTGAGGTTGAGGTGAGGTTGATGTGAGGTTGATGTAAAGTTGAGGCTGATGTGGGGTTGACTTGAGGTTGAGGTTGATGTGAGGTTGATGTTGATGTGAGGTTGATGTACAGTTGAGGTTGATATGAGGTTGATGTAAAGTTGAGGTTGATGTGAGGTTGATGTGAGGTTGATGTAAAGTTGAGGTTGATGTGAGGTTGATGTAAAGTTGAGGTTGATGTTGATGTGAGATTGATTTTGAGGTGAGGATGATGTGAGGTTGATGTAAAGTTGAGGTTGATGTGAGGTTGATGTAAAGTTGAGGTTGATGTGAGGTTGATGTTGAGGTTGATGTGAGGTTGACGTGAGGTTGAGGTTGATGTGAGGTTGATGTAAAGTTGAGGTTGATGTGAGGTTGATGTTGATGTGAGGTTGATGTTGATGTGAGGTTGATGTTGATGTGAGGTTGAGGTGAGGCTGATGTGAGGTTGGTGTGAGGTTGATGTGAGGTTGGTGTGAGGTTGATGTGAGGTTGACCTGAGGTTGACCTGAGGTTGACGTGAGGTTGGTGTGAGGTTGAGGTTGATGTGAGGTTGATATCAGGTTGATGTGAGGTTGATGTTGATGTGAGGTTGACGTGCGGTTGATGTGATGTTGATGTGAGGTTGATGTGAGGTTGATGTGAGATTGACCTGATGTTGATGTGAGGTTGATGTGAGGTTGAGGTTGATGTGAGGTTGAGGTTGACCTGAGGTGGATGTGAGGTTGATGTGAGGTTAATGTGAGGTTGATGTGAGGTTGGTGTGACGTTAATGTGAGGTTGATGTGGGGTTGACGTGAGGTTGAGGTGAGGTTGGTGTGAGGTTGATGTGAGGTTGATGTGAACTTAATGTGAGGTTGAGGTTGATGTGAGGTTGATGTGAGATTGACCTGAGGTTGATGCGAAGTTGACCTGAGGTTGATGTGAGGTTAATGTGAGGTTGGTGTGAGGTTGATGTGAGGTTGGTGTGAGGTTGATGTGAGGTTGGTGTGAGGTTGATGTGAGGTAGATGTGAGGTTGACGTGAGGTTGAGGTGAGGTTGGTGTGAGGTTGGTGTGAGGTTTGTGTGAGGTTGATGTGAAGTTGACCTAAGGTTGAGGTGAGGTTGGTGTGAGGTTGAGGTGAGGTTGATATCAGGTTGAGGTGAGGTTGAGGTTGACCTGAGATTGATGTGATGTTGATGTGAGGTTGACGTGAGGTTGGTGTGAGGTTGATGTGAGGTTGATGTGAGGTTGATGTGAGCTTAATGTGAGGTTGATGCGAGGTTGATGTGAGGTTGAGGTTGATGTGAGGTTGACCTGAAGTTGATGTGAGGTTGACCTGAGATTGATGTGAGGTTGACCTGATGTTGACCTGAGGTTGATGTGAGGTTGGTGTGAGGTTGATGTGAGGTTGATTGAGGTTGATGTGAGGTTGACGTGAGGTTGACGTGAGATTGGTGTGAGGTTGGTGTGAGGTTGATGTGAGGTTGGTGTGAGGTTGATGTGAGGTTGGCGTGAGGTTGACGTGAGGTTGGCGTGAGGTTGGCGTGAGGTTGATGTGATGTTGATGTGAGGTTGATGTGAGGTTGATGTGAGGTTGATGTGAGGTTGGTGTGAGGTTGATGTGATGTTGATGTGAGGTTGACGTGAGGTTGGCGTGAGGTTGATGTGAGGTTGATGTGAGGTTGGTGTGAGGTTGATGTGAGGTTGATGTGAGGTTGATGTGAGGTCGAAGTGAGGTTGATGTGAGGTTGGTGAGGTTGGTGTGAGGTTGATGTGATGTTGATGTGAGGTCGAAGTGAGGTTGATGTGAGGTTGGTGAGGTTGGTGTGAGGTTGATGTGAGGTTGGTGTGAGGTTGACGTAAGGTTGATGTGATGTTGATGTGAGGTTGACGTGAGGTTGGTGTGAGGTTGATGTGAGGTTGACGTGAGGTTGATGTGAGGTTGACGTGAGGTTGGTGTGAGGTTGATGTGAGGTTGACGTGAGGTTGACGTGAGGTTGATGTGATGTTGATGTGAGGTTGGTGTGAGGTTGATGTGAGGTTGATAATAAATAATATATAGGTCTTATATAGCGCTTTTCAGGAAACACAAAGACGCTTTACAAGTGAGACAATGTGAGGTTGATGTGAGGTTGATGTGAGGTTGACCTGAGGTTGACGTGAGGTTGGTGTGAGGTTGATGTGAGGTTGGTGTGAGGTTGATGTGAGGATGATGTGAGGTTGATGTGAGGTTGATGTGAGGTTGGCGTGAGGTTGGCGTGAGGTTGGTGTGAGGTTGACGTGAGGTTGGTGTGAGGTTGATGTGAGGTTGGTGTGAGGTTGATGTGAGGATGATGTGAGGTTGATGTGAGGTTGATGTGAGGTTGGCGTGAGGTTGATGTGAGGTTGGTGTGAGGTTGGTGTGAGGTTGGTGTGAGGTTGATGTGAGGTTGATGTGAGGTTGATGTGAGGTTGGTGTGAGGTTGACGTGAGGTTGACGTGAGGTTGGCGTGAGGTTGACGTGAGGTTGGCGTGAGGTTGGCGTGAGGTTGGCGTGAGGTTGATGTGAGGTTGACGTGAGGTTGACGTGAGGTTGATGTGGTTGATGTGAGGTTGATGTGAGGTTGGCGTGAGGTTGGCGTGAGGTTGGCGTGAGGTTGGCGTGAGGTTGGTGTGAGGTTGATGTGAGGTTGATGTGAGGTTGATGTGAGGTTGACGTGAGGTTGACGTGAGGTTGGCGTGAGGTTGACGTGAGGTTGGCGTGAGGTTGGCGTGAGGTTGGCGTGAGGTTGATGTGAGGTTGATGTGAGGTTGATGTGGTTGATGTGAGGTTGATGTGAGGTTGATGTGAGGTTGATGTGAGGTTGATGTGAGGTTGGCGTGAGGTTGATGTGAGGTTGATGTGAGGTTGACGTGAGGTTGACGTGAGGTTGACGTGAGGTTGACGTGAGGTTGATGTGAGGTTGATGTGAGGTTGACGTGAGGTTGGCGTGAGGTTGATGTGAGGTTGACGTGAGGTTGACGTGATGTTGACGTGAGGTTGACGTGAGGTTGGCGTGAGGTTGACGTGAGGTTGGTGTGAGGTTGGTGTGATGTTGATGTGATGTTGATGTGAGGTTGATGTGAGGTTGATGTGAGGTTGATGTGAGGTTGATGTGAGGTTGGTGTGAGGTTGATGTGAGGTTGACGTGAGGTTGGCGTGAGGTTGATGTGAGGTTGGTGTGAGGTTGGTGTGAGGTTGGTGTGAGGTTGGTGTGAGGTTGGTGTGAGGTTGATGTGAAGTTGATGTGAGGTTGATGTGAGGTTGATGTGATGTTGATGTGAGGTTGACGTGAGGTTGACGTGAGGTTGACGTGAGGTTGACGTGAGGTTGATGTGATGTTGATGTGAGGTTGGTGTGAGGTTGATGTGAGGTTGATGTGAGGTTGATGTTGATGTGAGGTTGACCTGAGGTGGATTTGATGTTGATGTGAGGTTGATGTGAGGTTGATGTGAGGTTGGTGTGAGGTTGACCTGAGGTTGATGTGAGGTTGACTTGAGGTTGATGTGATGTTGATGTGAGGTTGACCTGAGGTTGATGTGAGGTTGGTGTGAGGTTGACCTGAGGTGGATGTGATGTTGATGTGAGGTTGATGTGAGGTTGACCTGAGGTTGATGTGAGGTTGGTGTGAGGTTGACCTGAGGTTGATGTGAGGTTGGTGTGAGGTTGGTGTGAGGTTGATGTGAGGTTGGTGTGAGGTTGACCTGAGGTTGATGTGATGTTGATGTGAGGTTGATGTGAGGTTGACCTGAGGTTGATGTGAGGTTGGTGTGAGGTTGACCTGAGGTTGATGTGAGGTTGGTGTGAGGTTGACTTGAGGTTGATGTGAGGTTGGTGTGAGGTTGACCTGAGGTGGATGTGATGTTGATGTGAGGTTGATGTGAGGTTGACCTGAGGTTGATGTGAGGTTGGTGTGAGGTTGACCTGAGGTTGATGTGAGGTTGGTGTGAGGTTGACTTGAGGTTGATGTGAGGTTGGTGTGAGGTTGACCTGAGGTTGATGTGAGGTTGGTGTGAGGTTGACCTGAGGTGGATGTGATGTTGATGTGAGGTTGATGTGAGGTTGACCTGAGGTTGATGTGAGGTTGGTGTGAGGTTGATGTGAGGTTGGTTTGAGGTTGATGTGAGGTTGGTGTGAGGTTGACCTGAGGTGGATGTGGGGTTGATGTGAGGTTGATGTGAGCTTAATGTGAGGTTGATGTGAGGTTGATGTGAGGTTGATGTGAGGTTGAGGTTGATGTGAGGTTGACCTGAGGTTGATGTGAGGTTGATGTGAGGTTGAGGTTGATGTGAGGTTGACCTGAGGTTGATGTGAGATTGACCTGAGGTTGATGTGAGGTTGATGTGAGCTTAATGTGAGGTTGATGTGAGGTTGATGTGAGGTTGATGTGAGGTTGGTGTGAGGTTGACCTGCTCACCTGAGTTACTGAGGTTGAGGCTGTGCAGCTCGGGGAACAGTCTGCTCAGCGCCTCCTGGTGGTCGTCCACAGACTGCAGGGGGTTGTTTGCCAGGACGAGGGCGCTGAGGCGCGGGAACATGAGGCCGAGCTTCCGGACCTCGGACCAAAGCCTCAGACGGTTTTCTGTGATGTGGAGCAGCTTCAGCGACGGACACGGCCTCCCAGGGGGCGCTACTGAGGTGAGGTCATTCAGGCACAGGAACAGCTCCTCCAGCCTGAAACAGGGGAACGTCTGAGGAACATCTCACACCTCTGAGGAACATCTCACACCTCTGAGGAACATCCTCTGAGGAACATCTCACACCTCTGAGGAACATCCTCTGAGGAACATCTCACACCTCTGAGGAACATCTCCTCCAACATAATATGATGGGGTACTCACAGTGGTTAGTGTGGTGAGTGTGGGGTACTCACAGCGGCGTGTGGTGAGTGTGGGGTACTCACAGCGGCGTGTGGTTAGTGTGGGGTACTCACAGCGGCGTGTGGTTAGTGTGGGGTACTCACAGCGGCGTGTGGTTAGTGTGGGGTACTCAGAGTGGAGCGTGGTTAGTGTGGGGTACTCACAGCGGCGTGTTCCCGGTCAGCGTGTACACACTGTTCCAGCTGATGTGAGTGTTGATGAGCACCAGTCTCCGGACACGGCTGAAGCTCTGGGCGAGGCCGGTGTCCAGCTGCGCCCCCTGCAGGGGGTTCATGCTCAGGTTGACGAAGTCCAGGTGTGGGATGTTGGACACGATGGTGGAAACCTGCCGCACAGTCACAAGGCGGAATAAACTCCTGGACGACTGAGACCCTAAGTATACACTGCGTTCCAAATTATTATGCAAATGACATTTTTCTAAGATTTTCTAAATTGTCAACTCAAATGAGAGTCAGCATAATTTTTAAGTCTTTAACTGGTAGAGGATCATTTAAATGTGGTGGAAAACATTTCCTAGTGATAACAGTATTTTTTTCAAAAATAAATATAGTAAAAACCTCAAAATCCACTGTTCCAAGTTATTATGCAACTCATCGTTTCAATACATTTTAAAGCTTGTAATTAACTGAAAATGGTCATTTGTTGACTTTGCAGCATCGGGAGGTCATATTTACTGAAATCAAAAGCTATTTCAATCAAAAAAATATTAACAGGTTAAGTTATATTTGACCATAGGAGCCCTTGTGTGAAGCAGCTTCAAAATTCTTAAATCCATTAAAATTGTAAGTTTTTAGACAGTTTCTGCTTGGATTTCTTTGCAGGATGTTAGAATAGCCTCCCAGAGCTGCTGTTTGGATGAAACCTGCCTCCCACCCTCATAGAAGTTTTTTTTGTTGATGCTCCAAAGGTTCTCAACAGGGTTTAGGTCAGGAAAGGAGGGGGTCCACATCATGAGTTTCTCTCCTTTTATGCCCATAGCAGCCAGTGATGCAGAGGTTTTCTTTACAGCAGGACATGGTGCGTTGTCATGAGGAAGAGGATTTTGTTAAGGAAAGAACGGCTCTTCTTTTTGTAGCATAGCAGACAGTGGTCAGTCAGAAACTCCACATATTTTTCAAAGGTCATTTTCACTCCTTCAGGGAGCCTAAAAGGGCCTAAAGGGGCCGACCAGCTCTCTCACCATGATTCTGGCCCAAAACATGACTCCACCACCTCTTTACTGACGTCACAGCCTTGTTGGGACATTGTGGTCATTCACCTCCATCCATCTGACCATCCAGGGTCACACGGCCTCATCAGTGAACAAGACTGTTTGAATAGGAGTCCTCATGTATTTCTGAGCCACTGCAGCCGTTTCTGCATCAGCTTCAATGAACAGTTTAGGGGAGGCCCGGATAGAAGGTTTATGCACAACTGCAGCCTCTGGAGGGTCCGACACCTTGATGTTTGGGGGAGTCCAGAGGCACAAGGAGCTTCAAATACATGTATGCTGCTTTGTGGCATCTGTTCTCTTAATCTGATGTGTTTGTCTGACAGAAACCGTCCATATTGTGCCTTTATCGGCACAAAACGGAGTGTGTCTGAATCATCCACAAATCTCTTATCAGCACAATGATTACACTTAGTCTTTCATGAAATATCGAAGGTTTTCATACTTAGACCAAGGCATTCAACTATTTCACGCTTTTCATCAGCAGAGAGACCCTTTTTCTTTCCCATATTGCTTGAAAATGATGATCTGCATAATAAAGTGGAACACCCTTTTCAGTAGTTTTTCCCTTAACTGGGCTTAACCCGACAACTAATCATCCCAGGTCTCTGAGATTAATGTCAGTGATTCATAGAGCCCCAAGACACGATACCATCCATGAGTTTCATTATTATTGCTTTTTTTTTTACCTTTTTGACACAAAAATCCAATTTGCATAATAATTTGGAACGCAGTGTAAGTCCTTTGAGGTTCCTGTCTCATAATCCCATCACACTTTTTAAAAAGGGTTTTCTACAGTTACTTATGTGAAAATAAAGAAATAGAGAGTGAGGTCTGAGTCGGTTTGAAAGACAGTTCTTTAAAGTCCCTCAGATTCAGACCGAGGCCTGAATCTGAGGGACTTTAAAGAACTGTGTCTGAAAGTGCCGGAGTTAAAGTGGGGGTGTTCTGCTTTAAAGAGGGGGTGTTCTGCTTTAAAGAGGGGGTGTTCTGCTTTAAAGAGGGGGTGTTCTGCTTTAAAGAGGGGGTGTTCTGCTTTAAAGAGGGCGTGTTCTGCATTAAAGAGGGCGTGTTCTGCTTTAAAGAGGGCGTGTTCTGCTTTAAAGAGGGCGTGTTCTGCTTTAAAGAGGGGGTGTTCTGCTTTAAAGAGGGGGTGTTCTGCTTTAAAGAGGGCGTGTTCTGCTTTAAAGAGGGGGTGTTCTGCATTAAAGAGGGGGTGTTCTGCTTTAAAGAGGGGGTGTTCTGCTTTAAAGAGGGGGTGTTCTGCTTTTGTCAGTCCCATAGCACCAGTCTATATCTCACTACAATGATGACAAACCTTCTGTTGGTCTGTAAATGCAGTAAATTAGAATAACTGCCTTGTATAAAATGTCTCTCTCAAAATGGCTGTAGTGAATGTCTTGAAATCGGCCTCTGTCTCTTTAAGAACCTCTGAGCCTTTAGACACGCCCCCTCCACACGCTGTCTGTGGCATCAGTGGGGAGGGGGTTCTGCTGAGGAGCAGTGGTTGGTTACTCGGCTGGTGACCAAAGCTCGGAGGCGTCTCCAGGAGGTGGGGGCGTTCCTAGGAGGACTCAGGCAAACCTATCCCTAAAATGGCCGCCATCAGGCAAACCTATCCCTAAAATGGCCGCCATCAGAGTTTTTACAGATGACTCAGAAATACGTGAATGTGCCAAGGCAACACTTCAGCCATGTTTTTAATGAGGGAGTGACAGAATAACATGAGGGAAAGCTTGAAAAAGTCAATTTTGCAGAATACCCCCCCTTTAAACCAAACAGACTCATCTTAAAAAGTGTCAACATCAGCACCGAGAAAACCTTCGTCATTGGTGTTAAAGTTCAGCATCTCACGTTGATGGAAAACCTCAGACCCGAGGACGACAGTACAAGCATCTTTGCAAACGAGCATCATGTAAGTGTACATTGTCTAGGGTGGTAGTGGGTGGTATTAGGTGGTTTTAGGCGGTAGTGGGTGGTAGTGGGTGGTACTAGGTGGTTTTAGGCGGTAGTGGGAGGTAGTGGGTGGTTTTAGGTGGTAGTGGGTGATAGTGGGCGGTAGTGGGTGGTAGTAGGTGGTTTTAGGCGGTAGTGGGAGGTAGTGGGTGGTTTTAGGTGGTAGTGGGTGGTACTAGGTGGTAGTGGGTGGTAGTGTGTGGTACTAGGTGGTACCTCTTCCCAGTTGCTGAGCTGGTTGTGCGACAGGTCGAGCTCCACCACGTGAGCGCAGACGGCAGCGATGTCAGCGGCGTCTCCGGCCTTTTGGATACTGCAGTCGTTCAGCACCAGGACGCTGGGCAGGAACAGGCGGTCTGCAGAGCGACGCCATGTTACTTCATCTACTTTCATCACTTTAATCACTTTAATCACTTTAATCACTTTATCCACTTTACTCACTTTAATCACTTTAATCACTTTAATCACTTTAATCACTTTCATCACTTTAATCACTTTAACCACTTTCATCACTTTAACCACTTTAATCACTTTCATCACTTTAATCACTTTAACCACTTTAACCACTTTCATCACTTTAACCACTTTAATCACTTTCATCACTTTAATCACTTTAACCACTTTAATCACTTTCATCACTTTAATCACTTTAACCACTTTAACCACTTTAATCACTTTAACCACTTTAATCACTTTAATCACTTTAACCACTTTAATCACTTTCATCACTTTAATCACTTTAACCACTTTAACCACTTTAATCACTTTACTCACTTTAACCACTTTAACCACTTTAATCACTTTAACCACTTTAATCACTTTAATCACTTTAATCACTTTAACCACTTTAACCACTTTAATCACTTTACTCACTTTAACCACTTTAACCACTTTAATCACTTTAACCACTTTAATCACTTTAATCACTTTAACCACTTTAATCACTTTAATCACTTTAATCACTTTAACCACTTTAATCACTTTAATCACTTTAACCACTTTAACCACTTTAATCACTTTAACCACTTTAATCACTTTAATCACTTTAACCACTTTAATCACTTTAATCACTTTAACCACTTTAATCACTTTAACCACTTTAACCACTTTAATCACTTTAACCACTTTAACCACTTTAATCACTTTAACCACTTTAATCACTTTAACCACTTTAATCACTTTAACCACTTTACTCACTTTACTCACGTTCATCACTTTAACCACTTCATCTACTTTCATCACTTTAACCACTTTACTCACTTTACTCACTTTAATCACTTTAATCACTTTACTCACTTTAATCACTTTAATCACTTTACTCACTTTACTCACTTTAATCACTTTAATCACTTTACTCACTTTAATCACTTTAATCACTTTACTCACTTTAATCACTTTAATCACTTTCATCACTTTAACCACTTCATCTACTTTCATCACTTTAATCACTTCATCTACTTTCATCACTTTAACCACTTCATCTACTTTCATCACTTTAACCACTTCATCTACTTTCATCACTTTAACCACTTTAACCACTTTACTCACATTCATCTATCTACACAAACAAACCAGACTATCTACACAAACAAACCGGACTATCTACACAAACAAACCGGACTATCTACACAAACAAACCAGACTATCTACACAAACAAACCAGACTATCTGTACAAACAAACCGGACTATCTACACAAACAAACCAGACTATCTACACAAACAAACCAGACTATCTACACAAACAAACCGGACTATCTACACAAACAAACCAGACTATCTACACAAACAAACCAGACTATCTACACAAACAAACCAGACTATCTACACAAACAAACCGGACTATCTACTCAAACAAACCAGACTATCTACTCAAACAAACCAGACTATCTACACAAACAAACCGGACTATCTACACAAACAAACCGGACTATCTACACAAACAAACCAGACTATCTACTCAAACAAACCAGACTATCTACACAAACAAACCGGACTATCTACACAAACAAACCGGACTATCTACACAAACAAACCAGACTATCTACACAAACAAACCAGACTATCTACACAAACAAACCGGACTATCTACACAAACAAACCGGACTATCTACACAAACAAACCAGACTATCTACACAAACAAACCAGACTATCTACACAAACAAACCAGACTATCTACACAAACAAACTGGACTATCTACACAAACAAACCAGACTATCTACACAAACAAACCGGACTATCTACACAAACAAACCAGACTATCTACACAAACAAACCAGACTATCTACACAAACAAACCGGACTATCTACACAAACAAACCGGACTATCTACACAAACAAACTGGACTATCTACACAAACAAACCAGACTATCTACACAAACAAACCAGACTATCTACACAAACAAACCAGACTATCTACACAAACAAACCAGACTATCTACACAAACAAACCAGACTATCTACACAAACAAACCGGACTATCTACACAAACAAACCAGACTATCTACACAAACAAACCGGACTATCTACACAAACAAACCAGACTATCTACACAAACAAACCAGACTATCTACACAAACAAACCAGACTATCTACACAAACAAACCAGACTATTTACACAAACAAACCAGACTATCTACTCAAACAAACCAGACTATCTACACAAACAAACCAGACTATCTACACAAACAAACCAGACTATCTACACAAACAAACCAGACTATCTACACAAACAAACCAGACTATCTACACAAACAAACCAGACTATCTACACAAACAAACCGGACTATCTACACAAACAAACTGGACTATCTACACAAACAAACCAGACTATCTACTCAAACAAACCAGACTATCTACACAAACAAACCAGACTATCTACACAAACAAACCAGACTATCTACACAAACAAACCAGACTATCTACACAAACAAACCGGACTATCTACACAAACAAACTGGACTATCTACACAAACAAACCAGACTATCTACACAAACAAACCGGACTATCTACACAAACAAACTGGACTATCTGCACAAACAAACCAGACTATCTACACAAACAAACCAGACTATCTACACAAACAAACCAGACTATCTACACAAACAAACCAGACTATCTACACAAACAAACCAGACTATCTACACAAACAAACTGGACTATCTACACAAACAAACCGGACTATCTACACAAACAAACCAGACTATCTACTCAAACAAACCAGACTATCTACACAAACAAACCAGACTATCTACACAAACAAACCAGACTATCTACTCAAACAAACCAGACTATCTACACAAACAAACCAGACTATCTAAACAAACAAACCTGACTATCTAAACAAACAAACCGGACTATCTACACAAACAAACCAGACTATCTACACAAACAAACTGGACTATCTACACAAACAAACCGGACTATCTACACAAACAAACCAGACTATCTACTCAAACAAACCGGACTATCTACTCAAACAAACCGGACTATCTACACAAACAAACCGGACTATCTACACAAACAAACCAGACTATCTACACAAACAAACCAGACTATCTGTACAAACAAACCAGACTATCTGCACAAACAAACTGGACTATCTACACAAACAAACCAGACTATCTGTACAAACAAACCAGACTATCTACACAAACAAACCAGACTATCTGTACAAACAAACCAGACTATCTACACAAACAAACCAGACTATCTACTCAAACAAACCAGACTATCTGCACAAACAAACTGGACTATCTACTCAAACAAACCAGACTATCTACACAAACAAACCGGACTATCTACACAAACAAACCGGACTATCTACACAAACAAACCAGACTATCTACACAAACAAACCGGACTATCTACACAAACAAACCAGACTATCTGCACAAACGGGCTGGGATTCGGATCAAGGGTGTTGTGAATGCGACTTTAGAAAGTGTGTGTGACCTTTGACCGGTGACCCCGGGGGCGTCGGCAGCAGGACGATGCCCAGCCCTTGTCCTCTGGAGTACGGGAAGTTGTCCGGGTTGTATTTGTCGCTGACAACTTGGACGAAAGTGTGCACCTCCTCTTCATCAGAGGAAGACTCCATTTTCCCTCCGCCGCGGGGCTCCTGAAGGCAGCACAGGGTCAGAGCCAAGTCCCGTCGGGCAGGGACCGGGCAGTGCCTCCCTTTGACCGGGCAGTGCCTCCCTTTGACAGGGCAGTGCTTCCTTCTGACGGGCTCTGACCGGGCAGTGCCTCCCTCGGACCGGGCAGTGCCTCCCTTGGACCGGGCAGTGCCTCCCTTGGACCGGGCAGTGCCTCCCTCTGACGGGCTCTGACCGGGCAGTGCCTCCCTCAGACCGGGCAGTGCCTCCCTTGGACCGGGCAGTGCCTCCCTCTGACCGGGCAGTGCCTCCTCACCGGGCGCAGACCAAAGACCAGGCAGATGTGGCGGCCGCCGGTCACATGACGCCGCCCCTGCAGCGACAGAACGTCACACATCAGTTTCATGAAGAGTTTCCTCTCGCTCCTGTTTGAGCTGAGCTTCATGTAAAGCTCTGTGTGACTTTGATCTCTTCAATCATTATAAAAACTACATTTATGTAGTTCATGCTTCAGTGAAACAAGGAAAACTAATGCGTGACCAAAGGTAAATAACAAACTTCAGAGCCAGGTATTCATTTATTCCTTTTCATTTCGTTTTTTTTGTATTATTTTTTGAGGTGAAACAACCAAGAAACGTCTTTAACGACAAAAGGGCAGAAAAAACACTTGTTTCATTGTGTTTCACTTTTTTTCTTTGAAATTGTAATGACCAACAGCATCAAAACTTGAATGTAAAGATTTTATATTTCTTTTCGGTTCCTGCTTTAGACACTGATTTTTTCGATATCAGACTCGGATCGTTTAACAGTGCCCGGTTAGGGCTGGGCGATATGGACTAACCGCCATATCCCGATATTTTGGTTGAATATCGATACACGATATATATCCGATATTTTTTATGCAAAGTGAGAGCTGTGAAATGAACTGTTAAGTCAAAGCCAAATACGAGTAGTTTTATTAACTGTAAACATAAAAACCTAACAAAGCTCCGTAAGGTGCACATTTAAATAAAAAATGATCTTAAATAAAAATAGCCTAGAAAATAAACTAGGGCAATCTTTTTCTGAGGGCCGCGTTTACATATAAAGAGATGAACAAGGCTTGAGATTACCTGTTTCTTTTTGGTTCATAGTTTATCTGAATTTGAAATATCCCGATAAAGCGACATGGTCTAATCCCATATCTCATTTAAAACACATCGATACATCTTAAATATTGATATATCGCCCAGACCTAGTTTTCCTCTCTACAGCGCGAGTGTCAGCCCCCTAAAGGTCAGAACATGATCCTGAAGCTGAAAGGCTGAAGGTGGGGTTGGGTGACAGTGGCTCAGTCTGCAGCTGCCGCTCTCTGGGGGCTCTCCTTCCCTGTGACCCTCACAAAGACCACACACAGCTACACTCGCACATCACTACAACATCACTACAACATGACTACAACACCACTACAACATCACTACAACGTCACTACAACGTCACTACAACATGACGACCCCGTTAGCCTGTAGCACCTCAGCTAAACACTCGCCTTCTGAAGTTTGACGATGTTTCCTTCCACACGTCTGTGAATCTAAAAGGGGGGGTATTCTGTAAAATGGACTTTTCCAGCTTTCCATCCTGTTATTCTGTCACTCCCTCATTAAAAACATGGCTGAAGTGTTGCCTTGGCACATTCACGTATTTCTGAGTCATCTGTAAAAACTCTGATGGCGGCCATTTTAGGGATAGGTTTGCCTGAGTCCTCCTAGGAACGCCCCCACCTCCTGGAGACGCCTCCGAGCTTTGGTCACCAGAACCCCCTCCCCACTGATGCCACAGACAGCGTGTGGAGGGGGCGTGTCTAAAGGCTCAGAGGTTCTTAAAGAGACAGAGGCCTATTTCAAGACATTCACTACAGCCATTTTGAGAGAGACATTTTATACAAGGCAGTTATTCTAATTTACTGCATTTACAGACCAACAGAAGGTTTGTCATCATTGTAGTGTGATATAGACTGGTGCTATGGGACTGACAAAAGCAGAACACGCCCTCTTTAAAGCAGAACACCCCCTCTTTAAAGCAGAACACGCCCTCTTTAAAGCAGAACACCCCCTCTTTAAAGCAGAACACGCCCTCTTTAAAGCAGAACACCCCCTCTTTAAAGCAGAACACCCCCTCTTTAAAGCAGAACACGCCCTCTTTAAAGCAGGCATGAGGAGAACCCGTGTGAACGAGTGAGACACGTGTGTACGGTGAGGGGTTTTACAGCCTTAAAACATACATAATAATAAAAATAAAGTTGTCTTCTTCGCAGACTTCGACCCCGCGATAAACGAGTCCAACGTCCGAACAGAAACGTCACTGATTAACGGCGTCAGAGGAAAACTCAGACAAAACTCATTCTAACGTTTCCTGTCTTTATCTTTTATCTTAAACACTTTGATTCTAATGTTGTGGTTGCTTTGGTTCGCTTTTTGTCACATTTTTACCGTCACTTTATTGACAGTTTAGATTTGGATAAAGCTGGAGGAAATGTGCCGGGCTCAGGTGGGAGGTTTACCTGAACATGTGACTTATTACTGCTTTAGTTTAATCATTATTATAATCAATGGGTATTAGTCGTCTCCATGTTTATAAAGTCACTGTTCGAACCTCGTAATCCCCACATGAACCCAGCACATTTCTGCCAGTGTAGCTTTACCCAAATCTAAAAGCAACAAAAGTACAATGAAAAGGCGACTAAAGAGTGATGAAAAGGCAAGAAACAATCAACAAGAAAACCACGAAAGAGCGACGGAAACGTGACACAAACACTTTAAAATGAGTCGTGTAGGTCTTAGCTTTCAAATGAGGTGTTTCTCTGGCCTATAGACTGTGAGCTCCAGTCGAGACGCTTCAGATTTGGGTAAAGCTGAAGTGGAGAGAGAGGTAAAGGTTAGTGCTAGATGGTCTGCTCCGGAGTCTGCTGTGAAAACGTGAGATATCACGACATAAATGAAGGTTAGGGTCAGATGGTTAACGTCTTAACTCCCGCCTGAACCCAGAGGAGCTTTTTCCTCCGTCAACACATTTGTTTTCCAACATTTTTTTGTTGGGTGTTCAGCTCATTTTTGTAACTTTTTTGTAATTTTTTATCACATTTTTGTCATTTTTTTGTCGATTTTTGGTCATTTTTTCGTCATTTTTTCGTCAATTTTTAATCAATTTTTTGTCATTTTTTTTGTCAATTTTTCATCAATTTTTAGTAATTTTTTCATCATTTTTTTGTCAATTTCTTCTGACATTTTTGTGACATTTTTGCCACTTTTTCATACATTTTTCATCACTTTTTTGTCAATATTTTCTCACTTTTATGTCACTTTTTTGTCAATTTTTCGTCAATTTTTTGTCAATTTTTCATCAATTTTTAATCCATTTTTTGTAATTTTTTCATCATTTTTTTGTCAATTTCTTGTGACATTTTTGTGAATTTTTTGCCACTTTTTCATAAATTTTTCGTCACTTTTTTGTCACATTTCCATCATTGTTTTGTTGCTATTTTCACAGCTTTTTTCCAGAAGCTTTTGGATTGGGGTAAAGCCAAACTGGAGAAAATGTGCTCGGTTCAGGTGGGAGTTAAGGGGTTAACCTTAAGGATTAGGATTATTTGTAACTCATAGATCTGTACAAACAGCAGGCCGTCCCTCCGGAGCAGATCCAGCACTAACGAGAGGTACGAGGTGTGTTTCTCTGTGACAATAGGAAGCAGCTCGTGACGGTTATTCGGGCCGTGTCTCGAACCCCTACGGCACATTTCCTCCGCCGAACTGTCCGCCCCCCCCGCGGGCTCCTGCACTCCGCTCTGAGCCTCATACCTCCGCCGAACTGTCCGCCCCCCCCCCGCGGGCTCCTGCACTCCGCCTGAGCCTCAAACCTCCGCAAAAACACGCATTTACCGTCGATTCTCTGTCAAATCTTATCTTTTCTCAGTGGATTCAGGCGCGGACGTTATCGACGCAGCGCACGAGGACGGTTTAAAAACTGCAGCCAATCAGGAGCCGTCGCTTTGCGTGGTGCAGAAACGATCGAAAACAGGAGGAAAATCAGACTTTAATAAAGATATAAGTGTGATAACTGTGACCGTCCTGACCCGGGCGGCTCCGGGACACCGGGCCGCCGCGCTGTCACCGGGAACCGGAGCCGGACCGCGTTTAACGGACAGAAAATCACCGACTTTAGCGACTCCTCCGCGACAGCAGCGCCGTTTACGGAGAATAAACGGAGAATAAACGGAGAACAAACGGAGAATAAACGCTCTGAGCGCGGATCCGCCCGGTTAACCGAGAGGTCAGAGCAGATTGTTCGAGTTAAAGGTCAGTTTAAAGGTAAAGGCTTTTATATTAAGGTCAGTTCTGTCTCACCGTCCGCTCCGTTTGTTGTTTTCCTTCGAACTGTGGACACGCCTCCAGGAAGTGACGTCGTGAATGCCTTTGTTTTGCTGCGCCTCGTGCGCTGTCACCAGCCTCGTGCCAGAAATAAACAAGAGACCAAAATAAAATAATATTTTATTTTTGTCTCTTAATAAAATAAGAGACAATATTTTATTAAGAGACATATTTTATTAATCCAGAGCTTTCTAAATCCAGAAAGCTCTGGATTTAGTATAATATACTAAATCCAGAGCTTTCTGCAGAAGCTGCTGTCAGGGACGGGTTTAGACTAGATTTATATTTATATTTATATTTATATTTATATTTATATTTGGGTTTGTTTTCACCCACAGCCTCCAGTTCCTCCATGTGGGATGAACACATGTGGGATGAACACATGTGGGATGAACACATGTGGGATGGACACATGTGGGATGAACACATGTGGGATGGACACATGTGGGATGAACACATGTGGGATGGACACATGTGGGATGGACACATGTGGGATGGACACATGTGGGATGGACACATGTGGGATGGACACATGTGGGATGGACACATGCAGAGGTATTTGTTCCAACTCCCAACAGTGTTTTAGTTTTGTGTCACTTTTGAAGAGCCGTAGTTCCGTGATGGAAACTGACATTTGGTCCACGGTCATGTTAACTGTAAATATTTCCCAGAACAATCATCAAAAACACTCCACATTGCAAAGTATTGGATAAATAACCATGTTCTGACCATGTTCTGACCATGTTCTGACCATGTTCTGACCATGTTCTAACCATGTTCTAACCATGTTCTGACCATGTTCTAACCATGTTCTAACCATGTTCTGACCATGTTCTGACCATGTTCTGACCATGTTCTAACCATGTTCTGACCATGTTCTGACCATGTTCTGACCATGTTCTAACCATGTTCTAACCATGTTCTGACCATGTTCTGACCATGTTCTAACCATGACCATGTTCTGACCATGTTCTAACCATGTTCTAACCATGACCATGTTCTAACCATGTTCTAACCATGACCATGTTCTGACCATGTTCTGACCATGTTCTGACCATGTTCTGACCATGTTCTAACCATGTTCTAACCATGTTCTAACCATGTTCTAACCATGTTCTAACCATGTTCTAACCATGACCATGTTCTGACCATGTTCTAACCATGTTCTGACCATGTTCTGACCATGTTCTAACCATGTTCTAACCATGACCATGTTCTGACCATGTTCTGACCATGTTCTAACCATGTTCTAACCATGTTCTAACCATGACCATGTTCTGACCATGTTCTGACCATGTTCTGACCATGTTCTAACCATGTTCTGACCATGTTCTGACCATGTTCTGACCATGTTCTGACCATGTTCTAACCATGTTCTGACCATGTTCTGACCATGTTCTGACCATGTTCTGACCATGTTCTAACCATGTTCTAACCATGTTCAGACTATGTTCTGACCATGTTCTGACCATGTTCTGACCATGTTCTAACCATGTTCTGACCATGTTCTGACCATGTTCTGACCATGTTCTGACCATGTTCTGACCATGTTCTAACCATGTTCTGACCATGTTCTAACCATGACCATGTTCTGACCATGTTCTAACCATGTTCTAACCATGTTCTAACCATGTTCTGACCATGTTCTGACCATGTTCTGACCATGTTCTAACCATGACCATGTTCTGACCATGTTCTGACCATGTTCTGACCATGTTCTGACCATGTTCTGACCATGTTCTAACCATGTTCTGACCATGTTCTGACCATGTTCTAACCATGTTCTAACCATGTTCTGACCATGTTCTAACCATGTTCTGACCATGTTCTGACCATGTTCTAACCATGTTCTGACCATGTTCTGACCATGTTCTAACCATGTTCTGACCATGTTCTGACCATGTTCTAACCATGTTCTAACCATGTTCTGACCATGTTCTAACCATGTTCTGACCATGTTCTGACCATGTTCTAGCCATGTTCTGACCATGTTCTAACCATGTTCTGACCATGTTCTAACCATGTTCTAACCATGTTCTGACCATGTTCTGACCATGTTCTGACCATGTTCTAACCATGACCATGTTCTGACCATGTTCTGACCATGTTCTGACCATGTTCTGACCATGTTCTGACCATGTTCTGACCATGTTCTGACCATGTTCTAACCATGTTCTGACCATGTTCTAACCATGTTCTAACCATGTTCTAACCATGTTCTGACCATGTTCTGACCATGTTCTGACCATGTTCTAACCATGTTCTGACCATGTTCTGACCATGTTCTAACCATGTTCTGACCATGTTCTAACCATGACCATGTTCTGACCATGTTCTGACCATGTTCTAACCATGTTCTAACCATGTTCTGACCATGTTCTGACCATGTTCTAACCATGTTCTGACCATGTTCTAACCATGTTCTGACCATGTTCTGACCATGTTCTAACCATGTTCTGACCATGTTCTGACCATGTTCTGACCATGTTCTGACCATGTTCTAACCATGTTCTGACCATGTTCTAACCATGTTCTGACCATGTTCTAACCATGTTCTAACCATGTTCTAACCATGTTCTGACCATGACCATGTTCTAACCATGTTCTGACCATGTTCTAACCATGTTCTGACCAAGTTCTGACCATGTTCTAACCATGTTCTAACCATGACCATGTTCTAGCCATGTTCTGACCATGTTCTGACCATGTTCTGACCATGTTCTGACCATGTTCTGACCATGTTCTGACCATGTTCTGACCATGTTCTAACCATGTTCTGACCATGTTCTGACCATGTTCTAACCATGTTCTGACCATGACCATGTTCTGACCATGTTCTGACCATGTTCTGACCATGTTCTGACCATGTTCTGACCATGTTCTGACCATGTTCTAACCATGACCATGTTCTAACCATGACCATGTTCTAACCATGTTCTAACCATGTTCTGACCATGACCATGTTCTGACCATGTTCTGACCATGTTCTGACCATGTTCTAACCATGTTCTGACCATGTTCTGACCATGTTCTGACCATGTTCTAACCATGTTCTGACCATGTTCTGACCATGTTCTGACCATGTTCTGACCATGTTCTAACCATGTTCTGACCATGTTCTGACCATGTTCTAACCATGTTCTAACCATGTTCTGACCATGTTCTAACCATGTTCTGACCATGTTCTGACCATGTTCTAACCATGTTCTAACCATGTTCTGACCATGACCATGTTCTAACCATGTTCTGACCATGTTCTGACCATGTTCTGACCATGTTCTAACCATGTTCTGACCATGTTCTAACCATGTTCTAACCATGACCATGTTCTGACCATGTTCTGACCATGTTCTAACCATGTTCTGACCATGTTCTAACCATGTTCTAACCATGTTCTGACCATGTTCTAACCATGTTCTAACCATAACCATGTTCTAACCATGTTCTGACCATGTTCTGACCATGTTCTATCCATGTTCTAACCATGTTCTGACCATGACCATGTTCTGACCATGTTCTGACCATGACCATGTTCTAACCATGTTCTGACCATGTTCTGACCATGACCATGTTCTAACCATGTTCTGACCATGTTCTAACCATGTTCTGACCATGACCATGTTCTGACCATGTTCTAACCATGACCATGTTCTGACCATGTTCTAACCATGTTCTAACCATGTTCTAACCATGTTCTAACCATGTTCTGACCATGTTCTGACCATGTTCTGACCATGTTCTGACCATGTTCTGACCATTTTCTAACCATGTTCTGACCATGTTCTGACCATGTTCTGACCATGTTCTAACCATGTTCTGACCATGTTCTAACCATGTTCTGACCATGTTCTGACCATGTTCTGACCATGTTCTGACCATGTTCTGACCATGTTCTGACCATGTTCTAACCATGTTCTAACCATGTTCTGACCATGTTCTAACCATGTTCTGACCATGTTCTGACCATGTTCTGACCATGTTCTGACCATGTTCTGACCATGTTCTGACCATGTTCTAACCATGTTCTGACCATGTTCTAACCATGTTCTGACCATGTTCTAACCATGTTCTGACCATGTTCTGACCATGTTCTGACCATGTTCTGACCATGTTCTAACCATGTTCTAACCATGTTCTGACCATGTTCTAACCATGTTCTGACCATGTTCTGACCATGTTCTGACCATGTTCTGACCATGTTCTGACCATGTTCTAACCATGTTTTTCTTACCATGTTCTCACCATGTTCTCACCATGTTCTGACCATGTTCTAACCATGTTCTAACCATGTTCTAACCATGTTCTAACCATGTTCTGACCATGTTCTGACCATGTTCTAACCATGTTCTGACCATGTTCTCACCATGTTCTCACCATGTTCTAACCATGTTCTGACCATGTTCTAACCATGTTCTGACCATGTTCTAACCATGTTCTGACCATGTTCTCACCATGTTCTCACCATGTTCTAACCATGTTCTCACCATGTTCTAACCATGTTCTAACCATGTTCTAACCATGTTCTGACCATGTTCTGACCATGTTCTGACCATGACCATGTTCTAACCATGTTCTAACCATGTTCTGACCATGTTCTGACCATGTTCTGACCATGTTCTAACCATGTTCTGACCATGTTCTGACCATGTTCTGACCATGACCATGTTCTAACCATGTTCTAACCATGTTCTGACCATGTTCTGACCATGTTCTAACCATGTTCTGACCATGTTCTCACCATGTTCTCACCATGTTCTGCCCATGTTCTGCTACAGACTGACCAGTGTGGCCTCAGTTATGACCACGTGGACATTTTTAGACGTTCTGATTAGGACCGTCTTTGTCAGGGGTGTCCAAACTTTTTTCACCGAGGGCCGTACAGTTACATGTTTAAGGCATGGAGGGCCACAGATCAGTGGTCAATGCATTCAAACATTCAACTACGTGTATTTAAGAGAGGTTTAAACCATTCTCCAAACTTGTATCTACAGGCTTGGAACCATAAGTCTTACAATAAATGTCAATTTTTGAGATTTTAATTGTGTGGAATTATTAAAATTGCAGGAATATTACCATCTCTGGCGAAGTGTGGCAATAAAACAAGAAGCCTGAGGGCCACCAAAAATGTGTCTGAGGGCCGCATTTGGCCCTCGGGCCACACTTTGGACACCCCTGGTCTTTGTGAAGACTCAGACTGACGTCCAAAGTTACATCCTGATAAACTACAATCTACAACACCCTGTTTTGTAAATTGTGTGTGTGCGTGTGTGTGTGTGTGTGTGTGTGCGTGTGCGTGTGCCTGTGTGTGTGTGCATGTGTGTGTGTGTGTGTGTCTATTCCTTTTTTCCTCCAGCAGATCCCAGGAAATACATCAGACGACGGTCGAGGACCCGAGCAGGAGGAGGAAGAGACGCCCGCGGAGGGGGAGGGAGAGATTTTTTTTTTTATTTTAATTTTTTTTTTATGTCCTCTGCAGTGAAACTCAAGTCACAAATTTGGGACTTGAGACGAACTTGACCAAAGCTCCAAAGAGACTGGATGAGGACTTTCTGTTTGAGACTAAAGACCAATGACTCCCTCCATCCATCCATTTTCTTCCGCTTTATCCGGGGCCGGGTCGCGGGGGCAGCAGTCTTAGCAGAGATGCCCAGACTTCCCGATCCACACACACCTCCTCCAGCTGTTCTGAGCCCGAGGCCACACCTCCTCCAGCTGTTCTGAGCCCGAGGCCACACCTCCTCCAGCTGTTCTGACCCCGAGGCCACACCTCCTCCAGCTGTTCTGAGCCCGAGGCCACACCAGGCCAGCTCGGAGACATAGTCCCACCACCGTGTCCTGGGTCCACGAGGCCTTGTCCCACTAGGACATGCCTGGAACACCTCCCGCGGGAGGCGACCAGGAGGTATCCGGAACAGATGCCCGAGCCACCTCAGCTGCTCCTTTCGACGTGAAGGAGCAGCGACTCTACTCCGAGCTCCTCCCGGGTAACTGAGCTCCTCACCCCCAGCCACCCTGCGAAGGAAACTCATCTCGGCCGCTTGTATTCGCGATCTCGTCCTTTCGGTCATGACCCAAATCACATGACCATAGGTGAGGATCACATGACCATAGGTGAGGATCACATGACCATAGGTGAGGATCACATGACCATAGGTGAGGATCACATGACCACAGGTGAGGATCACATGACCACAGGTGAGGATCACATGACCACAGGTGAGGATCACATGACCATAGGTGAGGATCACATGACCATAGGTGAGGATCACATGACCATAGGTGAGGATCACATGACCACAGGTGAGGATCACATGACCACAGGTGAGGATCACATGACCATAGGTGAGGATCACATGACCACAGGTGAGGATCACATGACCATAGGTGAGGATCACATGACCATAGGTGAGGATCACATGACCATAGGTGAGGATCACATGACCACAGGTGAGGATCACATGACCATAGGTGAGGATCACATGACCATAGGTGAGGATCACATGACCATAGGTGAGGATCACATGACCATAGGTGAGGATCTCATGACCACAGGTGAGGATCACATGACCATAGGTGAGGATCACATGACCATAGGTGAGGATCACATGACCATAGGTGAGGGTCACATGACCACAGGAGAGGATCACATGACCATAGGTGAGGATCTCATGACCATAGGTGAGGATCACATGACCATAGGTGAGGGTCTCATGACCATAGGTGAGGATCACATGACCATAGGTGAGGATCACATGACCATAGGTGAGGATCACATGACCATAGGTGAGGGTCACATGACCATAGGTGAGGATCACATGACCATAGGTGAGGATCACATGACCATAGGTGAGGGTCACATGACCATAGGTGAGGATCTCATGACCATAGGTGAGGGTCTCATGACCATAGGTGAGGATCACATGACCATAGGTGAGGATCACATGACCATAGGTGAGGGTCACATGACCACAGGTGAGGATCACATGACCATAGGTGAGGATCACATGACCATAGGTGAGGATCACATGACCATAGGTGAGGGCGGGAACGTAGATCGATCGGTAAATCGAGAGCTTTGCCCCGACTCAGCTACCTCTTCACCACGACAGACCGATACAGTGAACCAATGACTCCCTGTGCCATTATTTTTCTTATAGATTTGAGTTGAACTGAAGAACAGGCTTTAGTAAACCCAGCGAGTTATGTGTATATGTGGTGTTTAGCCACATGCTTCTTCAGGTGAATAAACGATATATAGTTTACTACAGCACGATTTATTTATATGTCTATTGGCCTGTTGCACGGTGTGGCTATGCTAGCTCCTCTGACCTGAAGTTGTGAGCGCCAGTACTTCCTGTCTGTATTCTTTTCCTATAGAGATGAGCTCAGACCTGCGGGAATAATAATCATATTTTCTAAAGATTACATGGTGGGCAGTGAGTTCCTGGTAGATGATCATTTACTGTGTTCAAGTCTTGATGTAGGGTGTAGCGAGTTCATAAAGGATTGATAGTTTGTCTTGAAGCTAAAGGCTAACACTAACATGCTATACATTTTTTTTTAATAAATACAAATACCAATAAAAAAATGAAAGTAGGACAAGATGGTTTATCTGCAGATTAGTTTATATTTGAGGCACTATTTGAAATTGTATAATGCATGAAATTAATGTTAGCCTTTAGCTTCAAGACAAACTCACTGATCCTTATGAACATAGACGTCTCCACTGAAATATTTATACTGTACAGCAACTCGTTCACCTGCAGTAAATGATCATCTACCAGGAACTCACATCCACCACAGGATCTCTAGGAAATGCGATGATTCGAACAAGTCTAAGCTCATCTTAATGGAAATTAATACGAACAGGAAGTACTAGCGCCCACAGCTTCAGCTCACAGGAACTAGCGTAGCCACATTGTGCAACAAGCCAATTGAGGACAGGACAACGCTTGATCCTCCACTGGTGTGAAATAGACAACTAAAGCTTTAAACATGAAAGACTTTGGCATTTTATTCTAAACAAAGCCTCTCACTTTACCCATGTTCACCCTAATGGTGTGTGTACTTTTACTGCAGTACTTTGTCCTCCTCAGAGGTAGAATGACACGAGGCTAATCTGTGTTGTGTCAGTGTGAGATTATCTCAATCCTCCATCAGAAACAAACCACAGACAAATATAAACACGACCTAAAGAACTGTATCGTCTTTATATTAATGTGAATTAATTTAACAGATTATCCATTTCGGATTTACTCAAATCTAAAGCTTCTGGAGCTTACAGCCAGAGTAACACCTCATTTGAAAGCTAAGACCTACATAACTGAGCTTCCGTTGCTGCCGTGTTGTCGTCTCTTCTTGGTTGTATTTCTGATGCATCTTCATCCTTGTTTACGGCTCGTTTCAGTCGCTGTTTTAGATTTGGCCAAACTGGAGAAAAAGCATTTGGTTCAGGCAGAGGTTAAACTCCACAGAAAGGCCCCGGAATCGAACCTGGGACCTTCCGGCTGTGAGGAAGGAGCAATAACAACTGCGCCACTGTGCCGCCCAAATACAGATACAGTCGGCATCGCATCATAGAAGGTGCCCTAACCCTCAGCCATGCTCCCGTTAGCCCCACATCTAAGCCAGAAGAAAACAGGTCCTAACCGGAATAATGACACGTCGGACTAATGGGCCGACCCGTCATAGAAGGGGGCGCATGCTTGCATCATGCTACATGCATCATGTTAGCATCATGCTACATGCATCATGTTAGCATCATGCTACATGCATCATGTTAGCATCATGCTACATGCATCATGTTAGCATCATGCTACATGCATCATGTTAGCATCATGCTACATGCATCATGTTAGCATCATGCTACATGCATCATGTTAGCATCATGCTACATGCATCATGTTAGCATCATGCTACATGCATCATGTTAGCATCATGCTAGCATCATGCTACATGCATCATGTTAGCATCATGCTACATGCATCATGTTAGCATCATGCTACATGCATCATGTTAGCATCATGCTACATGCATCATGTTAGCATCATGCTACATGCATCATGCTACATGCATCATGCTACGTGCATCATGTTAGCATCATGCTACATGCATCATGTTAGCATCGTGCTACATGCATCATGTTAGCATCATGCTACATGCATCATGTTAGCATCATGCTACATGCATCATGCTACATGGATCATGCTACGTGCATCATGTTAGCATCATGCTACATGCATCGTGCTACATGCATCATGTTAGCATCGTGCTACATGCATCATGTTAGCATCGTGCTACATGCATCATGTTAGCATCGTGCTACATGCATCATGTTAGCATCGTGCTACATGCATCATGTTAGCATCGTGCTACATGCATCATGTTAGCATCATGCTACATGCATCATGCTACGTGCATCATGTTAGCATCGTGCTACATGCATCATGTTAGCATCATGCTACATGCATCATGTTAGCATCATGCTACATGCATCGTGCTACATGCATCATGTTAGCATCGTGCTACATGCATCATGTTAGCATCGTGCTACATGCATCATGTTAGCATCGTGCTACATGCATCATGTTAGCATCGTGCTACATGCATCATGTTAGCATCGTGCTACATGCATCATGTTAGCATCGTGCTACATGCATCATGTTAGCATCATGCTACATGCATCATGCTACGTGCATCATGCTAGCATCGTGCTACATGCATCATGTTAGCATCGTGCTACATGCATCATGTTAGCATCATGCTACATGCATCATGCTACGTGCATCATGTTAGCATCATGCTAACATGATGCATGTAGCATCGTGCTACATGCATCATGTTAGCATCATGCTACATGCATCATGTTAGCATCGTGCTACATGCATCATGTTAGGATCGTGCTACATGCATCATGTTAGCATCATGCTACATGCATCATGTTAGCATCATGCTACATGCATCATGTTAGCATCATGCTACATGCATCATGTTAGCATCATGCTACATGCATCATGCTACATGCATCATGCTACGTGCATCATGTTAGCATCATGCTACATGCATCATGTTAGCATCGTGCTACATGCATCATGTTAGCATTATGCTACATGCATCATGTTAGCATCGTGCTACATGCATCATGTTAGGATCGTGCTACATGCATCATGTTAGCATCATGCTACATGCATCATATTAGCATCATGCTACATGCATCATGTTAGCATCATGCTACATGCATCATGTTAGCATTATGCTACATGCATCATGTTAGCATCATGCTACATGCATCATGTTAGCATCGTGCTACATGCATCATGTTAGCATTATGCTACATGCATCATGTTCAATCAATCAATCAATCAATCAAATTTTATTTGTATAGCGCCCAACAACAACCAGAAGGTGCCCAGAGCGCTTTCCAGGATAAAAACAAGAATCATCGTAGACAACAATAAATACAAAAACACATAAAAACAGCATCGAGTCGGTGGCTATCCGAAGGCTTTCCTGAAAAAATGTGTCTTCAACTGTGATTTAAAAACACTCAGCTCTGTGATGTTTCGAAGCTGTAATGGAAGTGCGTTCCACAGCTTTGGGCCTTGCACTGCAAATGACCGGCCTCCAAACTTTGTGTATTTGAACTTGGGAGTGACCAGGGAGGTGTGTTCAGAGGAGCGCAGAGTTCTGGCTGGTTCGTAGACCGTTACCAATTCGGCAAGGTCGGCCGGGGCCAGACCATTGATGGCCTTGAAAACAAACATCAGGACCTTAAAGTCCACCCTAAACGCCACCGGGAGCCAGTGGAGAGAGCGGAGGCCTGGGCTGATGTGTGAGCGTCTGGAGGTGTTGGAGAGGAGACGAGCTGCTGCGTTTTGTACCAGTTGAAGCCGATTGAGGAGTGATTGGTTAAGTCCAGTGTAGAGGGCGTTACAGTAGTCTATCCTCGAGCTGATGAAGGCATGGATGGCCTTTTCCAGGTCAGCTCGGGACAAGAAAGACTTGATCTTACTCAGTAGCCTAAGCTGGTAAAAGCTCGCCTTCACAACTGCACCTATCTGTTTATCAAGGATCATGCCACTGTCAAAAATAACACCCAGGTTGCGGATGGCGGGGGCAAACTGAGGTGTAGGAGGACCAAAACTGGGGGAACTGTGAGGTGAGTCCGGGGTGAACAGGATGTACTCAGTCTTTCCTTCATTCAGGTGAAGGAAATTCTGGGAGAGCCATTGTTTGATGGTGTGAAGGCAGTTGTAGAGAGGGTCCAATGCAGCACTGTTGCTCAGAGTCACAGGGAGGTAGATCTGGAGGTCGTCTGCATAGAAATGAAAGTGGACGTTGTGTTTAGAGATAAGTTGACCAAGTGGCAGCATGTACAGTGAAAACAGAATAGGGCCAAGAATGGATCCTTGGGGCACACCGGATGACAGAGGAGCAGCTGAGGAGGAACAGTCATTGAGCATTACGGAAAAAGTTCTGTTAGTGAGATATGATGAAAACCATCTGAGAGCCATGCCCTGCAGACCGACAGTGTGTTGAAGTCGGGAGATGAGGATGTTATGATCCACGGTGTCAAATGCAGCGGTCAGGTCCAGTAGCACCAAAACCACAGAGCTTTTACTGTCCAGGGCTCCCAGGATGTCATTGTGGACCCTCAGTAACGCTGATTCGGTGCTATGCCTAGACCTGAAGCCGGACTGGAACTTATCAGCTATTGCGTGCAGTTGGAGGTGAGACTGAAGCTGGGAGACAACAAGCTTCTCCATCAGCTTAGACAGGAACGGCAGATGAGATATAGGGCGGAAGTTGGACAGTGTGGAGGGATCAAGGTTGGGCTTCATGTTAGGATCGTGCTACATGCATCATGTTAGCATCATGCTACATGCATCATGTTAGCATCATGCTACATGCATCATGTTAGCATCATGCTACATGCATCATGCTACATGCATCATGCTACGTGCATCATGTTAGCATCGTGCTACATGCATCATGTTAGCATCGTGCTACATGCATCATGTTAGCATCGTGCTACATGCATCATGTTAGCATCGTGCTACATGCATCATGTTAGCATCATGCTACATGCATCATGTTAGCATCATGCTACATGCATCATGCTACATGCATCATGTTAGCATCGTGCTACATGCATCATGTTAGCATCATGCTACATGCATCATGTTAGCATCGTGCTACATGCATCATGTTAGCATCATGCTACATGCATCATGCTACATGCATCATGCTACATGCATCATGTTAGCATCGTGCTACATGCATCATGTTAGCATCGTGCTACATGCATCATGTTAGCATCGTGCTACATGCATCATGTTAGCATCGTGCTACATGCATCATGTTAGCATCGTGCTACATGCATCATGTTAGCATCATGCTACATGCATCATGCTACATGCATCATGCTACATGCATCATGTTAGCATCGTGCTACATGCATCATGTTAGCATCGTGCTACATGCATCATGTTAGCATCATGCTACATGCATCATGCTACATGCATCATGCTACGTGCATCATGTTAGCATCATGCTACATGCATCGTGCTACATGCATCATGTTAGCATCGTGCTACATGCATCATGTTAGCATCATGCTACATGCATCATGTTAGCATCGTGCTACATGCATCATGTTAGGATCGTGCTACATGCATCATGTTAGCATCATGCTACATGCATCATGTTAGCATCATGCTACATGCATCATGTTAGCATCATGCTACATGCATCATGCTACATGCATCATGCTACGTGCATCATGCTACATGCATCATGCTACGTGCATCATGTTAGCATCATGCTACATGCATCGTGCTACATGCATCATGTTAGCATCGTGCTACATGCATCATGTTAGCATCGTGCTACATGCATCATGTTAGCATCGTGCTACATGCATCATGTTAGCATCATGCTACATGCATCATGTTAGCATCATGCTACATGCATCATTCTACATGCATCATGCTACGTGCATCATGTTAGCATCATGCTACATGCATCGTGCTACATGCATCATGTTAGCATCGTGCTACATGCATCATGTTAGCATCGTGCTACATGCATCATGTTAGCATCATGCTACATGCATCATGTTAGCATCGTGCTACATGCATCATGTTAGCATCGTGCTACATGCATCATGTTAGCATCGTGCTACATGCATCATGTTAGCATCGTGCTACATGTATCATGTTAGCATCGTGCTACATGCATCATGCTACATGCATCGTGCTACATGCATCATGTTAGCATCATGCTACATGCATCATGTTAGCATCGTGCTACATGCATCATGTTAGCATCATGCTACATGCATCATGCTACATGCATCATGCTACATGCATCATGTTAGCATCATGCTACATGCATCATGTTAGCATCATGCTACATGCATCATGTTAGCATCATGCTACATAATTCAGCATTTGTTAAAGTAGTTTTTTAATAATTAAAGAAAGTTTCGATCGTTCTCCTCTTTGTTTTCCCCTAAACTGCTTCAAACATGACCATATATGGGCGAATCCATAACGTTTTTCTGGAGCGAACGCTCAGACGCAGAGTCTGACGCGAAGAGTCTGTCCCTATGGGCGGAGCCTGCCCCTGTGGGCGGAGCCTGTCCCTGTGGGCGGAGTTTGAACAGCGCCTTAATCCCGTCAGGTCCAGGTCTGGATTATCTTCAGGAGCTTTAGTGTGAGGACATGGCGCTGCTGAAGTCGGGCTGGCTGTGGAGACAGAGTGAGTTTATTATTGTTATAGAGCAGAGGGTCTCAACACGAGGCCCGTGGCCCTGCACGGTCCTATATTCATCTGGACAGTTCAGGAGTGTCCTGAGGAGCAGGAGGTTCCGAGGAGCAGAGTGTCCTGAGGAGCAGGAGGTTCCGAGGAGCAGAGTGTCCTGAGGAGCAGATGGAGCAGAGTCTGACAGAGTTTATGTAACGCCTCGTGAGCCTCATTGTTTTTACTTTGTTTGGTTAAAGGTTTAGACGATGATTAATGAGTCTCTAATATAATGTACTAATAATCCATGATTAATGAGTCTCTAATATAATGTACTAATAATCCATGATTAATGAGTTTCTGTAGGGGAGTTTAAAAGCATCAGAGCTAAAAGGCATAGGCACACAAGGCGGCTACACATGTGTCACAGTGACACCACTTCTGTTTGGAGGAATGGACCAAAGCTCATCAACGATAGTGAGAAGCTTGTGGAAGGAAATCCAAACGTTTGACCCGAGTTATACAGTTTTTTTTATTATTTTAATAAAAATACTAACCTCCTGAATGTTCTGCAGGTTAGTATTTTATTATTTTAATAAAATACTAACCTCCTGAATGTTCTGCAGCCTCGGTGAGGTTAGTATTTTTATTATTTTAATAAAATACTAACCTGCTGAATGTTCTGCAGCCTCGGTGCTGCGGCGCTGGCGGCTGAACTGGGCCGACCTGTGGGTCGACGGGTCGCTCTGCTTCTACAGGAGCGACCGCAGGAGGAACCTGGAGCAGAGGCTGAGTCTGAAGACGCTCTGTGTGGACGTGCGCTCAGGCCTGGAGTGTGGAGGTCAGTCGTTCTTGCTACACGTGGACACCAAACATCAGGAGCTCATGTGGACTTTGTTTCAGATGTGGCTCCTCCAGAGACCAACCCCAGGGAGAACCTGCTGGTGGTGCAGCTCCGAGACGGATCCACCGTCAACATGTGCGCCAACAGCGAGGACGAGTCCATGTGAGCGTCTCTCAGACTGTCTCTCTCTCGTCTCATGTCTCGTCTCTCTCTTGTCTCTCTCTCGTCTCATGTCTCTCTCTCGTCTCATGTCTCGTCTCATGTCTCGTCTCATGTCTCGTCTCTCTCGTCTCCAGAGCCTGGAAGCTGACGCTGCTGGAGACTCGCAGGAACCCGGTGAGCGCTGACGCAGTCGTCTGGACCGTGTAGTTTTTAATGTTTTTAATGACCTGCTTTTGTTCTTCAGGTTTTCACCTACGACCCGTACGACGACTACGAGGCCGTCCCCCTGAGCCGATACCAGACCGTCTACATCACCCCAGGGGCGGGGCCAGGTGAGAGGGCGGGGCCAGGTGAGAGGGCGGGGCAAGGGGAGAGGTCCCTATGCTAAAGTGGCTATGATAGTTAGCATCAGAGGTCACTATGCTAAAGTGGCTATGATAGTTAGCACCAGAGGTCCCTATGCTAAAGTGGCTATGATAGTTAGCATCAGAGGTCCCTGTGCTAAAGTGGCTATGATAGTTAGCATCAGAGGTCCCTATGCTAAAGTGGCTATGATAGTTAGCACCAGAGGTCCCTATGCTAAAGTGGCTATGATAGTTAGCACCAGAGGTCACTATGCTAAAGTGGCTATGATAGTTCGCATCAGAGGTCCCTATGCTAAAGTGGCTATGATAGTTAGCATCAGAGGTCCCTGTGCTAAAGTGGCTATGATAGTTAGCATCAGAGGTCCCTATGCTAAAGTGGCTATGATAGTTAGCACCAGAGGTCACTATGCTAAAGTGGCTATGATAGTTAGCACCAGAGGTCCCTATGCTAAAGTGGCTATGATAGTTAGCACCAGAGGTCCCTATGCTAAAGTGGCTATGATAGTTAGCACCAGAGGTCCCTATGCTAAAGTGGCTATGATAGTTAGCATCAGAGGTCCCTATGCTAAAGTGGCTATGATAGTTAGCATCAGAGGTCCCTATGCTAAAGTGGCTATGATAGTTAGCATCAGAGGTCCCTATGCTAAAGTGGCTATGATAGTTAGCACCAGAGGTCCCTATGCTAAAGTGGCTATGATAGTTAGCATCAGAGGTCCCTATGCTAAAGTGGCTATGATAGTTAGCATCAGAGGTCCCTATGCTAAAGTGGCTATGATAGTTAGCACCAGAGGTCCCTATGCTAAAGTGGCTATGATAGTTATCACCAGAGGTCCCTATGCTAAAGTGGCTATGATAGTTAGCACCAGAGGTCCCTATGCTAAAGTGGCTATGATAGTTAGCATCAGAGGTCCCTATGCTAAAGTGGCTATGACAGTTAGCATCAGAGGTCCCTATGCTAAAGTGGCTATGATAGTTAGCATCAGAGGTCCCTATGCTAAAGTGGCTATGATAGTTAGCACCAGAGGTCCCTATGCTAAAGTGGCTATGATAGTTAGCATCAGAGGTCACTATGCTAAAGTGGCTATGATAGTTAGCATCAGAGGTCACTATGCTAAAGTGGCTATGATAGTTAGCACCAGAGGTCCCTATGCTAAAGTGGCTATGATAGTTAGCACCAGAGGTCCCTATGCTAAAGTGGCTATGATAGTTAGCACCAGAGGTCCCTATGCTAAAGTGGCTATGATAGTTAGCATCAGAGGTCCCTATGCTAAAGTGGCTATGATAGTTAGCATCAGAGGTCCCTATGCTAAAGAGGCTATGATAGTTAGCATCAGAGGTCCCTATGCTAAAGTGGCTATGATAGTTAGCACCAGAGGTCCCTATGCTAAAGTGGCTATGATAGTTAGCATCAGAGGTCCCTATGCTAAAGTGGCTATGATAGTTAGCGCCAGAGGTCCCTATGCTAAAGTGGCTATGATAGTTAGCGCCAGAGGTCCCTATGCTAAAGTGGCTATGATAGTTAGCATCAGAGGTCCCTATGCTAAAGTGGCTATGATAGTTAGCATCAGAGGTCCCTATGCTAAAGTGGCTATGATAGTTAGCGCCAGAGGTCCCTATGCTAAAGTGGCTATGATAGTTAGCATCAGAGGTCACTATGCTAAAGTGGCTATGACAGTTAGCATCAGAGGTCCCTATGCTAAAGTGGCTATGATAGTTAGCACCAGAGGTCCCTATGCTAAAGTGGCTATGATAGTTAGCATCAGAGGTCACTATGCTAAAGTGGCTATGATAGTTAGCACCAGAGGTCCCTATGCTAAAGTGGCTATGATAGTTAGCATCAGAGGTCACTATGCTAAAGTGGCTATGATAGTTAGCATCAGAGGTCACTATGCTAAAGTGGCTATGATAGTTAGCACCAGAGGTCCCTATGCTAAAGTGGCTATGATAGTTAGCATCAGTCCCTATGCTAAAGTGGCTATGATAGTTAGCATCAGAGGTCCCTATGCTAAAGTGGCTATGATAGTTAGCATCAGTCCCTATGCTAAAGTGGCTATGATAGTTAGCACCAGAGGTCACTATGCTAAAGTGGCTATGATAGTTAGCATCAGAGGTCCCTATGCTAAAGTGACTATGATAGTTAGCATCAGAGGTCCCTATGCTAAAGTGGCTATGATAGTTAGCATCAGAGGTCACTATGCTAAAGTGGCTATGATAGTTAGCACCAGAGGTCACTATGCTAAAGTGGCTATGATAGTTAGCACCAGAGGTCCCTATGCTAAAGTGGCTATGATAGTAAGCATCAGAGGTCACTATGCTAAAGTGGCTATGATAGTTAGCATCAGAGGTCCCTATGCTAAAGTGGCTATGATAGTTAGCACCAGAGGTCCCTATGCTAAAGTGGCTATGATAGTTAGCACCAGAGGTCCCTATGCTAAAGTGGCTATGATAGTTAGCATTAGAGGTCCCTATGCTAAAGTGACTATGATAGTTAGCACCAGAGGTCCCTATGCTAAAGTGACTATGATAGTTAGCACCAGAGGTCCCTATGCTAAAGTGGCTATGATAGTTAGCATCAGAGGTCACTATGCTAAAGTGGCTATGATAGTTAGCACCAGAGGTCCCTATGCTAAAGTGGCTATGATAGTTAGCATTAGAGGTCCCTATGCTAAAGTGGCTATGATAGTTAGCACCAGAGGTCCCTATGCTAAAGTGGCTATGATAGTTAGCATCAGAGGTCCCTATGCTAAAGTGGCTATGATAGTAAGCATCAGAGGTCACTATGCTAAAGTGGCTATGATAGTTAGCATCAGAGGTCCCTATGCTAAAGTGGCTATGATAGTTAGCACCAGAGGTCCCTATGCTAAAGTGGCTATGATAGTAAGCATCAGAGGTCACTATGCTAAAGTGGCTATGATAGTTAGCACCAGAGGTCCCTATGCTAAAGTGGCTATGATAGTTAGCATCAGAGGTCCCTATGCTAAAGTGGCTATGATAGTTAGCATCAGAGGTCCCTATGCTAAAGTGGCTATGATAGTTAGCACCAGAGGTCCCTATGCTAAAGTGGCTATGATAGTAAGCATCAGAGGTCACTATGCTAAAGTGGCTATGATAGTTAGCATCAGAGGTCCCTATGCTAAAGTGGCTATGATAGTTAGCATCAGAGGTCCCTATGCTAAAGTGGCTATGATAGTTAGCATCAGTCCCTATGCTAAAGTGGCTATGATAGTTAGCACCAGAGGTCCCTATGCTAAAGTGGCTATGATAGTTAGCATCAGAGGTCCCTATGCTAAAGTGGCTATGATAGTTAGCATCAGTCCCTATGCTAAAGTGGCTATGATAGTTAGGATCAGAGGTCCCTATGCTAAAGTGACTATGATAGTTAGCACCAGAGGTCTCTATGCTAAAGTGGCTATGATAGTTAGCATCAGAGGTCCCTATGCTAAAGTGGCTATGATAGTTAGCACCAGAGGTCTCTATGCTAAAGTGGCTATGATAGTTAGCATCAGAGGTCCCTATGCTAAAGTGGCTATGATAGTTAGCATCAGAGGTCCCTATGCTAAAGTGGCTATGATAGTTAGCATCAGAGGTCCCTATGCTAAAGTGGCTATGCTAGTTAGCATTGCTGACGCTCCTGTCTGTTTGTCAGGTGTTCATCAGGTGGTGGTTCACAGAGATCCCTTTGATGATCTGACGGAGCACCTCGTCCTCGGTCTCCTCACGGGGATCGCCGCCGGAGCCGCCATGAGGTCCTTCCTCTGGATGCCCTTCTTCTTCTGCTGAGGCTCCTCCTCCTCCTGGACCTCCTCCTGGACCTCCTCCTCCTCCTGGACCTCCTCCTGGACCTCCTCCTCCTCCTGGACCTCCTCCTCCTCCTGGACCTCCTCCTCCTCCTGGACCTCCTCCTCCTCCTGGACCTCCTCCTGGACCTCCTCCTCCTGGACCTCCTCCTCCTCCTGGACCTCCTCCTCCTCCTGGACCTCCTCCTGCTCGTCTTTAGCAGCCGTTGTAACAGACGTTCACCCCCAGGGGTCCTCGTTTCCCCACAGTTAAGGACAGAATTAAACTGGGACAGTTCTCTGATCTGTCACTAGGGGGCGACAGAGTTACTGCAGGTGTAATTTACATTTACAAGTGTTTGTGTTTGTGTAGACGCTTTAGATCAGGTTCTTGTAAAATAAAGAGTTGTTTAAATGTTTTCTTCTCCTCAGTTGGATCATTTCTTTAAACGTTTAGTTTCTTTGGTGAATCTGTGATGTTTGAAAAGGACCAGGAAGAAAAACAGCAGTTTGGGTTTGAGCTCGAACCAGAAAAATAATTAATCCCTTTGATCAGAGTCAATTATTATCAGTATTATTATTATTATTTGAAAAAACTTCAATATAATAATAATAATAATAATAATAATAATAATAATAATTTATTCTCATTATTATTGTTAATAATCATAATCATAATATATATTTTTATTTCTAATAAATTATATATATAAAAAAAAAAAAAACACTCTTCCTCACCCTCTGCGGGCGTCTCTTTCTCCTCCTGCTCGGGTCCTCTCCCGTCGGCCTGGGAGCTGAGGGTTCTGCGCAGTATCTTTGCTGTTCCTAGAACTGCACTTTTCTGGACCGAGATGTCTGATGTGTTTCCTGGGATCTGCTGGAGTTTGGGGGTCACTGCCCCGAGTGCCCCAACGACCACGGGCACCACTGATGCTTCACCCTCCAGGTTGAAGGCATCAGTGGTGCCCGTATATACATATATATATGTATAAAAAAAAACAACTATATATATATATATATATACATATATACATATATATATATATATATATATATATATATATATATATATATATATATATAAATGTATATTATTAATAATAATCATAGTAATATTGTTATTAACATAATTATAATGATTATTATTATTGGATCCGTGACTTTGGGCTGATTATTTGTGCTGAATGTGTCACATGACTGTTATTAAGGTGTAATAACTCACAGAAACACAGTCGTCTGGACCGGGGCTGAAATGTGATGAAACGAAGCTCAAACAGAAATGTTTTTTATAAAATTAGTTTTTAATCAAAAATGTTTTTTTTTATTTCATAAAAACAGAAACAAAGACAATTTGGCCTCATTAAAACATGTACAACAGTCACAGGCTCCTCCTCCTTTACTCCTCCTCCTGTCCGTATACCTCCCTGTGCCCCTCCCCCTCCCCTCCTTGCCCCTCCCCTCCCTCCCCTCCCTCTCCCTCACCACCTCCCGCGGGCCCCGCCCCTCCAGGCCGCTCGGGTGCCGGTACGACCCCCCCTCTCCTCCCTCTCCTCCCTCTCTCTCCTCTTACTCCTCCTTCTGTCCGTATACCTCCTTGCCCCTCCCCCTCTCCTCCTTGCCCCTCCCCCTCCCCTCCCGCTCCTCCCTCTCTCTTCTTTACTCCTCCTTCTGTCCGTATACCTCCTTGCCCCTCCCCCTCCCCTCCTTGCCCCTCCCCCTCTCCTCCCTCTCCTCCCTCTCCCACACCACCTCCCGCGGGCCCCGCCCCTCCAGGCCGCTCGGGTGCCGGTACGACCCCCCCTCTCCTCCCTCTCTCTCCTCTTACTCCTCCTTCTGTCCGTATACCTCCTTGTCCTTGCCCCTCCCCCTCTCCTCCTTGCCCCTCCCCCTCTCCTCCCGCTCCTCCCTCTCCCGCACCACCTCCCGCGGGCCCCGCCCCTCCAGGCCGCTCGGGTGCCGGTACGACCCCCCCTCTCCTCCCTCTCTCTCCTTTACTCCTCCTTCTGTCCGTATACCTCCTTGCCCCTCCCCCTCTCCTCCCTCTCCTCCCTCTCCCTCCTCTTACTCCTCCTTCTGTCCGTATACCTCCTTGCCCCTCCCCCTCCCCCTCTCCTCCTTGCCCCTCCCCCTCCCCTCCCGCTCCTCCCTCTCCCGCACCACCTCCCGCGGGCCCCGCCCCTCCAGCTCGCTCGGGTGCCGGTACGACCCTCCCTCTCTCTCCTTTACTCCTCCTTCTGTCCGTATACCTCCTTGTCCTTGCCCCTCCCCCTCCCCTCCTTGCCCCTCCCCCTCCCCTCCCTCTCCCGCACCACCTCCCGCGGGCCCCGCCCCTCCAGCCCGCTCGGGTGCCGGTACGACCCTCCCTCTCCCTCCTTTACTCCTCCTTCTGTCCGTATACCTCCTTGCCCCTCCCCCTCCCCTCCCGCCCCTCCCTCTCCCGCCCCTCCCTCTCCTCCCTCTCCTCTCTCTCTCCTCCTCTTACTCCTCCTTCTGTCCGTATACCTCCTTGCCCCTCCCCCTCTCCTCCCGCTCCCGCACCACCTCCCGCGGGCCCCGCCCCCCCAGCCCGCTCGGGTGCCGGTACGACCCCCCCTCTCCCCCCTCTCCCTCCTTTACTCCTCCTTCTGTCCGTATACCTCCTTGCCCCTCCCCCTCCCCTCCTTGCCCCTCCCCCTCCCCTCCCTCTCCTCCCTCTCCCGCACCACCTCCCGCGGGCCCCGCCCCTCCAGCCCGCCCGGGTGCCGGTACGACCCTCCCTCTCCTCTCTCTCCTCCTCTTACTCCTCCTTCTGTCCGTATACCTCCTTGCCCCTCCCCCTCCCCTCCTTGCCCCTCCCCCTCCCCTCCTCCCTCTCCCGCACCACCTCCCGCGGGCCCCGCCCCTCCAGCCCGCTCGGGTGCCGGTACGACCCCCCCTCTCCTCTCCCTCCTCTCCTTTACTCCTCCTTCTGTCCGTATACCTCCTTGCCCCTCCCCCTCCCCTCCTTGCCCCTCCCCCTCTCCTCCCTCTCCCGCACCACCTCCCGCGGGCCCCGCCCCTCCAGCCCGCTCGGGTGCCGGTACGACCCCCCCTCTCCTCTCCCTCCTCTCCTTTACTCCTCCTTCTGTCCGTATACCTCCTTGCCCCTCCCCCTCCCCTCCTTGCCCCTCCCCCTCTCCTCCCGCTCCCGCACCACCTCCCGCGGGCCCCGCCCCTCCAGCCCGCTCGGGTGCCGGTACGACCCCCCCTCTCCTCCCTCTCTCTCCTTTACTCCTCCTTCTGTCCGTATACCTCCTTGCCCCTCCCCCTCTCCTCCTTGCCCCTCCCCCTCTCCTCCCTCTCCCTCACCACCTCCCGCGGGCCCCGCCCCTCCAGGCCGCTCGGGTGCCGGTACGACCCCCCCTCTCCTCCCTCTCTCCTCCTCTTACTCCTCCTTCTGTCCGTATACCTCCTTGCCCCTCCCCCTCCCCTCCCTCTCCTCCCTCTCCCGCACCACCTCCCGCGGGCCCCGCCCCTCCAGCCCGCTCGGGTGCCGGTACGACCCTCTCTCTCCTTTACTCCTCCTTCTGTCCGTATACCTCCTTGCCCCTCCCCCTCTCCTCCTTGCCCCTCCCCCTCTCCTCCCTCTCCCGCACCACCTCCCGCGGGCCCCGCCCCTCCAGGCCGCTCGGGTGCCGGTTCGACCCTCCCTCTCCTCCCTCTCTCTCCTCTTACTCCTCCTTCTGTCCGTATACCTCCTTGCCCCTCCCCCTCTCCTCCTTGCCCCTCCCTCTCCCGCACCACCTCCCGCGGGCCCCGCCCCTCCAGCCCGCTCGGGTGCCGGTACGACCCTCCCTCTCTCTCCTTTACTCCTCCTTCTGTCCGTATACCTCCTTGCCCCTCCCCCTCCCCTCCTTGCCCCTCCCCCGCTCCTCCCTCTCCCGCACCACCTCCCGCGGGCCCCGCCCCTCCAGCCCGCTCGGGTGCCGGTACGACCCCCCCTCTCCTCCCTCTCTCTCCTTTACTCCTCCTTCTGTCCGTATACCTCCTTGCCCCTCCCTCTCTCCTCCTTGCCCCTCCCCCCCTCCCGCTCCCGCACCACCTCCCGCGGGCCCCGCCCCTCCAGGCCGCTCGGGTGCCGGTACGACCCTCTCTCTCCTCCCTCTCTCTCCTTTACTCCTCCTTCTGTCCGTATACCTCCTTGCCCCTCCCCCTCTCCTCCCGCTCCCGCACCACCTCCCGCGGGCCCCGCCCCTCCAGCCCGCTCGGGTGCCGGTACGACCCCCCCTCTCCTCTCCCTCCTCTCCTTTACTCCTCCTTCTGTCCGTATACCTCCTTGCCCCTCCCCCTCTCCTCCCGCTCCTCCCTCTCCCGCACCACCTCCCGCGGGCCCCGCCCCTCCAGCCCGCTCGGGTGCCGGTACGACCCCCCCAGCCGGTCCCACAGGGTGAAGTACTGGCCGTAGTTGAAGTCGAAGAACAGGTGGTGGTCGGTGTGGTGGGCGGAGCCGTTGATGAGCGGCGTGAGGGGGCGGGGCACCCGGTAGTCCCCGTCGTGGATGGAGATGGTCCAGATGTTGACGAACACGTACAGGGCGAGGTACAGACCCTTGTGGAGGGGGAACAGGAACGGGTACACGTGGTACGGCAGCCCCTGCAGGAACCCGTCCACCGGGTGGAAGGCGTGGCTCGCGAACGGAGACGGAACCTTCCAGATGTGGTGCGGCTTGTGGAACAGCTGGGGACGAGAACAGGAGAACATGAGGAGAAGAGGACACGAGAACAGGAGAACATGAGGAGAACATGAGAACACGGACACATCAGACACCGATACGACAGATCATGAACGGACACGGAACCTTCCAGATGTGGTGCACTAGGGCTGCTCGATTATTGAATAAATGATTATTTTTGTCATAATTGAAATCACGATTATTCAAACGATTATTTGTTGCCTTTGAAAAAAGTATTTATTTTATTTATATATTTATTAATAAAAAAACGGTCATAAAAGTACAAATGATTTCAAGTTTGCCTCGATTAAGGAGAGGTCTGTGTTTCACACCTGCCCCCTGCTGCCCTCACACCTGCCCTCACACCTGCCCCCTGCTGCCCTCACACCTGCCCCCTGCTGCCCTCACACCTGCCCTCACACCTGCCCCCTGCTGCCCTCACACCTGCCCTCACACCTGCCCTCACACCTGCCCTCACACCTGCCCTCACTCCTGCCCTCACACCTGCCCTCACTCCTGCCCTCACACCTGCCCCCTGCTGCCCTCACACCTGCCCCCTGCTGCCCTCACACCTGCCCTCACACCTGCCCTCACACCTGCCCCCTGCTGCCCTCACACCTGCCCCCTGCTGCCCTCACACCTGCCCCCTGCTGCCCTCACACCTGCCCCCTGCTGCCCTCACACCTGCCCCCTGCTGCCCTCACACCTGCCCCCTGCTGCCCTCACACCTGCCCCCTGCTGCCCTCACACCTGCCCTCACACCTGCCCTCACACCTGCCCTCACACCTGCCCTCACTCCTGCCCTCACACCTGCCCCCTGCTGCCCTCACACCTGCCCCCTGCTGCCCTCACACCTGCCCCCTGCTGCCCTCACACCTGCCCTCACACCTGCCCTCACACCTGCCCTCACACCTGCCCCCTGCTGCCCTCACACCTGCCCCCTGCTGCCCTCACACCTGCCCCCTGCTGCCCTCACACCTGCCCCCTGCTGGCCTCACACCTGCCCCCTGCTGGCCTCACACCTGCCCCCTGCTGCCCTCACACCTGCCCCCTGCTGGCCTCACACCTGCCCTCACACCTGCCCCCTGCTGCCCTTCAAGCCATAAGGGAAAGAAAAAGGATCTGCTGATGAAAAGTGTGAAATAGTTGAATGTCTTGGTCTCGGTGTGAAAACCTTGGATATTTGAGTAAAGGCCTATTACAGGCCTATCTCCAACCTCACCTTCTTGTCCAAAGTCTTGGAGAGGGTAGTTGCCAGCCAGCTCCAGAACCACCTCAAGTACAACAACTTGTTTGAGAAGTTCCAGTCAGGCTTTGGCTCTGCCCACAGCACAGAGACAGCGTTGCTCAGGGTAACGAATGACCTAATGGCAGCTGATGCCGGATCACCATCTCTACTCCTCCTCCTCGACCTGACGGCCATTCTCTTGGATCGCCTCCACACCGCCATTGGACTGTCAGGCACGGCTTTACAGTGGTTCCAGTCGTACCTATCCGGCAGAACCGAGTCTGTCCAATTGGGGACATGAAAGTCCAGGCCACACCCAGTCACGTGTGGGGTCCCACAGGGGTCGGTGCTCGGCCCCATACTATTCACAACCTACATGTTCCCCCTCGGTAATGTCATCAGCAAACATGGGATATCCTACCACTGTTATGCTGATGACACACAGCTTTATGTCCGAACTGCCCCAAGTCCACCTGCAGCACTGAAGCGAGTCATGGCCTTGAGGAGATAAAGCCATGGATGCATCAAAACTTCCTTCAACTTAACAGCACCAAAACTGAGGCAATACTTGTTGGCACATCTCATCAGACTCACCCCTCATCCAAACCGCAGCTCATCCTTGACAATCAGACCATAAATCTCTCCCCTGCAGTCACAAACCTCGGCGTCCGGTTCGACCCTCAGCTAAACTTCTCTCATCATCTCAAGAACCTGTGTAAAACCTCATTTTTTCACCTCCGAAACATCGCAAAACTCCGTCCTCTGTTAACCGTTCCTGACGCAGAAAAACTTATCCATGTCTTTGTTTCCTCAAGGCTGGGGTTAGGGTTTTGTAACGGACTTTTTATTGGGCTCCTGCCACAGACATCCAGAGACTCCAGTACTTACAGAACAGAGCAGCGAGAACACTTGTGCGAGCCAGGAAGTACGAGCACATCACACCCGTTCTGTTCTCACTGCACTGGCTCCCAGTTTCTGCCCGGATCGACTATAAAATCCTGCTGCTCACCCATAATGCATCACTGGTCACGCTCCACAATACCTGCAAGAACCTGGACTTTTTTAAAGCTAATTTGAAAACGTTCCTTTTTAAGAAAGCTTATAATTGTTGATGTTTTTAATGTGTGTGTTGTCTTGTTGCACTCTGAGATCCTCTGAATGAAGAGTGCGTTACAAATAAAATTTATTATTATTATTATTAAAGATGAAGCGTAATCATCGAGTTTGTGCAGAAAACCCTGTGGTCTGAAACTCCCGCTGCTCCTGAACTCACCTTGTAGATGCTCCTGAACTCACCTTGTAGATGCTCCGGTGGTGGAGGAAGCGGTGGATCCAGTAGATGCACATGTCGGTGAAGAAGAGGAAGGAGACGACGCTGATGAAGAAGCCCGTCCAGCCTGAAACGCCGGATAAAGACTGAAGGTTATTTTGTTCCACCTGATTTAACCTGTTTCATGAAAGTGACGTGAGTTTACGGCAGCGCAGACTCTGACTCAGCGCCTTTAAAGGGAACGTTTACAAAGTTTAGGTGAGACATGATCACTTTAATTATTTTAGTTTTAAATCAATCGTCTCATCGTTATAGGAAGAGCTCGTTCTTTCTGTTCAATAATCAGAGAAAACAAGTTCAGACTGAAGTTTGAAACCTATGAATTAAAGTGGGCGGGGCTTACCGAGGGCGTGGTCGGAGACGCGGTCGTACAGTCGGCTGTAACCTCTGACCTCAAAGAAGAACAGCGCCACCGTGGGGACGCTGATGCACGGCAACGACGTCAGCGCGTAACGGATCTCCCTCCGCACCTGGTTCTGCATGAAAGAAACAAGATGAAGGAACAAGAACGGCATTTAAAGGGGGGGTTTTCTGCAAAATGGCCTTTTTCCAGCTTTCCATCCTGTTATTCTGTCACTCCCTCATTAAAAACATGGCTGAAGTGTTGCCTTGGCACATTCACGTATTTCTGAGTAATCTGTAAAAACTCTGATGGCGGCCATTTTAGGGATAGGTTTGCCTGAGTCCTCCTAGGAACGCCCCCACCTCCTGGAGACGCCTCCGAGCCGAGTAACCAACCACTGCTCCTCAGCAGAACCCCCTCCCCACTGATGCCACAGACAGCGTGTGGAGGGGGCGTGTCTAAAGGCTCAGAGGTTCTTAAAGAGACAGAGGCCTATTTCAAGACATTCACTACAGCCATTTTGAGAGAGACATTTTATACAAGGCAGTTATTCTAATTTACTGCATTTACAGACCAACAGAAGGTTTGTCATCATTGTAGTGAGATATAGACTGGTGCTATGGGACTGACAAAAGAAGAACACCCCCTCTTTAAAGCAGAACACCCCCTCTTTAAAGCAGAACACCCCCTCTTTAAAGCAGAACACGCCCTCTTTAAAGCAGAACACGCCCTCTTTAAAGCAGAACACCCCCTCTTTAAAGCAGAGCACCCCCTCTTTAAAGCAGAACACCCCCTCTTTAAAGCAGAACACGCCCTCTTTAAAGCAGAACACCCCCTCTTTAAAGCAGAACACCCCCTCTTTAAAGCAGAACACCCCCTCTTTAAAGCAGAACACCCCCTCTTTAAAGCAGAACACGCCCTCTTTAAAGCAGAACACGCCCTCTTTAAAGCAGAACACGCCCTCTTTAAAGCAGAACACCCCCTCTTTAAAGCAGAACACCCCCTCTTTAAAGCAGAACACCCCCTCTTTAAAGCAGAACACGCCCTCTTTAAAGCAGAACACCCCCTCTTTAAAGCAGAACACCCCCTCTTTAAAGCAGAACACGCCCTCTTTAAAGAGACAAGAATGGCATTAAAGACATTTCACATGTTGTATGTTTGTATGTAGAATATATATTCGGGGCGGGACTTAAACGCGTTAATTTCGATTAATTAACTACAAAGACTTTGAGGCATATCTCCCCCTGAGCCGGAACCTTTGTATTTGCGTTGTTTCTGGTACGGCCGTATATCTGACGCACATCCGCCCACAACAGCGACGGTCCCTGTGGCAGGCATATCGGGGACAGGAAGAGAATCGGAGCTAGCGAACGCTGGAGAATCGGGGCTACGGTGTTTAGCGCATGCGCAGCCTCGCATGTTTACGCAGCTCTTTGATACTTTATTGATCTCACAGACGGAGAAAGTGTTAATTAGGCAATGTGTAAATTATGTCGGCTATATTTATGTAAAATACATTGAAATAAATAATTGTAATGATGATGATAGAAATGATAATAACAATTATGAAAGATTTGACAAAGCAACAGAACAACAAGTTGTAAATTGTGTATATTTATAGAAAATACAAATAAACAAAATAATGATGATTTTGATGATATAAATTACAATAACAATTACAAACGATCTGATTTGACTAAACAACAACACAACAATTGACTATTTACAAAATTTACAATCTATGATAATATGTATAGGCCTATATATTTACACACAAGGCAGCCAAATATAAGATTTAAATAGGTTAGGTCCTCATAAAGACATTCTTTTCAGCAAAAAAACGCGAAAGAAAACATCCTCGTGGGTAGTTTGCATCTATATGACTGGAATAAGCGGAAAAACAATTAAAATCATCATAATAATCATAAAATATTAATACATTTTAAAGCCGGTGGAACTTCGCGCCTGTAAGAGACGCATGCGCAGAAGTACTAAATATATTGTGCTGAGTTAAAACAAACTTCTTTCAAAACAGTACTTTTGATTTTTATTAAAATGATGTTATACAAAGCATTATGTCTGTGTCAAGATATTTTTTTTATTCGACTCCAACATATTAATCACCGTCTTCTAACTGTCCCCGATATGCTGCCACAACTGTTTTCTAACTGTCGAAAACATAAATTGGCCGTGCGAAGCCTGCGCATGCGCTAAACCCCTGTGTCCAATTCTCTTCCTGTCCCCGATATGCTGCCACAGTCCTGATGCCTTCAGTCACGTAAACACAGCGCAGACGGCGTTAGCATTTAGCCTCTCCCTCTCTCCTCTATAGCTCCAAAACAGGTCAAGATAGAAGCTACCAAGCTCTTCCACGTTTCCCCTATTTAAATATGGTTACGTGAAGTGTTCCACTACAAAGTATAATTACTATTGAAGATTACTGCGCGGATGCCAAACTACTCCTGGTATTATTCCGCCTTACAATATAGTTCCCCCTTTTATCCGCTTAGAAAATCCACATTGTTTAATTGTGTGTAATTATACTTTGTAGTGGAACACTTCACGTAACCATATTTAAATAGGGGAAACGTGGAAGAGCTTGGTAGCTTCTATCTTGACCTGTTTTGGAGCTATAGAGGAGAGAGGGAGAGGCTAAATGCTAACGCCGTCTGCGCTGTGTTTACGTGACTGAAGATCAGACAGGTCCTAAAGAACTCGTCACAGCTCAGGTAAGAACATATCTCAGAAAAACACTGGCCTGTTGCTTTAATGCTAAAAATCTGAATAACTTTCACCCAGAGAGGGGGGGGGCCGTTTCCCACCAAGGCCAGGCCTCGGTGAAGGCCTGAGGGCCGAGGCCGCGCTGATACACGGACACAAACATCAAGGTTCTTCTGCGGAGAAGCCTCATAGAAGAAGAAGAAGATCTTTATTTATACAGCACCTTTCACAGACATGATCACAAAGCGCTTTACATGAGACAGTTGTACATTCACTCCACACTCGGTGGTGTAAACTATGTTTGTAGCTTCAGTTTCCCCTGGGGGAGACTGACACACGTCTGCACCAACGGACCCTCTGACACCACCACACATTCACTCGCACACATCATTCATCCTGGCCTATTGTGCATGTTTTAGTGATAGGGGAAACCGGAGTACCCGGAGGAAACCTACGCAGACACGGGGAGAACATACAAACTCCACACAGAAAGGCCCCGTCCAGGTGGGAATCGAACCCGGGACCTTCTAGCTGTGAAGAGAGAGCACTAACCGCTGAGCCACCGTGCCGCCATTATACTGCATAACACGGAGGGAGTGTCTCACCTTGAGGAGGAGCCTCACCTGGAGGAGGAGCCTCACCTGGAGGAGGAGCCTCACCTGCAGGAGGAGGAGTCTCACCTTGAGGAAGTGCGGGTGCTTCATGAGGGCGTGGTCGAAGACGCAGAAGTAGCTGATGGCCCCCAGCCCCAGGTACAGCACGGCCGCCCCCAGGTTAGTGAGAACCAGCAGACTCAGGATCTGCCTCAGAGCGCCCCCCTCAGGCCAGGAGGAGGGGTACACGTACGGGGTCAGCACATAGTGGTCGGCCACGTCCAGAACCAGGTCCATGACTGACGGAGCCTGAAGACACAAGCTTCATCAGCAACTCCGCCTCCAACAGGTCTGTGGTTAGGGTCTTTCCCCACGCTCATTCATTCACAAATAATGACTTGTTTGGTATCCACGTGTAGCACGAAAGGCAATGATTCAAACATGATCTTTTCCTTTGTGGGAGACACAGGGTTAGTTACACGATAATTATACTATAGTGTACTATAGTATAATTATCGTGTAACTATAGTTATACTATAATTATACTAACCCTAACCCTATACTATAGTTATAGTATAATTATATCTCTGTCCAGGACAGAGCACCCAGGACACTCAGATCAGGAACATCACACACATGTGTCTAACCAAGAGTGTTTCCCCAGTTCAGCTTTACCTAAATCTAACGTAACGCCTCATTTGAAAGCTAAGACCTACAAAACTCTCATTCTTCTTTCTATTTTGTGACGTTTTTTTCTCGAAGCTTTTAGATTTAGGTAAAGCCGAACAGAACGCGCGCGGCTCGGGCGGGGGTTAAGAGGTTAAAGCGCGGTTTCGTAACAGCTGATCAACTTCAGTATTCAGGTTCAAAGTGACTCGTTCCTTCAGACGCAAAGTCACACAGACGGATCATAAAGAGGTAATGAAGTAAACACGTGACATATTAACGTAAACATGTGCCATATTAACGTAAACATGTGACATATTAACGTAAACACGTGACATATTAACGTAAACATGTGACATATTAACGTAAACATGTGCCATATTAAATAATAGACGTTAATAAAGCGTAAACACGGCTTTACCTGCGGAGCTGCGGAGAATCCGGAACACGATCCGCGACGCAGCGCTAAGCACGAGGCCGCAGCCAATCACAGCGTGTTTACGGAGGAGGCGGGTCCACGCGCGGCCAATCAGGGCACGGCTTGTAATCACGGCACGACAGCGCTGCTTCCCATTGGTCAGTGAGGAAATCTGCTCATGAGGCGCTACAGAGGACCCGCCCACAGCCGCAGGAATAATGGAGTGAATAAAATCATAAAACAATAATAATGTGTAAATGATTAATAAGCAATAATAATGACTTATAAATGACATAAAACATAAGTGTAAAAACAAGTGATTCTAACGAAAAGAAAACACTTCCTGTAGTGACGCAGATGCTTCATTATATTATTAATGAAGAGCAAGTCAATGTAACAGATTATTACTGTTGTATCAGGTTTACCCAGAGGAGGCGCCCTCGCTCCATGTTACCGACTTCATTATGAAGAAGAAATGAGACTAAAGCTGAGTTTCATCAAACAGAAGGTGAGGAGACAGAACAAGGTTAAAGAGACAAATGTGCTGAAAAGGATCAAACAGAAACAGGGTAAAACAAATATACCAGAAAAGCAACAATGAAACAATAAATAAGCGAAAACATAAAAAAAGCTGCAATGACTTGTGCAGGTCTTAGCTTTCAAATGAGGCAGAATCGAACCCGGGACCGTCTGAGCAAATCCTAAAGAAACGCATAAAACTGAAAACACTGTTGGACCAATCAGAGCGCGGCACGGGGTCATGTGACCTTTATTCTGTAAAAAAACAAACATAAAAACAATAAAAACAAAGGCATTCGACACAAACCCGACTGAAGGCAAAGTGAATGGAGCTCTCTAGCGCCCCCTCTGGCTCCGCCTCCTCAGAACTCACTGTTTAAACAAGATCTACACCAAACTAAAGAGCCGGCCACAAGGGGGCGCTGCTGTAACCAGTGAGGGACACTCAGACTGGGCTGATAGAACCAGAAGCTTCTTCATCTCAGAGTCCGGAGAGTTTCCTCCAAACCGTCTGCACTGCTTTATGTTAAAGTGATGATGTGATGGATCGACTCATGTTTATACGTTTGTTAAGTGTGATGTCGCGACTTCCGCTTCCGGGTCCTGGCAAACATTATGCGAGAAAAAAACATAAAAAACTCTTAAAAACATCCATCAATATGTGTGAAACTCACAGAGTTACGGAACCGACTTATTTCTCAGACTCATGAGCCAAACATGCCGCACCTGCTGCTACAAAAGTCATATTTACTAAAGTGCTTCCGGGGTTAGCGTAGCTGCTGCGTTAGCATTATCTCGCTAACCTGGATGTAGCGATGTCGGTAAATCTGACTTTTACAGCAGCAGGTTCATGTTTGGCTCATGAGTCTCTCTGTGAGTTTCACACATATTGATCGTGGTTTTAAAGAGTTTCTCGAACATCTGTGAACCAGGAAGTAGAGCTGTGACGTCACCACTTCACAAACGTATGTTAAAGTGATGATGTGATGGAGCGACTCGTGCTAGGACTGAGTCACTGAGGGTGATTTAAAGGTGACATTTACAGAATCATTTGTGGTTTTCAGTCCAGGAAATAAACATGAACCTCTTCATAAACTACTCCTCAGCTCTGAGCGTCGGGTCTGCTTCAGCCTCAGGTGTGAGGTTCTCCATGTCCTTCACGCTCTCGTCTACAGCGTCCACGTCGCTGGGGCTCTTGTTATCAGTCTCAGTGGCGGCGTTCTCTGGCTCCGCCCTCTCGTCTGCGGCGTTCTCTGGCTCCGCCCTCTTGTCTGCGGCGTTCTCTGGCTCCGCCCTCTCGTCTGCAGCGTCCTCTGGCTCCGCCCTCTCGTCTGCAGCGTTCTCTGGCTCCGCCCTCTCGTCTGCAGCGAGCTCTGGCTCCGCCCTCTCGGCGTTCTCCGGCTCTCCGTAGATGATGTCCTCGGGGTTTGGCGCTGGAGGACAGAACTCTTCTCCAGGGACGATGTTGTTGAAAATGCGCTCGGCCTGAAACGGAGACGCTCGAGTGGTTTAGTTTAGTCTCGTGGTTTGTCGACATGTGTTTCATGTTGTGAACGTCTCACCTGAGCGACTGTGGCGTCGTGGCCGAGGGCGGCGTCGGGGGCGGAGCTCAGGTGCACGTTCACGGGCAGCTCCTGACCTTCGACCTCCGGGGCAGCGGCCATGTTGAAGTACAGGCTCCAGAGAACGACGGGTCCGTCTGTGGAAACACGAGAAGAGCTGCTGAGGCTTCGTACAGAAACACGTCTACGTTAGAGACGCTCAGGTCATGTGACTCACCGCGCTCAGCTGACTCCGGGGTCACGAAGAGGCTGGTCACCACGGGGAACAGGTCGTGGTGGGCGGAGCCTGTTGACGGACAGGTGAGGTGCACCAGGTCTGTGACAGAGAGACGATGACGTTACTGCAGTATAAGTAGTAGTACTGTAGTAGTCCTGTAGTAGTCCTGTAGTAGTACTGCAGCAGTACTAGCATATACTGCAGTAGTGATACTCACAGGAGCCGCTGGGGCAGGTCATGGTGCCGGGGCTGAGCTCGATGATCCGCACTGAGGGAGGGACCGTCAGCAGAGACACCTGGAGGCAGGACCACACTGTTACTATGACGATTGACCCTAATCCATATGATCCCGATCATTTCAAACTACTGACATTTAATAACTAGTGATTTTATATAAATAATATGTAAATTACAATGATGTTCTTTAACTGGTCGACTTTATACAAATGCTAACCAGAGTTAGCTACAAGCTCCTGTTCCTCTGTGGTCCCTGTGCAGAGGCAAAGTGAGGTTTAAGAGTCCATTCCCCATATAAAGTACAGAAAGTTTAAAATGAACAGAACTGAAACTAAAATGACTCAGATCATCCTGTTTTAGCGCCGAACAATACAGTTAATTGTCCTTGTGTGGTTAGAATCGCTGCCACGCCTTCTTTTTAAATATGCAAATTTGTAACTATACTTAAAAAGTAGCCGATTAGCATCGATCCGCCAATCCCTAAGCTCCTCCTCTGGGCGTGTCCTCCATAGAAATAAAACAAGGCGTTAGATCTTTCCATATGCGGAGAGTTAGCAAGCCTTAGTACAGGAGACTTTACAGGATCCGTTAGCATTAGCATCCTCAATGTATTTTTCCTATAGCCATTAGCATTAGCATCCTCGATGTATTTTTACTATAGCCATTAGCATTAGCATCCACAATGTATTTTTACTATAGCCAGTAGCATTAGCCTGATCAGTATGTTATTCCTATAGCCATTAGCATTAGCCTGATCAGTATGTTATTCCTATAGCCATTAGCCTGATCAGTATGTTATTCCTATAGCCATTAGCATTAGCCTGATCAGTATGTTATTCCTATAGCCATTAGCCTGATCAGTATGTGTTTCCTATAGCCATTAGCATTAGCCTGATCAGTATGTTATTCCTATAGCCATTAGCATTAGCCTGATCAGTATGTTATTCCTATAGCCATTAGCATTAGCCTGATCAGTATGTTATTCCTATAGCCATTAGCATTAGCCTGATCAGTATGTTTTTCCTATAGCCATTAGCATTAGCCTGATCAGTATGTTATTCCTATATCCATTAGCATTAGCCTGATCAGTATGTTATTCCTATAGCCATTAGCATTAGCCTGATCAGTATGTTATTCCTATAGCCATTAGCATGAGCCTGATCAGTATGTTTTTCCTATAGCCATTAGCATTAGCCTGATCAGTATGTTTTTCCTATAGCCATTAGCATTAGCCTGATCAGTATGTTATTCCTATATCCATTAGCATTAGCCTGATCAGTATGTTATTCCTATAGCCATTAGCATTAGCCTGATCAGTATGTTATTCCTATAGCCATTAGCATTAGCCTGATCAGTATGTTATTCCTATAGCCATTAGCATTAGCCTGATCAGTATGTTTTTCCTATAGCCATTAGCATTAGCCTGATCAGTATGTTATTCCTATATCCATTAGCATTAGCCTGATCAGTATGTTATTCCTATAGCCATTAGCATGAGCCTGATCAGTGTATTTGTCCTATAGCCATTAGCATTAGCCTGATCAGTATGTTTTTCCTATAGCCATTAGCATTAGCCTGATCAGTATGTTTTTCCTATAGCCATTAGCATTAGCCTGATCAGTATGTTTTTCCTATATCCATTAGCATTAGCCTGATCAGTATGTTATTCCTATAGCCATTAGCCTGATCAGTATGTTTTTCCTATAGCCATTAGCATTAGCCTGATCAGTATGTGTTTCCTATAGCCATTAGCATTAGCCTGATCAGTATGTTTTTCCTATAGCCATTAGCATTAGCCTGATCAGTATATTATTCCAATAGCCATTAGCATTAGCCTGATCAGTATGTTTTTCCTATAGCCATTAGCATTAGCCTGATCAGTATGTTTTTCCTATAGCCATTAGCATTAGCCTGATCAGTATGTTTTTCCTATAGCCATTAGCATTAGCCTGATCAGTATGTTTTTCCTATAGCCATTAGCATTAGCCTGATCAGTATGTTATTCCTATAGCCATTAGCATTAGCCTGATCAGTATGTTTTTCCTATAGCCATTAGCATTAGCCTGATCAGTATGTTTTTTCCTATAGCCATTAGCATTAGCCTGATCAGTATGTTTTTTCCTATAGCCATTAGCATTAGCCTGATCAGTATGTTTTTTCCTATAGCCATTAGCATTAGCCTGATCAGTATATTATTCCAATAGCCATTAGCATTAGCCTGATCAGTATGTTTTTTCCTATAGCCATTAGCATTAGCCTGATCAGTATGTTTTTCCTATAGCCATTAGCATTAGCCTGATCAGTATGTTATTCCTGTAGCCATTAGCATTAGCCTGATCAGTATATTATTCCTATAGCCATTAGCATTAGCCTGATCAGTATGTTTGTCCTATAGCCATTAGCATTAGCCTGATCAGTATATTATTCCTATAGCCATTAGCATTAGCCTGATCAGTATGTTTTTCCTATAGCCATTAGCATTAGCCTGATCAGTATGTTTTTCCTATAGCCATTAGCATTAGCCTGATCAGTATGTTATTCCTATAGCCATTAGCATTAGCCTGATCAGTGTATTTGTCCTATAGCCATTAGCATGAGCCTGATCAGTATGTTATTCCTATAGCCATTAGCATTAGCCTGATCAGTATGTTATTCCTATAGCCATTAGCATTAGCCTGATCAGTATGTTTTTCCTATAGCCATTAGCATTAGCCTGATCAGTATGTTTTTCCTATAGCCATTAGCATGAGCCTGATCAGTATGTTTTTCCTATAGTCATTAGCATTAGCCTGATCTGTATGTTATTCCTATAGCCATTAGCATGAGCCTGATCAGTATGTTATTCCTATAGCCATTAGCATTAGCCTGATCAGTATGTTTTTCCTATAGCCATTAGCATGAGCCTGATCAGTATGTTATTCCTATAGCCATTAGCATTAGCCTGATCAGCATGTTTTTCCTATAGCCATTAGCATTAGCCTGATCAGTATGTTTTTCCTATAGCCATTAGCATTAGCCTGATCAGTATGTTATTCCTATAGCCATTAGCATTAGCCTGACCAGCATGTTTTTCCTATAGCCATTAGCATTAGCCTGATCAGTATGTTTTTCCTATAGCCATTAGCATTAGCCTGATCAGTATGTTATTCCTATAGCCATTAGCATTAGCCTGATCAGTATATTATTCCTATAGCCATTAGCATTAGCCTGATCAGTATATTATTCCTATAGCCATTAGCATTAGCCTGATCAGTATATTATTCCTATAGCCATTAGCATTAGCCTGATCAGTATGTTATTCCTATAGCCATTAGCATTAGCCTGACCAGCATGTTTTTCCTATAGCCATTAGCATTAGCCTGATCAGTATGTTTTTCCTATAGCCATTAGCATTAGCCTGATCAGTATGTTATTCCTATAGCCATTAGCATTAGCCTGATCAGTATGTTAGTCCTATAGCCATTAGCATTAGCCTGATCAGTATATTATTCCTATAGCCATTAGCATTAGCCTGATCAGTATATTATTCCTATAGCCATTAGCATTAGCCTGATCAGTATATTATTCCTATAGCCATTAGCATTAGCCTGATCAGTATGTTTTTCCTATAGCCATTAGCATTAGCCTGATCAGTGTATTCTATAGCCATTAGCATGAGCCTGATCAGCGTGCTTTTCTAAGCTCCTCCCCTGGGCGTGTCTCACCTGTTGCTCGGTCTCCGTGGGCAGCACTGATCGGTTGGTGATGAGGACGGCTCTGGAGACGCCTCTGAAACAACACAACTTTAATACATTTATGATTTAAACGCTAAGTGCTTCCTCTGCAGCGGCTCAGACCTGCTCCTGGTCCTGCTCCGGGTCTGAGGCGCGTCCCACAGTCCGGGTTCCAGGACACAGTGAGAACAGCTGATCCTCTGCCCACGGCTGTCCACCACTGCCACACACCTGGAGGTACAGAGATATATATAACACACCTGGATATACACGTGTACTTATACAACACACCTGGAGGTACAGGTATATATATAACACACCTGGAGGTACAGGTATATACGTATATACAGTACATATAACGCACCTGGATATACACATGTACATATATAACACACCTGGATGTACACAGGTACACACAGGTGAGTAACACACAGGGTCGGCTTATTCATCTTCAGTGGTTTTAAACCCGGGCGTCACATGGATGATTTCTTTGTTTATATTCCAGGCCCAGACTAAAACTCACTGCACATCACCTCCTTTTCTACCATTTAACTGTTTGCACATTTCCTGTTAGGAGGAACCTCTATGTGGGCGGAGTTAGTTACCTGTTCTCTTTAATAACCAGCCCGTGGGCGGAGTTAGCTACCTGTATGTGGGCGGAGTTAGTTACCTGTTGTCTTTAGTAACCAGCCCGTGGGCGGAGTCAGTTACCTGTATGTGGGCGGAGTCAGTTACCTGTTGTCTTTGATGACCAGCCCGTGGGCGGAGTTAGTTACCTGTTCTCTTTAGTAACCAGCCCGTGGGCGGAGTCAGTTACCTGTATGTGGGCGGAGTCAGTTACCTGTTGTCTTTGATGACCAGCCCGTGGGCGGAGTGCCGCAGACAGTACACGCCCCCGAACACGGCGCTCATGCGGCAGAAGCACTGAGGTATTTCTCCGAGGCCGTACACCGGGAACAGGAAGGGCGTGTTGCCGTAGCGACCCAGGCAGCGCAGGAAGTGCCGCGTGGACGCCAGCCCCACCTCCGTGGGCGTGTCCTCCGACGCCATAGCGATGGAGTGGAACAGGAAGTGGCGCAGCTCCACCCCCAACGACTGCTGCTCCAGGAAGTCCATGTACGGGCGTCCGGCAGAGTCTAAGGGGAAAAGATATCGGGTTAAATCTAACTTGTGATTTTGGCTCCAAATGGTTCGTCACTAAGTTAGCAGCGACTGCGTTCATGAGCGTTTCCACGACGACACAAACAACAAAATAATCATGTTTTTACATTGTTATAATAATGTGTTTGTGTCTGCAGCAACCGTTAGAGAACCATTTAGGGGGACGTGCTGTGATTGGCTCAGGCCTCTGGGACGCTGCGCTGTGATTGGTTCAGTCCTGGGGGACACTGTGCTGTGATTGGCTCAGGCCTCTGGGACGCTGCGCTGTGATTGGCTCAGGCCTGTGGGACGCTGCGCTGTGATTGGCTCAGGCCTCTGGGACGCTGTGCTGTGATTGGCTCAGGCCTGTGGGACGCTGCGCTGTGATTGGCTCAGGCCTCTGGGACGCTGTGCTGTGATTGGCTCAGGCCTGGGGGACGCTGTGCTGTGATTGGCTCAGGTTTAGAGGACGCTGTGCAGTGATTGGCTCAGGTTTAGAGGATGCTGCGCTGTGATTGGCTGCTCTCACCTGTGTAGGGGTCGTTCTCATCCAAACACGACGTGAGGAACTTCATTAACTTCCTCTTATCGACGACCGAGAGCTGCCGGCTGGAGAAGACGTCAGCTCGGCTGCAGGGGACCTTCAGAAACACACAGGCTCTTAAAGGTTCTCCAGTCTTCATCTGGACCACGGGGTCAAGGGTCAGAGCCTTTAGCATTAGCATCCACAATGTGTTTTTAAAATAGCCATTAGCATTAGCATCCACAATGTGTTTTTACTATAGCCATTAGCATTAGCATCCACAATGTGTTTTTACTGTAGCCATTAGCATTAGCATCCACAATGTGTTTTTACTGTAGCCATTAGCATTAGCATCCACAATGTGTTTTTACTGTAGCCATTAGCATTAGCATCCACAATGTGTTTTTACTGTAGCCATTAGCATTAGCATCCTCAATGTATTTTTACTATGGCCATTAGCATTAGCATCCACAATGTATTTTTACTATAGCCATTAGCATTAGCATCCTCAATGTATTTTTACTATAGCCATTAGCATTAGCATCCACAATGTATTTTTACTATAGCCATTAGCATTAGCATCCACAATGTATTTTTACTATAGCCATTAGCATTAGCATCCACAGTGTATTTTTACTATAGCCATTAGCATTAGCATCCACAGTGTATTTTTACTATACCCATTAGCATTAGCCTGATCAGTATGTTATTCCTATAGCCATTAGCATTAGCCTGATCAGTATGTTTTTCCTATAGCCATTAGCATTAGCCTGATCAGTATGTTATTCCTATAGCCATTAGCATTAGCCTGATCAGTATGTTTATTCCTATAGCCATTAGCATTAGCCTGATCAGTATGTTTATTCCTATAGCCATTAGGCTGCAGGGGACCTTCAGAGAGACACAGGTTCTTAAAGGTTCTCCAGTCTTCACCTGGACCACGGGGTCAGGGGTCAGGGGTTCGTACCTGCGTGACGTTGCCGTGGAGAACCGTGAGGATGCGGCTGACGTTCTTAAACTCCGCGTAGCGACTGACGTTTGATTGGATCAGGAGATCGACCAATGAGCCGCGAGAAAACAGCAGCTGCAGAAACACATGTTACACCAATGGAAACATCTGGAAACATCCGAAACATCTGGAAACATCTGAAACATCTGGATGGTCCTGGAGTTTCACCTTTGACACGAGGTCAATGTTGAAGCGTCTTCCGTCTCTCACCAAACCTGCCAGAGTCGGCCTCTTCCGCTCTGATTGGCTCTCTGCCTCTGCGCCGGGCTCTGATTGGCTCTCAGTCTGTGCGCCGGGTTCTGATTGGCTCTCTGCCTCATTGCCGGGCTCTGATTGGCTCTCAGCCTCTGTGCCGGGCTCTGATTGGCTCTCAGTCTGTGCGCCGGGCTCTGATTGGCTCTCGGTCTCAGCGGTGGGCTCTGATTGGCTCTCTGCCTCTGCGCCGGGCTCTGATTGGCTCTCAGCAGCTGGCGGCCCCTCCCCCTCTGTGAACTCACTCTGGAAAGAGCCAAAACAGACGTGAAAAAGAATCAGATCCATGGACGTTTCAGATTCTTCCGCCCCCAAAGGAGAGTGGGAGACGGCGCCCCCATGAGGCTAAAGACGATATGACACTCACCGAGTCCTGCTGTGGTTCAGGGGCCGTCGTCGCTTCTTCTTCTTCTTCTCTGTTGGAGAAAACAACACGCGTTTAGATTAAGAGTATTATTATATTATTATATTATTATATTATTATTATTATATTATTATATTATTATATTATTATATTATTATATTCCTCGTGTTTATCCTGTTTTGATTTAAAGTATATTTGGCGTTTTCTGATTAAACCGGTTAAAAAGGCGGAGCTTCACCTGACGTAGCAGAGCACCTGGAGGTCACTGATGGACGAATACGATTGGTTCAGAGGAACAAGCTCCTCCCCCTCCTCCAGCAGAGACGACCAATCGTGGAGCTGCTCCGGCTCTGGTCCCGCCTACGACACAGAGTTTCAACCAATCAGTTCAGACCATTTGTTTCCAACGGCTCCTCAGGGTTTCCCTCACGGCCCCCTGGTGGACAGAGACTCCGCCCCCTGGTGGACAGAGACTCTGCCCCCTGGTGGACAGAGACTCCGCCCCCTGGTGGACAGAGACTCTGCCCCCTGGTGGACAGAGACTCCGCCCCCTGGTGGACAGAGACTCTGCCCCCTGGTGGACAGAGACTCTGGTGGACAGAGACTCTGCCCCCTGGTGGACAGAGACTCTGGTGGACAGAGACACTGCCCCTGGTGGACAGAGACTCTGGTGGACAGAGACACTGCCCCCTGGTGGACAGAGACTCTGGTGGACAGAGACTCTGGTGGACAGAGACTCTGCCCCCTGGTGGACAGAGACACTGCCCTCTGGTGGACAGAGACACTGCCCTCTGGTGGACAGAGACACTGCCCTCTGGTGGACAGAGACTCTGCCCTCTGGTGGACAGAGACACTGCCCTCTGGTGGACAGAGACTCTGCCCCCTGGTGGACAGAGACACTGCCCTCTGGTGGACAGAGACACTGCCCTCTGGTGGACAGAGACTCTGCCCTCTGGTGGACAGAGACACTGCCCTCTGGTGGACAGAGACACTGCCCTCTGGTGGACAGAGACTCCGCCCCCTGGTGGACAGAGACTCTGCCCTCTGGTGGACAGAGACTCTGCCCTCTGGTGGACAGAGACTCTGGTGGACAGAGACTCTGCCCCCTGGTGGACAGAGACTCTGCCCTCTGGTGGACAGAGACACTGGTGGACAGAGACTCCGCCCCCTGGTGGACAGAGACTCTGCCCTCTGGTGGACAGAGACTCCGCCCCCTGGTGGACAGAGACTCCGCCCCCTGGTGGACAGAGACACTGCCCTCTGGTGGACAGAGACTCCGCCCCCTGGTGGACAGAGACTCCGCCCCCTGGTGGACAGAGACTCCGCCCCCTGGTGGACAGAGACACTGCCCTCTGGTGGACAGAGACTCCGCCCCCTGGTGGACAGAGACTCCGCCCCCTGGTGGACAGAGACTCTGCCCCCTGGTGGACAGAGACTCTGCCCTCTGGTGGACAGAGACTCTGCCCCCTGGTGGACAGAGACTCTGCCCTCTGGTGGACAGAGACTCCGCCCCCTGGTGGACAGAGACTCCGCCCCCTGGTGGACAGAGACACTGCCCCCTGGTGGACAGAGACTCCGCCCCCTGGTGGACAGAGACTCTGCCCTCTGGTGGACAGAGACTCCGCCCCCTGGTGGACAGAGACTCTGCCCCCTGGTGGACAGAGACTCTGCCCTCTGGTGGACAGAGACTCTGGTGGACAGAGACTCTGCCCTCTGGTGGACAGAGACTCTGCCCTCTGGTGGACAGAGACTCTGCCCTCTGGTGGACAGAGACTCTGCCCTCTGGTGGACAGAGACTCTGGTGGACAGAGACACTGCCCCCTGGTGGACAGAGACTCTGGTGGACAGAGACTCTGGTGGACAGAGACTCTGCCCTCTGGTGGACAGAGACTCTGCCCTCTGGTGGACAGAGACTCTGGTGGACAGAGACTCTGCCCTCTGGTGGACAGAGACTCTGGTGGACAGAGACACTGCCCCCTGGTGGACAGAGACTCTGGTGGACAGAGACTCTGCCCCCTGGTGGACAGAGACACTGGTGGACAGAGACTCTGGTGGACAGAGACTCTGCCCCCTGGTGGACAGAGACACTGCCCTCTGGTGGACAGAGACTCTGCCCTCTGGTGGACAGAGACTCTGGTGGACAGAGACACTGCCCTCTGGTGGACAGAGACTCTGCCCTCTGGTGGACAGAGACTCTGGTGGACAGAGACTCTGCCCCCTGGTGGACAGAGACTCTGGTGGACAGAGACTCTGGTGGACAGAGACTCTGCCCTCTGGTGGACAGAGACTCTGGTGGACAGAGACTCTGGTGGACAGAGACACTGCCCTCTGGTGGACAGAGAATCTGGTGGACAGAGACTCCGCCCCCTGGTGGACAGAGACTCTGGTGGACAGAGACTCCGCCCCCTGGTGGACAGAGACTCCGCCCCCTGGTGGACAGAGACTCCGCCCTCTGGTGGACAGAGACTCTGCCCTCTGGTGGACAGAGACTCTGGTGGACAGAGACTCTGCCCCCTGGTGGACAGAGACTCTGGTGGACAGAGACACTGCCCCCTGGTGGACAGAGACTCTGGTGGACAGAGACTCTGCCCCCTGGTGGACAGAGACTCTGGTGGACAGAGACACTGGTGGACAGAGACTCTGGTGGACAGAGACTCTGCCCCCTGGTGGACAGAGACTCTGGTGGACAGAGACACTGGTGGACAGAGACTCTGGTGGACAGAGACTCTGGTGGACAGAGACACTGGTGGACAGAGACTCTGGTGGACAGAGACACTGGTGGACAGAGACTCTGGTGGACAGAGACTCTGGTGGACAGAGACACTGGTGGACAGAGACACTGGTGGACAGAGACTCTGGTGGACAGAGACTCTGCCCCCTGGTGGACAGAGACTCTGGTGGACAGAGACACTGGTGGACAGAGACTCTGGTGGACAGAGACACTGGTGGACAGAGACTCTGGTGGACAGAGACACTGGTGGACAGAGACACTGGTGGACAGAGACTCTGGTGGACAGAGACTCTGCCCCCTGGTGGACAGAGACTCTGGTGGACAGAGACTCTGCCCCCTGGTGGACAGAGACTCTGGTGGACAGAGACTCTGCCCCCTGGTGGACAGAGACTCTGCCCTCTGGTGGACAGAGACACTGGTGGACAGAGACTCCGCCCCCTGGTGGACAGAGACTCTGCCCTCTGGTGGACAGAGACTCCGCCCCCTGGTGGACAGAGACTCCGCCCCCTGGTGGACAGAGACACTGCCCTCTGGTGGACAGAGACTCCGCCCCCTGGTGGACAGAGACTCCGCCCCCTGGTGGACAGAGACTCCGCCCCCTGGTGGACAGAGACTCCGCCCCCTGGTGGACAGAGACTCTGCCCTCTGGTGGACAGAGACTCCGCCCCCTGGTGGACAGAGACTCCGCCCCCTGGTGGACAGAGACACTGCCCTCTGGTGGACAGAGACTCCGCCCCCTGGTGGACAGAGACTCCGCCCCCTGGTGGACAGAGACACTGCCCTCTGGTGGACAGAGACTCTGCCCCCTGGTGGACAGAGACTCTGCCCTCTGGTGGACAGAGACTCTGGTGGACAGAGACTCTGCCCTCTGGTGGACAGAGACTCTGCCCTCTGGTGGACAGAGACTCTGCCCTCTGGTGGACAGAGACTCTGCCCTCTGGTGGACAGAGACTCTGGTGGACAGAGACACTGCCCCCTGGTGGACAGAGACTCTGGTGGACAGAGACTCTGCCCCCTGGTGGACAGAGACACTGGTGGACAGAGACTCTGGTGGACAGAGACTCTGCCCCCTGGTGGACAGAGACACTGCCCTCTGGTGGACAGAGACTCTGCCCTCTGGTGGACAGAGACTCTGGTGGACAGAGACACTGCCCTCTGGTGGACAGAGACTCTGCCCTCTGGTGGACAGAGACTCTGGTGGACAGAGACTCTGCCCCCTGGTGGACAGAGACTCTGGTGGACAGAGACTCTGGTGGACAGAGACTCTGCCCTCTGGTGGACAGAGACTCTGGTGGACAGAGACTCTGGTGGACAGAGACACTGCCCTCTGGTGGACAGAGAATCTGGTGGACAGAGACTCCGCCCCCTGGTGGACAGAGACTCTGGTGGACAGAGACTCCGCCCCCTGGTGGACAGAGACTCCGCCCCCTGGTGGACAGAGACTCCGCCCTCTGGTGGACAGAGACTCTGCCCTCTGGTGGACAGAGACTCTGGTGGACAGAGACTCTGCCCCCTGGTGGACAGAGACTCTGGTGGACAGAGACACTGCCCCCTGGTGGACAGAGACTCTGGTGGACAGAGACTCTGCCCCCTGGTGGACAGAGACTCTGGTGGACAGAGACACTGGTGGACAGAGACTCTGGTGGACAGAGACTCTGCCCCCTGGTGGACAGAGACTCTGGTGGACAGAGACACTGGTGGACAGAGACTCTGGTGGACAGAGACTCTGCCCCCTGGTGGACAGAGACTCTGGTGGACAGAGACTCTGGTGGACAGAGACTCTGGTGGACAGAGACACTGGTGGACAGAGACTCTGGTGGACAGAGACACTGGTGGACAGAGACTCTGGTGGACAGAGACTCTGGTGGACAGAGACTCTGGTGGACAGAGACTCTGGTGGACAGAGACTCTGCCCCCTGGTGGACAGAGACTCTGGTGGACAGAGACTCTGGTGGACAGAGACTCTGGTGGACAGAGACTCTGGTGGACAGAGACTCTGGTGGACAGAGACTCTGGTGGACAGAGACTCTGGTGGACAGAGACTCTGGTGGACAGAGACTCTGGTGGACAGAGACTCTGGTGGACAGAGACTCTGGTGGACAGAGACTCTGGTGGACAGAGACTCTGGTGGACAGAGACTCTGCCCCCTGGTGGACAGAGACTCTGGTGGACAGAGACTCTGGTGGACAGAGACTCTGGTGGACAGAGACTCTGGTGGACAGAGACTCTGGTGGACAGAGACTCTGGTGGACAGAGACACTGGTGGACAGAGACACTGGTGGACAGAGACTCTGGTGGACAGAGACTCTGCCCCCTGGTGGACAGAGACTCTGGTGGACAGAGACACTGGTGGACAGAGACTCTGGTGGACAGAGACACTGGTGGACAGAGACACTGGTGGACAGAGACACTGCCCCCTGGTGGACAGAGACACTGGTGGACAGAGACACTGGTGGACAGAGACACTGGTGGACAGAGACACTGGTGGACAGAGACACTGGTGGACAGAGACACTGGTGGACAGAGACACTGGTGGACAGAGACTCTGGTGGACAGAGACACTGGTGGACAGAGACACTGGTGGACAGAGACTCTGGTGGACAGAGACACTGCCCCCTGGTGGACAGAGACTCTGGTGGACAGAGACTCTGGTGGACAGAGACTCTGCCCCCTGGTGGACAGAGACACTGCCCTCTGGTGGACAGAGACACTGCCCTCTGGTGGACAGAGACACTGCCCTCTGGTGGACAGAGACTCTGCCCTCTGGTGGACAGAGACACTGCCCTCTGGTGGACAGAGACACTGCCCTCTGGTGGACAGAGACACTGCCCTCTGGTGGACAGAGACTCTGCCCTCTGGTGGACAGAGACACTGCCCTCTGGTGGACAGAGACTCTGCCCCCTGGTGGACAGAGACACTGCCCTCTGGTGGACAGAGACACTGCCCTCTGGTGGACAGAGACTCTGCCCTCTGGTGGACAGAGACACTGCCCTCTGGTGGACAGAGACTCTGCCCTCTGGTGGACAGAGACTCTGGTGGACAGAGACACTGCCCTCTGGTGGACAGAGACTCTGCCCTCTGGTGGACAGAGACTCCGCCCCCTGGTGGACAGAGACTCTGCCCTCTGGTGGACAGAGACTCCGCCCCCTGGTGGACAGAGACTCTGCCCTCTGGTGGACAGAGACTCTGGTGGACAGAGACTCTGCCCCCTGGTGGACAGAGACTCTGCCCTCTGGTGGACAGAGACACTGGTGGACAGAGACTCCGCCCCCTGGTGGACAGAGACTCTGCCCTCTGGTGGACAGAGACTCCGCCCCCTGGTGGACAGAGACTCCGCCCCCTGGTGGACAGAGACACTGCCCTCTGGTGGACAGAGACTCCGCCCCCTGGTGGACAGAGACTCCGCCCCCTGGTGGACAGAGACTCCGCCCCCTGGTGGACAGAGACTCCGCCCCCTGGTGGACAGAGACTCTGCCCTCTGGTGGACAGAGACTCCGCCCCCTGGTGGACAGAGACTCTGCCCCCTGGTGGACAGAGACTCTGCCCTCTGGTGGACAGAGACTCTGGTGGACAGAGACTCTGGTGGACAGAGACTCTGCCCTCTGGTGGACAGAGACTCTGCCCTCTGGTGGACAGAGACTCTGGTGGACAGAGACACTGCCCCCTGGTGGACAGAGACTCTGGTGGACAGAGACTCTGCCCCCTGGTGGACAGAGACACTGGTGGACAGAGACTCTGGTGGACAGAGACTCTGCCCCCTGGTGGACAGAGACACTGCCCTCTGGTGGACAGAGACTCTGCCCTCTGGTGGACAGAGACTCTGGTGGACAGAGACACTGCCCTCTGGTGGACAGAGACTCTGCCCTCTGGTGGACAGAGACTCTGGTGGACAGAGACTCTGCCCCCTGGTGGACAGAGACTCTGGTGGACAGAGACTCTGGTGGACAGAGACTCTGGTGGACAGAGACACTGCCCTCTGGTGGACAGAGAATCTGGTGGACAGAGACTCCGCCCCCTGGTGGACAGAGACTCTGGTGGACAGAGACTCCGCCCCCTGGTGGACAGAGACTCCGCCCCCTGGTGGACAGAGACTCCGCCCTCTGGTGGACAGAGACTCTGCCCTCTGGTGGACAGAGACTCTGGTGGACAGAGACTCTGCCCCCTGGTGGACAGAGACTCTGGTGGACAGAGACACTGCCCCCTGGTGGACAGAGACTCTGGTGGACAGAGACTCTGCCCCCTGGTGGACAGAGACTCTGGTGGACAGAGACACTGGTGGACAGAGACTCTGGTGGACAGAGACTCTGCCCCCTGGTGGACAGAGACTCTGGTGGACAGAGACACTGGTGGACAGAGACTCTGGTGGACAGAGACTCTGGTGGACAGAGACACTGGTGGACAGAGACACTGGTGGACAGAGACTCTGGTGGACAGAGACACTGGTGGACAGAGACTCTGGTGGACAGAGACTCTGGTGGACAGAGACACTGGTGGACAGAGACACTGGTGGACAGAGACTCTGGTGGACAGAGACTCTGCCCCCTGGTGGACAGAGACTCTGGTGGACAGAGACACTGGTGGACAGAGACTCTGGTGGACAGAGACACTGGTGGACAGAGACACTGGTGGACAGAGACACTGGTGGACAGAGACTCTGGTGGACAGAGACACTGGTGGACAGAGACACTGGTGGACAGAGACTCTGGTGGACAGAGACTCTGGTGGACAGAGACACTGGTGGACAGAGACACTGGTGGACAGAGACTCTGGTGGACAGAGACTCTGGTGGACAGAGACTCTGGTGGACAGAGACTCTGGTGGACAGAGACACTGGTGGACAGAGACACTGGTGGACAGAGACTCTGGTGGACAGAGACACTGGTGGACAGAGACTCTGGTGGACAGAGACTCTGGTGGACAGAGACACTGGTGGACAGAGACTCTGGTGGACAGAGACTCTGGTGGACAGAGACACTGGTGGACAGAGACTCTGGTGGACAGAGACACTGCCCCCTGGTGGACAGAGACTCTGGTGGACAGAGACACTGGTGGACAGAGACTCTGGTGGACAGAGACTCTGCCCCCTGGTGGACAGAGACACTGCCCTCTGGTGGACAGAGACTCTGCCCTCTGGTGGACAGAGACTCTGGTGGACAGAGACTCTGGTGGACAGAGACTCTGCCCCCTGGTGGACAGAGACTCTGGTGGACAGAGACTCTGGTGGACAGAGACTCTGCCCTCTGGTGGACAGAGACTCTGGTGGACAGAGACTCTGGTGGACAGAGACACTGCCCTCTGGTGGACAGAGACTCTGGTGGACAGAGACTCCGCCCCCTGGTGGACAGAGACTCTGGTGGACAGAGACTCCGCCCCCTGGTGGACAGAGACTCCGCCCCCTGGTGGACAGAGACTCCGCCCTCTGGTGGACAGAGACTCTGCCCTCTGGTGGACAGAGACTCTGGTGGACAGAGACTCCGCCCCCTGGTGGACAGAGACACTGCCCTCTGGTGGACAGAGACTCTGGTGGACAGAGACTCCGCCCCCTGGTGGACAGAGACTCTGCCCTCTGGTGGACAGAGACTCTGGTGGACAGAGACTCTGGTGGACAGAGACTCTGGTGGACAGAGACTCCGCCCCCTGGTGGACAGAGACTCTGCCCCCTGGTGGACAGAGACTCTGGTGGACAGAGACTCCGCCCCCTGGTGGACAGAGACTCCGCCCTCTGGTGGACAGAGACTCTGCCCTCTGGTGGACAGAGACTCTGCCCCCTGGTGGACAGAGACTCTGGTGGACAGAGACTCCGCCCCCTGGTGGACAGAGACACTGCCCTCTGGTGGACAGAGACTCTGGTGGACAGAGACTCCGCCCCCTGGTGGACAGAGACTCTGGTGGACAGAGACTCTGCCCTCTGGTGGACAGAGACTCTGGTGGACAGAGACTCTGCTCTCTGGTGGACAGAGACTCTGGTGGACAGAGACTCTGCCCTCTGGTGGACAGAGACTCTGCCCCCTGGTGGACAGAGACTCTGCCCCCTGGTGGACAGAGACTCCGCCCCCTGGTGGACAGAGACACTGCCCCCTGGTGGACAGAGACACTGCCCCCTGGTGGACAGAGACTCTGGTGGACAGAGACTCTGCCCCCTGGTGGACAGAGACACTGCCCCCTGGTGGACAGAGACACTGCCCCCTGGTGGACAGAGACTCTGCCCCCTGGTGGACAGAGACTCCGCCCCCTGGTGGACAGAGACTCTGCCCCCTGGTGGACAGAGACACTGCCCTCTGGTGGACAGAGACTCCGCCCCCTGGTGGACAGAGACTCTGGTGGACAGAGACTCTGGTGGACAGAGACTCTGGTGGACAGAGACTCTGGTGGACAGAGACTCTGGTGGACAGAGACTCCGCCCTCTGGTGGACAGAGACTCTGGTGGACAGAGACTCCGCCCTCTGGTGGACAGAGACTCTGGTGGACAGAGACTCTGGTGGACAGAGACTCCGCCCTCTGGTGGACAGAGACTCTGGTGGACAGAGACTCTGCCCCCTGGTGGACAGAGACTCTGGTGGACAGAGACTCTGCCCCCTGGTGGACAGAGACACTGGTGGACAGAGACTCCGCCCTCTGGTGGACAGAGACTCTGCCCCCTGGTGGACAGAGACTCCGCCCCCTGGTGGACAGAGACTCCGCCCTCTGGTGGACAGAGACTCTGCCCCCTGGTGGACAGAGACTCTGGTGGACAGAGACTCTGCCCTCTGGTGGACAGAGACTCTGCCCCCTGGTGGACAGAGACTCTGGTGGACAGAGACTCTGCCCTCTGGTGGACAGAGACACTGGTGGACAGAGACTCTGCCCTCTGGTGGACAGAGACTCTGCCCCCTGGTGGACAGAGACTCTGCCCTCTGGTGGACAGAGACTCTGCCCTCTGGTGGACAGAGACACTGGTGGACAGAGACTCTGCCCTCTGGTGGACAGAGACTCTGCCCTCTGGTGGACAGAGACTCTGCCCTCTGGTGGACAGAGACTCTGCCCCCTGGTGGACAGAGACTCCGCCCTCTGGTGGACAGAGACACTGGTGGACAGAGACTCTGCCCTCTGGTGGACAGAGACTCTGCCCTCTGGTGGACAGAGACTCTGCCCTCTGGTGGACAGAGACTCTGCCCCCTGGTGGACAGAGACTCCGCCCTCTGGTGGACAGAGACACTGGTGGACAGAGACTCTGCCCTCTGGTGGACAGAGACTCTGCCCCCTGGTGGACAGAGACTCTGCCCCCTGGTGGACAGAGACTCTGCCCTCTGGTGGACAGAGACACTGGTGGACAGAGACTCTGCCCTCTGGTGGACAGAGACACTGGTGGACAGAGACTCTGCCCCCTGGTGGACAGAGACTCTGCCCTCTGGTGGACAGAGACTCTGCCCTCTGGTGGACAGAGACTCTGCCCCCTGGTGGACAGAGACTCCGCCCTCTGGTGGACAGAGACTCCGCCCTCTGGTGGACAGAGACTCCGCCCTCTGGTGGACAGAGACTCCGCCCTCTGGTGGACAGAGACTCCGCCCCCTGGTGGACAGAGACTCTGGTGGACAGAGACTCTGCCCTCTGGTGGACAGAGACTCTGGTGGACAGAGACTCTGCCCCCTGGTGGACAGAGACTCTGGTGGACAGAGACTCTGGTGGACAGAGACTCTGGTGGACAGAGACTCCGCCCCCTGGTGGACAGAGACTCTGGTGGACAGAGACTCTGCCCTCTGGTGGACAGAGACTCTGCCCCCTGGTGGACAGAGACTCTGGTGGACAGAGACTCTGGTGGACAGAGACTCTGCCCCCTGGTGGACAGAGACTCTGGTGGACAGAGACTCTGCCCTCTGGTGGACAGAGACTCTGGTGGACAGAGACACTGCCCTCTGGTGGACAGAGACTCTGCCCTCTGGTGGACAGAGACTCTGCCCTCTGGTGGACAGAGACTCTGCCCTCTGGTGGACAGAGACTCTGCCCCCTGGTGGACAGAGACTCTGGTGGACAGAGACTCTGGTGGACAGAGACTCTGCCCTCTGGTGGACAGAGACTCTGCCCTCTGGTGGACAGAGACTCTGGTGGACAGAGACACTGCCCCCTGGTGGACAGAGACTCTGGTGGACAGAGACACTGCCCCCTGGTGGACAGAGACTCTGGTGGACAGAGACTCTGGTGGACAGAGACTCTGGTGGACAGAGACTCTGCCCTCTGGTGGACAGAGACTCTGGTGGACAGAGACTCTGGTGGACAGAGACTCTGGTGGACAGAGACACTGCCCCCTGGTGGACAGAGACTCTGGTGGACAGAGACTCTGGTGGACAGAGACTCTGGTGGACAGAGACTCTGGTGGACAGAGACTCTGGTGGACAGAGACTCTGCCCCCTGGTGGACAGAGACTCTGGTGGACAGAGACTCTGGTGGACAGAGACTCTGGTGGACAGAGACTCTGCCCCCTGGTGGACAGAGACTCTGGTGGACAGAGACTCTGGTGGACAGAGACTCTGGTGGACAGAGACTCTGGTGGACAGAGACTCTGCCCTCTGGTGGACAGAGACTCTGGTGGACAGAGACTCTGGTGGACAGAGACTCTGGTGGACAGAGACTCCGCCCTCTGGTGGACAGAGACTCTGCCCCCTGGTGGACAGAGACTCTGCCCTCTGGTGGACAGAGACACTGCCCTCTGGTGGACAGAGACTCTGCCCCCTGGTGGACAGAGACTCTGCCCTCTGGTGGACAGAGACTCTGCCCCCTGGTGGACAGAGACTCTGCCCCCTGGTGGACAGAGACTCTGGTGGACAGAGACACTGCCCTCTGGTGGACAGAGACTCTGCCCCCTGGTGGACAGAGACACTGCCCCCTGGTGGACAGAGACTCTGCCCCCTGGTGGACAGAGACTCCGCCCTCTGGTGGACAGAGACTCTGGTGGACAGAGACTCCGCCCCCTGGTGGACAGAGACACTGCCCTCTGGTGGACAGAGACTCTGCCCTCTGGTGGACAGAGACTCTGCCCCCTGGTGGACAGAGACACTGCCCTCTGGTGGACAGAGACTCTGGTGGACAGAGACTCTGCCCCCTGGTGGACAGAGACTCCGCCCCCTGGTGGACAGAGACACTGCCCCCTGGTGGACAGAGACACTGCCCCCTGGTGGACAGAGACTCTGGTGGACAGAGACTCTGCCCCCTGGTGGACAGAGACTCTGGTGGACAGAGACTCTGCCCCCTGGTGGACAGAGACTCTGGTGGACAGAGACTCCGCCCCCTGGTGGACAGAGACACTGCCCCCTGGTGGACAGAGACTCTGCCCCCTGGTGGACAGAGACACTGCCCCCTGGTGGACAGAGACTCTGCCCCCTGGTGGACAGAGACTCTGCCCCCTGGTGGACAGAGACTCTGCCCTCTGGTGGACAGAGACTCTGCCCCCTGGTGGACAGAGACTCTGCCCTCTGGTGGACAGAGACTCTGCCCCCTGGTGGACAGAGACTCTGGTGGACAGAGACTCTGCCCCCTGGTGGACAGAGACTCTGGTGGACAGAGACTCTGCCCTCTGGTGGACAGAGACTCTGCCCTCTGGTGGACAGAGACTCTGGTGGACAGAGACTCTGCCCTCTGGTGGACAGAGACTCTGGTGGACAGAGACTCTGCCCCCTGGTGGACAGAGACTCTGCCCTCTGGTGGACAGAGACACTGGTGGACAGAGACTCCGCCCTCTGGTGGACAGAGACTCTGCCCTCTGGTGGACAGAGACACTGGTGGACAGAGACTCCGCCCTCTGGTGGACAGAGACTCTGCCCTCTGGTGGACAGAGACTCTGGTGGACAGAGACACTGCCCCCTGGTGGACAGAGACTCTGGTGGACAGAGACTCTGGTGGACAGAGACTCCGCCCCCTGGTGGACAGAGACTCCGCCCCCTGGTGGACAGAGACTCTGGTGGACAGAGACTCTGCCCCCTGGTGGACAGAGACTCTGGTGGACAGAGACTCCGCCCCCTGGTGGACAGAGACACTGCCCCCTGGTGGACAGAGACACTGCCCCCTGGTGGACAGAGACACTGCCCCCTGGTGGACAGAGACTCTGGTGGACAGAGACTCTGGTGGACAGAGACTCCGCCCCCTGGTGGACAGAGACTCCGCCCCCTGGTGGACAGAGACTCTGGTGGACAGAGACTCCGCCCCCTGGTGGACAGAGACTCTGCCCCCTGGTGGACAGAGACTCTGCCCCCTGGTGGACAGAGACTCCGCCCCCTGGTGGACAGAGACTCTGCCCTCTGGTGGACAGAGACTCTGGTGGACAGAGACTCTGCCCTCTGGTGGACAGAGACTCTGGTGGACAGAGACTCCGCCCCCTGGTGGACAGAGACTCTGCCCCCTGGTGGACAGAGACTCTGCCCTCTGGTGGACAGAGACTCTGCCCCCTGGTGGACAGAGACTCCGCCCCCTGGTGGACAGAGACTCTGCCCCCTGGTGGACAGAGACTCTGCCCCCTGGTGGACAGAGACACTGCCCTCTGGTGGACAGAGACTCTGCCCTCTGGTGGACAGAGACTCTGCCCTCTGGTGGACAGAGACTCTGCCCTCTGGTGGACAGACACTCCGCCCCCTGGTGGACAGAGACTCTGCCCTCTGGTGGACAGAGACTCTGCCCCCTGGTGGACAGAGACACTGCCCTCTGGTGGACAGAGACTCTGCCCTCTGGTGGACAGAGACTCTGCCCTCTGGTGGACAGAGACTCTGCCCTCTGGTGGACAGACACTCCGCCCCCTGGTGGACAGAGACTCTGCCCCCTGGTGGACAGAGACACTGCCCCCTGGTGGACAGAGTCTCTGGTGGACAGAGACTCTGGTGGACAGAGACTCTGGTGGACAGAGACTCTGCCCCCTGGTGGACAGAGACTCTGGTGGACAGAGACTCTGGTGGACAGAGACTCTGGTGGACAGAGACTCTGGTGGACAGAGACTCTGGTGGACAGAGACTCTGGTGGACAGAGACTCTGGTGGACAGAGACTCTGGTGGACAGAGACTCCGCCCCCTGGTGGTGTTGTTACCTGCTGCTCTTTGATCCAGCTCAAAAGTCCGTTAAAGGTGAAACTGGCCCAGTCTCCGGCGTAAAAGCTCCTCCTACAGGAAACACAACAGACGCGTCACAATAAAAGCTCTGACTCCGCCCCTGCTGTAGCCCCGCCCCTGCTGTAGCCCCGCCCTCTCACCTGTCCAGGTGCAGCACCCTCTGTCCGACTCTGGAGCAGGCGGCCGCCACCACCGACTCACACAGACCTGGAACACAACAACACTGTGACATCACAGTCATGCCCTCCTGAGGTTCATCCAGGGTTATATGAACGTCCCGATCCGATATCCTGGATCAGTATCGGACCCGATCGGTTTAATGACTATTCCAGTTAATTATTGCTAAGCTAGGCTACTATGCTAACCTGCCGCTAGCACCTGCTTCTTAAAAAAACATTCTCATTTATAGCTACATAGTTCAGTTTGTTTATAAAAGCCGTTTATAAAACACACATTGGAAAAAAGTCATAGAATGATAAATAAAGTTATAAAACAGAGAGACCGGGTCAGATCGGGACAGTTCCAGTTCGTTAAAACCCAGAGACGACATAAAACAGTTATTAATATATAATTACAGATTAATCCATCAGTGATGTCGAGTTAAAGCTGCGCCAAATCAACCCAGAGATCATGTGACTAAAGATCAACCCAGAGATCATGTGACTAAAGACCAACCCAGAGATCATGTGACTAAAGACCAACCCAGAGATCATGTGACTAAAGACCAACCCAGAGATCATGTGACTAAAGGCTTATGGAAATAATGAGTTTAAGCCTAAAACTGTAAACAGGAAGTCCTTATACCTCCAAACGTAACATTCAGACCGTCAGCAGGGGGCAGCAGAGCTTCAGTTTGAGCCTGTCTGGAGACTTTGTTTACAGGTGGTGATGCCTTCATGAGCGCTCGTGATCACAGTAAATACCAGCTGCTCATGAGACAGATTATACGTTTACATGTCCGAGCTCGTCATGAAGCCGCTCCTCAAGCTCACTTTACACGTATGTTAAATATATGTGTTACACGTATGTTACTTTATTTGTTTATAGTTTATAGTGAAGTGCACTTGAACACAACACTGATCATTTACACTTCACAACTGGATCATCTTTACCAGAGCTCCTGAAGGCAACACCTCAAGCCTGTCCACACCTCCTCCTCTGTCTCCTCCTCCTCTGTCTCCTCCTCCTCTGCATCTCCACTCTCCTATGTCTGGGCTTCCTGTAGGCCTCCTCTTCTCTTCTGTTCTCTCCTCTTTTTCCTCCTCCTCCTCTGTCTCCTCTCTGTTCTGTCACTTTGACACATCATAATCATAATTATCTTTAGTTTCCGCTCAGTCTCTGCTGTTCTCCTCCTCCTCTGTACCTCCACTCTCCTCCTGTCTCCTCCTCTGTCTCCTCCTCTGTACCTCCTCTGTACCTCCTCTGTACCTCCTCTGTACCTCCTCTGTACCTCCTCTGTACCTCCACTCTCCTCCACTGTCTCCTCCTCTGTCTCCTCCTCTGTCTCCTCCTCTGTACCTCCTCTGTACCTCCTCTGTACCTCCACTCTCCTCCGGTCTCCTCATCTGTTCTCCTCCACTGTACCTCCTCTGTACCTCCTCTGTACCTCCACTCTCCTCCTGTCTCCTCCTCTGTCTCCTCCTCCTCCTGTCTCCTCCTCTGTACCTCCACTCTCCTCCTGTCTCCTCCACTCTCCTCCTCTGTCTCCTCCACTGTACCTCCTCTGTACCTCCTCTGTACCTCCACTCTCCTCCTGTCTCCTCCTCTGTACCTCCTCTGTACCTCCACTCTCCTCCTGTCTCCTCCTCTGTCTCCTCCTCTGTTCTCCTCCTCCTCTGTTCTCCTCCTCTGTACCTCCACTCTCCTCCTGTCTCCTCCTCTGTACCTCCTCTGTACCTCCACTCTCCTCCGGTCTCCTCCTCTGTTCTCCTCCTGCTTTCCGCTTCTCACATTCCCACTGAAACTGTCAAACGCGTCGCTTCATTGTAAATCCATAATTTCTCTGGTAAATAAAGAATAAAAACATGGCCGCTGTCAGTGAGCGTTAGCCGCTAGCCGCTCCCATACAGAATGGCCGTGTGTGTTAGCGCGGAGCTAACGGCCGGTATAGCGGGATTTAAGCCTGGATTTTAGCCGAAATGGACCGGGACCGGAGCCCAAACCGGAGCCTGGACCCGCAGCCACCCGTAGACCCGGGACTGAGCGAGAACCGGGCCGTAACCGGGCCGTAACCGGGCCGTACCTGTGCCTACGATCACCACCTCAAACTCCGAAGGCAGGTCCTCCGCCGCCATGTTGGATCTGACACTCACGTGACTCGGGCCGCACGAGGACGGAAACAAAACATTTAGGAATTATTTAATAAGATTTATGTAAAACGTCAACAAACCAACGAAAGGAACATGTTTCCAGGTCATTCATATTATTTAAATAACTAACTTAATTTATATACTTAAATATTTATATACTTAAATATTTATATGATTTATATGATTTATTTATTTATTTATTATTTATATGATTTACTGTGGGGGGGTCACTGAAGGGGGGGGTCACTGATGGGGGGTCACTGAGGGGGGGTCACTGAGGGGGGGTTACCGTGGGGGGGGTTACAGAGGGGGGGTCACTGAGGGGGGGTTACTGTGGGGGGGTTCTGTCTGGGTGAGAGCAGCGTCAGGTGCAGGATCTATTCCTGTCGTTCTCAGATTCACTTCAGAAACACTGAGAACATGGAGGAGCCCGGCCGCGGTGAGTACCCGGCTCTAGGAGGTACTTTAGGAGGTACTTTAGGAAGTACTTTAGGAAGTACTTTAGGAGGTACTTTAGGAAGTACTTTAGGAAGTACTGTAGGAGGTACTTTAGGAAGTACTTTAGGAAGTACTGTAGGAGGTACTTTAGGAAGTACTTTAGGAGGTACTGTAGGAAGTACTGCAGGAAGTACTTTAGGAAGTACTGTAGGAAGTACTTTAGGAGGTACTGTAGGAAGTACTGCAGGAAGTACTTTAGGAAGTACTGTAGGAAGTACTTTAGGAGGTACTTTAGGAAGTACTTTAGAAGGGGAGACAGACTGAGCTGTAGGAGACTAAATAAAGTTTCAGTTCTGTGTTATTTTTTTTCAAGTCAATTATATTTGTGGTGCAGTACTTGTGTATATTTGCAGTATCGGTGCAGTACTTGTGTGTATATTTGCAGTATCGGTGCAGTACTTGTGTATATTTGCAGTATCGGTGCAGTACTTGTGTGTATATTTGCAGTATCGGTGCAGTACTTGTGTGTATATTTGCAGTATCGGTGCAGTACTTGTGTATATTTGCAGTATCGGTGCAGTACTTGTGTATATTTGCAGTATCGGTGCAGTACTTGTGTATATATTTGCAGTATCGGTGCAGTACTTGTGTATATTTGCAGTATCGGTGCAGTACTTGTGTATATTTGCAGTATCGGTGCAGTACTTGTGCCTGTCGGACGAGGAGCTCAGCGATTGGTCGGAGGAGGATCTGTCTCTGCATTTTTCAGCCTCAGTCCTGGACTCAGAGTCCGAGTCTGAGTCTGGACCCGGACCCGGACCTGATGCGGGACTTGAGGCGGGACCTGAGGTGGACCAGACTGAGGACCAGACTGAGGACCAGAGCAGAGCACAGACACAGGTTAGTCCTGTGCTTTTATTGTGGAATATATCCCTCTTTAATTACATTATAGTGCTTTTATTTTGAAAATCCCCTTTTAATTGTATTATTGTGCTGTTATTGTGAAAATCCCTGTTTAGTTGTATTATTGTGCTTTTATTGTGAAAATTCCTGTTTAGTTGTATTATTGTGCTTTTATTGTGAAAATCCCCGTTTAATTGTATTATTGTGCTTTTATTGTGAAAATCCCTGTTTAGTTGTATTATTTTGCTTTTATTGTGAAAATCCCCGTTTAATTGTATTATTGTGCTTTTATTGTGAAAATCCCTGTTTAATTGTATTATTGTGCTTTTATTGTGAAAATCCCTGTTTAGTTGTATTATTGTGCTTTTATTGTGAAAATCCCCGTTTAATTGTATTATTGTGCTTTTATTGTGAAAATCCCTGTTTAGTTGTATTATTGTGCTTTTATTGTGAAAATCCCCGTTTAATTGTATTATTGTGCTTTTATTGTGAAAATCTCCGTTTAATTGTATTATGGTGCTTTTATTGTGAAAATCCCTGTTTAGTTGTATTATTGTGCTTTTATTGTGAAAATCCCCGTTTAATTGTATTATGGTGCTTTTATTGTGAAAATCTCCGTTTAATTGTATTATTGTGCTTTTATTGTGAAAATCCCTGTTCAGTTGTATTATTGTGCTTTTAATGTGAAAATCCCTGTTTAGTTGTATTATTGTGCTTTTATTGTGAAAATCCCTGTTCAGTTGTATTATTGTGCTTTTATTGTGAAAATCTCCGTTTAATTGTATTATTGTGCTTTTATTGTGAAAATCCTTATTTAATTGTATTATTGTCCTTTTATTGTGAAAATCCCTGTTTAGTTGTAATATTGTGCTTTTATTGTGAAAATTCCTGTTTAGTTGTATTATTGTGCTTTTATTGTGAAAATCCCTGTTTAATTGTATTATTGTGCTTTTATTGTGAAAATCCCTGTTTAGTTTTATTATTGTGCTTTTATTGTGAAAATTCCTGTTTAATTGTATTATTGTGCTTTTATTGTGAAAATTCCTGTTTAATTGTATTATTGTGCTTTTATTGTGAACATCCCTGTTTAATTGTATTATTGTGCTTTTATTGTGAAAATCCCCGTTTAGTTGTATTATTGTGCTTTTATTGTGAAAATCCCCGTTTGATTGTATTATTGTGCTTTTATTGTGAAAATCCCCGTTTGATTGTATTATTGTGCTTTTATTGTGAAAATCCCCGTTTAGTTCTATTATTGTCCTTTTATTGTGAAAATCCCCGTTTAATTGTATTATTGTGCTTTTATTGTGAAAATCCCCGTTTAATTGTATTATTGTGCTTTTATTGTGAAAATCCTTATTTAGTTGTATTATTGTGCTTTTATTGTGAAAATCCCTGTTTAGTTGTATTATTGTGCTTGAAAAGACGGTTATTTAGGTAAAATACAACTTTATTTACTTTTATTAATCTTCATTAGGTTTAAACTGTTCCTGAACTGTCAGGAATAAAAACACGTATTAGAGCGAGAGACTCTGTTCTGTTTCAGGGGCGGAATCCAGAGCCGTACCTGGATTTACCTGAGAACAAGCCACGCCCACCGCTGTTTCTACGGCAACACAGCCTACCTGAGTCCGGGGGCGGGGCCTACAAAGGTCTGATCGCAGGTGAGTCCAGGGGGCGGGGCTTACAAAGGTCAGATTGTGGTGAGTCCAGGGGGCGGGGCTTACAAAGGTCAGATCGCAGGTGAGTCCAGGGGGCGGGGCTTATAAAGGTCAGATCGTGGTGAGTCCAGGGGGCGGGGCTTACAAAGGTCAGATCGCAGGTGAGTCCAGGGGGCGGGGCTTATAAAGGTCAGATCGTGGTGAGTCCAGGGGGCGGGGCTTACAAAGGTCAGATCGCAGGTGAGTCCAGGGGGCGGGGCTTACAAAGGTCAGATCGCAGGTGAGTCCAGGGGGCGGGGCTTACAAAGGTCTGATCGCAGGTGAGTCCAGGGGGCGGGGCTTACAAAGGTCAGATCGTGGTGAGTCCAGGGGGCGGGGCTTACAAAGGTCAGATCGTGGTGAGTCCAGGGGGCGGGGCTTACAAAGGTCAGATCGCAGGTGAGTCCAGGGGCGGGGCTTACAAAGGTCAGATCGTGGTGAGTCCAGGGGGCGGGGCTTACAAAGGTCAGATTGCAGGTGAGTCCAGGGGGCGGGGCTTACAAAGGTCTGAGAGAAAACAGAACAGAAGATGAAGAAGTAACTTTCAGAGGGAAACGACACAAATAGGAAATGTAAAGAATGAGGAGGAAACAGGACACTGGGGGGTGATGTTTGTCTCTAAATCTTCTCCTCTCCGGTGTCTCAGGGACAGCTCTGCAGCCGGCGGGACACGCTGGGACACACGTCCAGAGGAAATTGCAGAAGTCTGTGTCTCTGGACGAGAGCAGAACCAAGATGGCGTCATGTCTGATCAAAAATGTCCTGTCCAAGAGGATGCAGGAGGCGCCCAAACCGTTTCAGACTGTGAAACCGGCCCCGTCCCAGGCTGTGAAACCGGCCCCGTCCCAGACTGTCAAACCGTCCCCGTCCCAGACTGTGAAACCGGCCCCGTCCCAGACTGTGAAACCGGCCCCGTCCCAGACTGTTAAACCGTCCCCGTCCCACTCCGAGCCACCGTCACTGAGCTCCAAACCGCCGTCACGCAGCCACATCAAACTGGCCGCTTTCCTCAGCCAATCACAGCGCAGAGACGAGCCCAGCCAGCCAATCACGGCCCACAATCCCCATGACCACTGTAACGTCAGCCAATCAGAGCGGACAGAGCTCCAGGCACCGCAGCCCTCGTCCTCCGACCAGGGACAGGCCTCCTCTCTGGGCCACCGTCAGCTCCACACAGACCCCCCTCTCCCCTCACGCTCCGTCCAGGGACAGGCCTCCTCTCTGGGCCACAGTCAGGCCGATCTACCCCCTCCGAGGTCCTCCTCCAGAGGGCTCCACACAGACCCCAATCTCCCGTCACGCTCCGTCCAGGGACAGGCCTCCTCTCTGGGTCACCGTCAGCTCCACACAGACCCCCCTCTCCCCTCACGCTCCGTCCAGGGACAGGCCTCATCCCTGGGCCACCGTCAGGCCGATCTACCCCCTCCAAGGTCCTCCTCCAGAGGGCTCCACACAGAGCCCCCTCTCCCCTCACGCTCTGCCCAGGGACAGGCCTCCTCTCTGGGCCACCGTCAGGCTGATCTACCCCCTCCAAGGTCCTCCTCCAGAGGGCTCCACACAGACCCCCCTCTCCCCTCACGCTCTGCCCAGGGACAGGCCTCCTCTCTGGGCCACCGTCAGCTCCACACAGACCCCCCTCTCCCCTCACGCTCTGCCCAGGGAAAGGCCTCATCCCTGGGCCACAGTCAGCTCCATGCAGACCCCCCTCTCCCCTCACGCTCTGCCCAGGGAAAGGCCTCATCCCTGGGCCACAGTCAGCTCCACACAGACCCCCCCTTCCCCTCACATTCTGGCCAGGGACAGGCCTCGTCCCTGGGCCACCGTCAGCTCCACACAGACCCCCCTCTCCCCTCACGCTCCGCCCAGGGACAGGCCTCCTCTCTGGGCCACCATAAGGCTGATGTGCCTTCCTCCTGGGTGACCTCTGAAGAACCCCCTCTCCCCTCGCCCTCCGCCCAGGGTCGGGCCTCGTCCTCGGGCCACACTCGGCCGGTCACCCACAGGTTCTCCTCCTCCAGGAAGCTGCACCAGGGGGCGCCCCGGTCCCCGCCCTCTGTCCAGGACCATGCCTTGTCTCTGGGCCACAGTCAGGCCGACCTGCCCTCTCCCTGGGTGACCTCCACAGACCCCCCTGTCTCCTCCGGCTCTGCCCAGGAGCAGAGAGCGGCGCTGGGGCAAAGACGGAGGGTGGTGGCTCCTCCCTGGTTCTCCTCGTCTCGCTCTGCCCAGGATGGAGCCTCCTCCCTGGGCTGCGTTCATGCGGTCGCTCCCTGGTCGTTTTCCTCCAGTGAGCTCCAGCGTCAGGCCCATCTCTCCACACACTCTGCCCAGGAAGAGGCTCCGTCAGTGGGCCGTGTTCGCCCGTCTCTGCCCTGGCTGTCCGTGGGGGAGCTCCAGGCCCCACACCCCTCTCTCCCAGAGCCCTCCCCAGAGACGGAGCCGAGGAAACGGGACGGCTACGCTCGTGTGAAGGTAAAAATATGTCACGAAAATGCACTCTGATATAAATAAATCCTAATATTGAAAGAACAGTTCCAGGGAAAGACTCACGACCTCTGCTCTGTCTGCCCAGGAAGAGGCTCCGTCTGTGGGCCGTGTTCGACCCGCTCTGCCCTGGCTGTCCTCCGCCGAGGCCCCTCTCCCCCCTCGCTCTGCCCAGGACGAGGGCCCCTCCCTGGGCTGCGCCGTGCCCGCTCTGGCCTGGCAGGACAGGAAGGGGGCGCTGCAGAGGAAGACTCTGTTGGATCCGGAGACTGGGCGGTTCGTTCAGGTGTTTGTGCCTGTGTCTGGCCCCGCCCCCCTGCTCCACAGCCCCGCCCCCATGTTCCCTGGCCCCGCCCCGTCCGTGCTGTCGCTAGGATACGGCCCCGGGCTCCTGGCGGTGGCTCCGAGCCCCGCCGTCCTCGTCCCCGTCCAGTCGGTCTTCACGCAGCCCTGCGTCATACTGCCCCCTATGCAGCCCTGGGTGTACTACAGGCACACGTGAGGGGGACATCATGTGCATACCCTCATCAGTGAGAGTCAGCCTGAGGGCCAGCGCTGGAAACACTAATAAACAACTGTTGGCTTTGTGTGTCTGACTCAAACATGAGCTCATAATGAGTGTTTTCAAAGTAAAACATACAGCTCTGTTTAACCTCTTACTCAACCAGTGTTCATTTTGACAACACAGATACAGACGCATCTCGTCATAGAAGGGGGCGTGGCCTCGCCGAGGGGGGGAATAGAATCTTTTGGGAAACACAAATTTTCCCTCTTTTTAGCCATTTTCTGGTGGAATAAAGTCAAGTGTAAATCGGGCCCATATGGATATTTTCTCACAGCAGATTGTTCAGAAGAAGTGAAAAAACGGCAGTTGTAGCAAGCGCGAGCTAACCGTTAGCATTAGCCCGATGCTAACATGTAGCATCATGTTAGCATCGGGCTAATGCTAACATGTAGCATCAAGTTAGCATTCTCCGTTATGTGTGTATCTATGGGCTGTTGAACCACTTTGCTCCTCCCCATGTCGTTATTTCTTTCTTTAGTAGAAACTATATTCATAATTCAGCATCTGTTAAAGTATTTTTTGAATAATTAGAGAAAGTTTAGATTTTTTTCAAAATAGTTTTCCCCCTTAACTGTTTTCAAACAAGACCATATATGGGCGACTCCAGAGATGCGTCTGTGTCTATGTCTTATTTTAGTTTTAGTCTTTTGACTAAAATGTAATTTAATTTTAGTCGAGATTTAGTAAAAAAAAACTTTTCAATTTTAGTCTAGTTTTAGTCGCCTAAGCATTTATAATATTCATTATAATCATGTTTAATCCAGGTCCTCGACTTAATGGGGCTGCTCAAAGCTCAGAGCTGATCCTTTAACAGAGAATTTACATGATCTGAGGCTCTTTCAGACGCTCAATACAAGTTTGGATGATTTTAGTCGACTCAAATATAACTTTGATTAAAATTAAGACTAAATATTTTAGTCGACGACATGAACACTGTACTCAACGCCATAATCCAGTTCAGCTTTACCCAAATCTAAAAGGTTACAGCATCGGCCAGTGTAAGGACTCATTTGAAAGCTAAGCCCAACACTTTTTTTTAAACGTTGTTTTTCTCTCTTTTCTGTAGTTATTTTTTCCTCACACATTGTAGTTGTGTTTTTGCGTTTTTGTTGTTTTTTCATCCCTGTTTTGTGTCACTATTTGAACAAAGCATCAAAATACCGTAAAAAAAAAAAAAAGCATGAAAACGCAAAAGAAACAAACAATATATATTTGTAGAGCACAAATCATGCACAAGGCCATTCAGCGTGGAGTTCGTCAGCGTGTTTAGTCCTGACTCTGGGACCACCAGGGGGCCCCTCCCTGAGATGGTTCATTCGCCTCTAACATGTCAGAGCAAAAAGACATAAAACAGCGACAAAAGAGGAGCAAAAGAGGAACAAAATCAAGTTAAAAATCAGTTTTGTCGGGCTTAGCTTTCAAATGAGGCGCTGCTCTGGCCTATACACTGTCAGCCCCGGTCGAGAAGCTTTTAGATTTGGGTAAAACTGAACTGGAGAAAATGTCACTCAAAAAAAAAAAGAGGAAAAAAAGGAAATAGATTTGAAAAATATACATTAAATAAAAGAAAATGATAAAAATGTACAAACAATAGAGAAAAAGTAAAACCCTCTTTATTATTAGTGCTCGTTTATTTGTATTTTTATGCTTTAATAACAACCCGGATGTGGCTCCTCTTTCACCGGAAGTGGCGATAACGGGAGGCGCGCGCGCGGTTTGACTTCTGTTCGCGCGCGGCACCTGAACACAAACTCACGACAAACCGGGAGGAAACCGGAGGAAAGGCGACACAGACGGAACGAGACTGTTTTTAACTTTTAAAACTTTTAAAACATTTAAAACATTTCCAACATGGCGACGCCCCCGAAGAGACTGAGACACGGCGAGTCCGCGAGGAAACACAAGAAGATCTCCATCGAGGGAAACATCGGTCAGTTCGCCTCATTTTGACTCATTTATCTGCCCTTTCCTCTCCTTTAGGGACACTTTATCTCTTTATGCTCGTGTTTAGCCCCGGATACTCCCGCGAGGAGCCGTTATTCTCCCGTAAACGCGTCACGAACGGGAGCACCGCGCGTGAGGACGAACCTGCCTGAGTTTTTCACACATTCTGAACCGAAGTGCCAAATCCCGCCGTGTTTTCGGCTCAAACTCGGTGTAAATCTCTGGGTTGGTTCTGGTTCTGGTGCGGACCGGTTCGGCAGAGGCGGAAGTGACGTCACGACCCCAAAAAGACGCGTTTAAAGCGTTTATTTTGTGTTTTCACTGACTGAGATTATTGGAGGGAAAGTTTGTTATTGTTCGATCCTGATGAGACTTTGCTCTGGAGAAGAAGAGATTTATATTTATATTATATTTATATTTATATTATATTTATATTTATATTATATTTATATTCAAACACACTGTGTAATATTCTGTTGAGCAAAGCTGGGACTTCATTGTTTCTGCGCGTTATTAAAATACTTCACATTGTCCCAGTTTCAGTGAAGCTTTTCCTGTGTTTTTAAAGTTTAAAGTGTTTTTGTTGTTTTTGTTTATGTTAAAGCCACAGTTTTTCATCTCAGTCTCTGACCCCAGTGTGACCTGGTCCATGTGTGACGTCCAGGTTATATTCATGTTAGAGTCCTGTTGTACATGTTTTAGCGGCGGGGAAGTCCACGCTCATGTTAAATATCTTTATGTTGTATCTGTATATATATATATACATATATATATATACATACATATATATATACATATATATATATACATACATATATATATACATATATATATATATATATATATAATGTGTGTTCCTGTTGTACATGTTTTAGCGGTGGGGAAGTCCACGCTCATGTTAAATATCTTTATGTTGTATCTGTATATATATTTATATATATATGTATATATATATATATATATATATATACACATATATATATATATATGTTGTGTGTTCCTGTTGTACATGTTTTAGCGGCGGGGAAGTCCACGTTCGTGCGTCTGTTGGAGAAGTCGAGTGACGAGTGGGAGGTGATTCCTGAACCCATCGCCAAGTGGTGCAACGTCCAGACGGACAAGGAGGATATTTACCAGGTACTACTGCAATACTACTGCAATACTACTGCAATACTACTGCAGTACTACTGTGATACTACTGCAATACTACTGCAATACTACTGCAGTACTACTGTGATACTACTGCAATACTACTGCAGACGGACAAGGAGGATATTTACCAGGTACTGATACTACTGCAGTAGTACTGATACTACTGCAATACTACTGCAATACTACTGATACTACTGCAATACTACTGCAATACTACTGCAATACTACTGATACTACTACTACAGAATGTTTGTCTAAAACATGGAGCGCCCTCAGCTGGTGGGTGTTGTGAGTCAGAGCTCCCCCTGGTGGTTCTGGCTGGTGATGGATCATTGTTCTGAGTCAGAGCTCCCCCTGGTGGTTCTGGCTGGTGATGGATCATTGTTCTGAGTCAGAGCTCCCCCTGGTGGTTCTGGCTGGTGATGGATCATTGTTCTGAGTCAGAGCTCCCCCTGGTGGTTCTGGCTGGTGATGGATCATTGTTCTGAGTCAGAGCTCCCCCTGGTGGTTCTGGCTGGTGATGGATCATTGTTCTGAGTCAGAGCTCCCCCTGGTGGCTCTGGCTGGTGATGGATCATTTTTAGCTTTGAACATCATAATAATATTTGATCAGATCCTTCAGTTTCAGTAGATTTGACTAAGTATAAAGTATGAAGTAAGTATAAAGTATGAAGTAAGTATAAAGTATGAAGTAAGTATAAAGTATGAAGTAAGTATAAAGTATGAAGTATAATCCAGTGTATGTTTGTACCACAATGAATATTTGTAAAGTTTGCTCTCGTTCGTCCAGGAGCTGAGCTCTTCTCAGAAAAGTGGAGGAAACCTCCTGCAGATGCTCTACAGCAAACCCACGCGCTGGTCCTACACCTTCCAGGTACAAATACTACTACTATAGTACTGCTATAGTACTGCTATAGTACTGCTATAGTACTGCTATAGTACTGCTATAGTACTGCTATAGTACTACTACTATAGTACTACTACTACAACTACTACTATAGTACTACTACTACTTGAATTGTAGCTGTTTCTCATGATGTGTGTGGAATGTTACTGTGAGATTTGAGATTGTGTCTTTGCTGCTCAGTGAGACTTTCCTGATGAATAAAGTAAAAGCGGGCCTGGATGACTGAGAGTCTTCATTAACATGATGATCGGTCCTGGATGACTGAGAGTCTTCATTAACATGATGACTGGTGTGTTCCTCCTGGATGATCGAGAGTCTTCATTAACACGTGATGGTGTGTTCCTCCTGGATGATCGAGAGTCTTCATTAACATGATGACTGGTGTGTTCCTCCTGGATGATCGAGAGTCTTCATTAACATGATGACTGGTGTGTTCCTCCTGGATGATCGAGAGTCTTCATTAACATGATGATTGGTGTGTTCCTCCTGGATGATCGAGAGTGCGGGGTTGGTGTGTTCCTCCTGGATGATCGAGAGTCTTCATTAACATGATGACTGGTGTGTTCCTCCTGGATGATCGAGAGTCTTCATTAACACGTGATGGTGTGTTCCTCCTGGATGATCGAGAGTCTTCATTAACATGATGACTGGTGTGTTCCTCCTGGATGATCGAGAGTCTTCATTAACATGATGACTGGTGTGTTCCTCCTGGATGATCGAGAGTCTTCATTAACATGATGACTGGTGTGTTCCTCCTGGATGACTGAGAGTGCGGGGTTGGTGTGTTCCTCCTGGATGACTGAGAGTGCGGGGTTGGTGTGTTCCTCCTGGATGATCGAGAGTGCGGGGTTGGTGTGTTCCTCCTGGATGATCGAGAGTGCGGGGTTGGTGTGTTCCTCCTGGATGATCGAGAGTGCGGGGTTGGTGTGTTTCTCCTGGATGATCGAGAGTGCGGGGTTGGTGTGTTCCTCCTGGATGATCGAGAGTGCGGGGATGGTGTGTTCCTCCTGGATGACTGAGAGTGCGGGGTTGGTGTGTTCCTCCTGGATGATCGAGAGTGCGGGGTTGGTGTGTTCCTCCTGGATGATCGAGAGTGCGGGGTTGGTGTGTTTCTCCTGGATGATCGAGAGTGCGGGGTTGGTGTGTTTCTCCTGGATGATCGAGAGTGCGGGGATGGTGTGTTCCTCCTGGATGACTGAGAGTGCGGGGTTGGTGTGTTCCTCCTGGATGACTGAGAGTGCGGGGTTGGTGTGTTCCTCCTGGATGACTGAGAGTGCGGGGTTGGTGTGTTCCTCCTGGATGATCGAGAGTGCGGGGTTGGTGTGTTCCTCCTGGATGATCGAGAGTGCGGGGTTGGTGTGTTCCTCCTGGATGATCGAGAGTGCGGGGTTGGTGTGTTCCTCCTGGATGATCGAGAGTGCGGGGTTGGTGTGTTCCTCCTGGATGATCGAGAGTGCGGGGTTGGTGTGTTCCTCCTGGATGACTGAGAGTGCGGGGTTGGTGTGTTCCTCCTGGATGACTGAGAGTGCGGGTTGGTGTGTTCCTCCTGGATGACTGAGAGTCTTCATTAACATGATGGTGTGTTCCTCCTGGATGATCGAGAGTCTTCTTTGTTCCAGAGTTACGCGTGTCTGAGCAGGATCCGCTCTCAGCTTCAGCCTCCGTCTGTGAAGCTGCAGGAGGCCGAGAAGCCAGTGCAGTTCTACGAGAGATCTGTGTACTCTGACAGGTACTACGAATACTACTACTACGAGAGATCTGTGTACTCTGACAGGTACTACGAATACTACTACTACGAGAGATCTGTGTACTCTGACAGGTACTACGAATACTACTACTACGAGAGATCTGTGTACTCTGACAGGTACTAATACTACTACTACTACTACGAGAGATCTGTGTACTCTGACAGGTACTAATACTACTACTACTACTACGAGAGATCTGTGTACTCTGACAGGTACTAATACTACTACTACTACTACTACTACTACTACTACTACTACTACGAGAGATCTGTGTACTCTGACAGGTACTAATACTACTACTACTACTACTACTACTACTACTACTACTACGAGAGATCTGTGTACTCTGACAGGTACTAATACTACTACTACTACTACGAGAGATCTGTGTACTCTGACAGGTACTAATACTACTACTACTACTACGAGAGATCTGTGTACTCTGACAGGTACTAATACTACTACTACTACTACTACTACTACTACTACGAGAGATCTGTGTACTCTGACAGGTACTACGAATACTACTACGAGAGATCTGTGTACTCTGACAGGTACTACGAATACTACTACTACGAGAGATCTGTGTACTCTGACAGGTACTACGAATACTACTACTACGAGAGATCTGTGTACTCTGACAGGTACTACGAATACTACTACTACGAGAGATCTGTGTACTCTGACAGGTACTACGAATACTACTACTACGAGAGATCTGTGTACTCTGACAGGTACTACGAATACTACTACTACGAGAGATCTGTGTACTCTGACAGGTACTACGAATACTACTACTACGAGAGATCTGTGTACTCTGACAGGTACTAATACTACTACTACTACTACGAGAGATCTGTGTACTCTGACAGGTACTAATACTACTACTACTACTACGAGAGATCTGTGTACTCTGACAGGTACTAATACTACTACTACTACTACGAGAGATCTGTGTACTCTGACAGGTACTACGAATACTACTACTACGAGAGATCTGTGTACTCTGACAGGTACTACGAATACTACTACTACGAGAGATCTGTGTACTCTGACAGGTACTACGAATACTACTACGAGAGATCTGTGTACTCTGACAGGTACTACGAATACTACTACTACGAGAGATCTGTGTACTCTGACAGGTACTACGAATACTACTACTACGAGAGATCTGTGTACTCTGACAGGTACTACGAATACTACTACTACGAGAGATCTGTGTACTCTGACAGGTACTAGTACTACTACTACTACTACTACGAGAGATCTGTGTACTCTGACAGGTACTACGAATACTACTACTACTACGAGAGATCTGTGTACTCTGACAGGTACTAGTACTACTACTACTACGAGAGATCTGTGTACTCTGACAGGTACTACGAATACTACTACTACTACGAGAGATCTGTGTACTCTGACAGGTACTAGTACTACTACTACTACGAGAGATCTGTGTACTCTGACAGGTACTAGTACTACTACTACTACGAGAGATCTGTGTACTCTGACAGGTACTAGTACTACTACTACTACTACTACTACGAGAGATCTGTGTACTCTGACAGGTACTACGAATACTACTACTACGAGAGATCTGTGTACTCTGACAGGTACTAGTACTACTACTACAAATACTACGAGAGATCTGTGTACTCTGACAGGTACTAGTACTACTACTACTACGAGAGATCTGTGTACTCTGACAGGTACTACGAATACTACTACTACTACGAGAGATCTGTGTACTCTGACAGGTACTACGAATACTACGAGAGATCTGTGTACTCTGACAGGTACTACGAATACTACTACTACTACTACGAGAGATCTGTGTACTCTGACAGGTACTACGAATACTACTACTACTACTACGAGAGATCTGTGTACTCTGACAAGTACTACGAATACTACTACTACTACTACTACGACTACTACGAGAGATCTGTGTACTCTGACAGGTACTACGAATACTACTACTACTACTACGAGAGATCTGTGTACTCTGACAAGTACTACGAATACTACTACTACTACTACTACGACTACTACGAGAGATCTGTGTACTCTGACAGGTACTACGAATACTACTACTACTACTACGAGAGATCTGTGTACTCTGACAAGTACTACGAATACTACTACTACTACTACTACGACTACTACGAGAGATCTGTGTACTCTGACAGGTACTACGAATACTACTACTACTACTACTACGAGAGATGTGTGTACTTTTTAACCCTTTGACAGATGTAAAAGCCTGAATCTTGAGTCTTTAACATTATTTCCTCTGAAACGCTGAGGCTGCAGCAGATTCAGATCTGGAGGAAACTCTCACAGAGGCCGACTCCTGCAGAGACACTCGGGTTTGTGCAGATAAAGACACAATGAGGACGGTTTCAGCCAGACAAACACTTCAGATTAAGAGAACAGCTGCTATAAAGCTGGAGTCTCTGAATATGAAGGTGTCGGACCCTCCAGAGGGGCTGTGTGACGTCAGTGAGGAGGGGGCGGAGTCAGCAAGGAGGGGGCGGAGTCAGTAAGGAGGGGGCGGAGTCAGTAAGGAGGGGCGGAGTCATGTGGAGAGAGCTGGTCGGCCCTTTAGGATCCCTGAAGGAGTGAAAATGACCACTTTCTTCATCTTCATCATGACAACGCACCATGTCCTGCTGTAAAGAAAATATATAACTGTAGTACTTGTATGTACTTGTACACAGGTACGTGTTTGCCTCCGCCCTGTACGAGAGCCTCTCTCTGGTACTTGTATATAACTGTAGTACTTGTATGTACTTGTACACAGGTACGTGTTTGCCTCCGCCCTGTACGAGAGCCTCTCTCTGGTACTTGTATATAACTGTAGTACTTGTATGTACTTGTACACAGGTACGTGTTTGCCTCCGCCCTGTACGAGAGCCTCTCTCTGGTACTTGTATATAACTGTAGTACTTGTATGTACTTGTACACAGGTACGTGTTTGCCTCCGCCCTGTACGAGAGCCTCTCTCTGGTACTTGTATATAACTGTAGTACTTGTATGTACTTGTACACAGGTACGTGTTTGCCTCCGCCCTGTACGAGAGCCTCTCTCTGGTACTTGTATATAACTGTAGTACTTGTATGTACTTGTACACAGGTACGTGTTTGCCTCCGCCCTGTACGAGAGCCTCTCTCTGGTACTTGTATATAACTGTAGTACTTGTATGTACTTGTACACAGGTACGTGTTTGCCTCCGCCCTGTACGAGAGCCTCTCTCTGGTACTTGTATATAACTGTAGTACTTGTATGTACTTGTACACAGGTACGTGTTTGCCTCCGCCCTGTACGAGAGCCTCTCTCTGGTACTTGTATATAACTGTAGTACTTGTATGTACTTGTACACAGGTACGTGTTTGCCTCCGCCCTGTACGAGAGCCTCTCTCTGGTACTTGTATATAACTGTAGTACTTGTATGTACTTGTACACAGGTACGTGTTTGCCTCCGCCCTGTACGAGAGCCTCTCTCTGGTACTTGTATATAACTGTAGTACTTGTATGTACTTGTACACAGGTACGTGTTTGCCTCCGCCCTGTACGAGAGCCTCTCTCTGGTACTTGTATATAACTGTAGTACTTGTATGTACTTGTACACAGGTACGTGTTTGCCTCCGCCCTGTACGAGAGCCTCTCTCTGGTACTTGTATATAACTGTAGTACTTGTATGTACTTGTACACAGGTACGTGTTTGCCTCCGCCCTGTACGAGAGCCTCTCTCTGGTACTTGTATATAACTGTAGTACTTGTATGTACTTGTACACAGGTACGTGTTTGCCTCCGCCCTGTACGAGAGCCTCTCTCTGGTACTTGTATATAACTGTAGTACTTGTATGTACTTGTACACAGGTACGTGTTCGCCTCCGCCCTGTACGAGAGCCTCTCTCTGGTACTTGTATATAACTGTAGTACTTGTATGTACTTGTACACAGGTACGTGTTCGCCTCCGCCCTGTACGAGAGCCTCTCTCTGGTACTTGTATATAACTGTAGTACTTGTATGTACTTGTACACAGGTACGTGTTTGCCTCCGCCCTGTACGAGAGCCTCTCTCTGGTACTTGTATATAACTGTAGTACTTGTATGTACTTGTACACAGGTACGTGTTTGCCTCCGCCCTGTACGAGAGCCTCTCTCTGGTACTTGTATATAACTGTAGTACTTGTATGTACTTGTACACAGGTACGTGTTTGCCTCCGCCCTGTACGAGAGCCTCTCTCTGGTACTTGTATATAACTGTAGTACTTGTATGTACTTGTACACAGGTACGTGTTTGCCTCCGCCCTGTACGAGAGCCTCTCTCTGGTACTTGTATATAACTGTAGTACTTGTATGTACTTGTACACAGGTACGTGTTTGCCTCCGCCCTGTACGAGAGCCTCTCTCTGGTACTTGTATATAACTGTAGTACTTGTATGTACTTGTACACAGGTACGTGTTTGCCTCCGCCCTGTACGAGAGCCTCTCTCTGGTACTTGTATATAACTGTAGTACTTGTATGTACTTGTACACAGGTACGTGTTTGCCTCCGCCCTGTACGAGAGCCTCTCTCTGGTACTTGTATATAACTGTAGTACTTGTATGTACTTGTACACAGGTACGTGTTCGCCTCCGCCCTGTACGAGAGCCTCTCTCTGGTACTTGTATATAACTGTAGTACTTGTATGTACTTGTACACAGGTACGTGTTTGCCTCCGCCCTGTACGAGAGCCTCTCTCTGGTACTTGTATATAACTGTAGTACTTGTATGTACTTGTACACAGGTACGTGTTTGCCTCTGCCCTGTACGAGAGCCTCTCTCTGGTACTTGTATATAACTGTAGTACTTGTATGTACTTGTACACAGGTACGTGTTTGCCTCCGCCCTGTACGAGAGCCTCTCTCTGGTACTTGTATATAACTGTAGTACTTGTATGTACTTGTACACAGGTACGTGTTTGCCTCCGCCCTGTACGAGAGCCTCTCTCTGGTACTTGTATATAACTGTAGTACTTGTATGTACTTGTACACAGGTACGTGTTTGCCTCCGCCCTGTACGAGAGCCTCTCTCTGGTACTTGTATATAACTGTAGTACTTGTATGTACTTGTACACAGGTACGTGTTTGCCTCCGCCCTGTACGAGAGCCTCTCTCTGGTACTTGTATATAACTGTAGTACTTGTATGTACTTGTACACAGGTACGTGTTTGCCTCCGCCCTGTACGAGAGCCTCTCTCTGGTACTTGTATATAACTGTAGTACTTGTATGTACTTGTACACAGGTACGTGTTCGCCTCCGCCCTGTACGAGAGCCTCTCTCTGGTACTTGTATATAACTGTAGTACTTGTATGTACTTGTACACAGGTACGTGTTTGCCTCCGCCCTGTACGAGAGCCTCTCTCTGGCTGAGACTGAGTGGTCGGTTTATCAGGATTGGCATCAGTGGATCCTGGAGCAGTTTAGCCCCGCCCTCAACCTGGACGCCATCGTGTACCTGAGGGCGGAGCCAGAGGTACGAGTACTACGAATACTACTACTACTACCATGTACCTGCGGGCGGAGCCAGAGGTACGAGTACTACTACTACTACTACTACTACTACTACTACTACTACTACTACTACCATGTACCTGAGGGCGGAGCCAGAGGTACTACTACTACATACAAGTATAGTACAAGTATAGTACAAATGTAGTACTGTGTATTTTAGTGCTGTATGCAGAGGTTACTGTATGTAGTACTTATGTAGTACTGTGTATTTTAGTGCTGTATGCAGAGGTTACTGTATGTAGTACTTATGTAGTACTGTGTACTGCAGTGCTGTATGCAGAGGTTACTGACTCGAGGCCGTGAGGAGGAGCAGGATCTTCCTCTGGATTATCTGGAACAACTTCACCACAAACACGAGGCCTGGCTTTACCAGCGGACTCTCAGGTATTTATACTATAGTACTATTACTACTACTACTACCAGCACCACAGGACTCTCAGGTATTTATACTATAGTACTATTACTACTACTAATACTACCAGCACCACAGGACTCTCAGGTATTTATACTATAGTACTATTACTACTACTAATACTACCAGCACCACAGGACTCTCAGGTATTTATACTATAGTACTATTACTACTACTACTACTAATACTACCAGCACCACAGGACTCTGAAGTATTAATACTATAGTACTACTTCAGTCACCAATCCATCATTCAGAAATGGAAAGAGTAAGACGTGGTCGTCCACCTAAACTAACAAACTGAACCAGGAGACACTGGTCAGAAACACCCCCCCCCATGATAACTCTGGAGGAGCTGTGAAGTCCTGCCGCTGAGCTGGGGGAATCTGTACATGGGACAACTATAAGTCGTATCTACACAAATCTGGCCTTCATGGACGAGTGGAAGAAGAAAGCCATTATTGAAAGGAGAACATAAGAAATCCTGTTTGAAGTTTGTAGAAGTCATATGGAGGACACAGCTCCATGTGGAAGAAGGAGCTTTGGTCAGATGAGACAAACGTTATGTATGGAGCAAACCTGACACTGCTCATGGTCCTGAGTGCACCATCCCCAGTGTCAGATATACGGGGGGGAGCATCATGCTGTGGGGCTGCTTTTCCTCAGTGGGGACTGGGGAGACTGTAAGAATAGTTGTGAAGATGGATGGAGCCAAATACAGAGACATTTTGGAGGAAAACCTGCTGGAGTCACAAGAGAACTGAGGCTGGGGCGGAGATTCACCTTCAGCAGGACAATGACCCTAAACACAAAGATAAATCTACAATGGAATGGTTCAATAAAAACATATTAATGTGTTAGAATGGCCCAGTCAAAGTCCTGACCTAAATCCTATTGAAAATCTGTGGAAAGACCTGAAAACTGCTGTTCACAAACGCTCTCCTTCTAATGTGACAGAGCTGGAGTTGTTTTGTAAAGAGGAATGGGCTCAAATGTCAGTCTCTACATGTGCTAATCTTGTAGAATCAGACCCAGAATACTGCGTACAGTCACTACTACATGAATACTGCAGTATTACAGTACTGCAGTATTACAGTACTACAGTACCTGTTGTTTGTCCAGGTCTGAGTTCTCGTACCTGAACCTCCTCCCGGTTCTGGTGCTGGACGTGAACCACGACTTCAAGAACGACAAGATCAGACAAGAGGAACTCATAGAGAAGGTACTTCAAATACTGCTACTGCAAATACTGCTACTGCAAATACTGCTGCTGCAAATACTGCTACTGCAAATACTATACTGCAAATACTGCTACTGCAAATACTGCTACTGCAAATACTGCTACTGCAAATACTGCTACTGCAAATACTACTACTGCAAATACTGCTACTGCAAATACTGCTACTGCAAATACTGCTACTGCAAATACTGCTACTGCAAATACTGCTACTGCAAATACTACTACTACAAATACTGCTACTGCAAAGACACCGTATTTTCTAAGTCTTTTTTTCCTGGTTTGCGACTCATGAATGGAACTGTGTAATGGCAGCTTGTGTCCAGCAGGGGGAGTTTGCTCATGGATGTGGTTCATGAATCCAGACTCAGACACTTCTTTATTTACATGAAGTTAACGCTGAGACCCTCAGAGCCCGGGGTCGTTTCACATGTTTGTTATTTACACACTAGAGGGCGGTAGAGGGCGGTAGAGGGCAGTAGAGAGCATTACAGGACTTTAGAGGGCAGTAGAGAGCAGTAGAGGGCAGTAGAGAGCAGTAGAGGGCAGTAGAGGGCATTACAGGACTTTAGAGGGCGGTAGAGGGCAGTAGAGGGCAGTAGAGGGCACTAGAGGGCACTAGAGGGCATTACAGGACATTAGAGGGCACTAGAGGGCATTACAGGACATTAGAGGGCACTAGAGGGCATTACAGGACACTAGAGGGCACTAGAGGGCATTACAGGACATTAGAGGGCACTAGAGGGCATTACAGGACATTAGAGGGCACTAGAGGGCATTACAGGACACTAGAGGGCAGTAGAGGGCATTACAGGACTTTAGAGGGCGGTAGAGGGCATTACAGGACATTACAGGACATTAGAGGGCACTAGAGGGCATTACAGGACACTAGAGGGCAGTAGAGGGCATTACAGGACTTTAGAGGGCGGTAGAGGGCATTACAGGACATTAGAGGGCACTAGAGGGCATTACAGGACACTAGAGGGCACTAGAGGGCATTACAGGACTTTAGAGGGCAGTAGAGGGCACTAGAGGGCATTACAGGACATTAGAGGGCACTAGAGGGCATTACAGGACACTAGAGGGCAGTAGAGGGCATTACAGGACTTTAGAGGGCGGTAGAGGGCATTACAGGACATTAGAGGGCACTAGAGGGCATTACAGGACACTAGAGGGCACTAGAGGGCATTACAGGACATTAGAGGGCAGTACTACCACCACAAATACTACAAATGCATCTCTGCTACTGCCCCAGACAGCAGGAGCAGAGATGCAGTTCCTCCTGGGCGACTGAGAGCTGTGATTGACAGGTGTCCCGTGTGTTTCAGGTGAAGGACTTCCTGGCCACGCTTTAGGAACCGTCCAATCAGAGCTGTACATGAGTGTAAATACTGCCTGTGACATCATCCCCCTGTGACATCATCCCCCTGTGACATCATCCCCCTGTGACATCATCCCCCTGTGACATCATCCCCCTGTGACATCATCCCCCTGTGACATCATCCCCTGTGACATCATCCCCCTGTGACATCATCCCCCTGTGACATCATCCCCCTGTGACATCATCCCCCTGTGACATCATCCCCTGTGACATCATCCCCCTGTGACATCATCCCCCTGTGACATCATCCCCCTGTGACATCATCCCCCTGTGACATCATCCCCCTGTGACATCATCCCCCTGTGACATCATCCCCCTGTGACATCATCCCCCTGTGACATCATCCCCAGACCCCGCCCTCAGACTGAAACCGTTTTTAAATCATTCTTTTAGTTTTGTTTGTAAAGTTTTAAAGTTTGATCCAGTGAAAAACATCATGACTGAAACATCTGTCACATCAGCTGACGAGTATCGATCCCAATGATCAAGTATCGATACCAATGATCAAGTATCGATATCGAGTTCTCGTTGTTTGTGTAAATATTTCCTTTACCTCAGAATAACCCGTTTGAGTAAAGTATCCGGTATTGTATCGGTTGAAGTAATCGGTATCGGATCGATCTTTTCCTAACTTGACTTTTTTCCAGATTTTTTTGAGTCGTTTCTGTTTTTAATGTTTTTATATTTGTGTGAATCTGTGTCTGAATAAAACGATCAATGACAAAAGTCTCCAGTGGATTTAATGAGTCAATGTGTCATCGGCATTCGGCACGCCCACTTTATATTATTATTATTATCATTATTATTATTATTATTATTATTATTATCATTATTATTATTATTATTATCATTTATTATTATTATTATTATTATCATTATTATTATCATTATCATTTATTATTATTATCATTTATTATTATTATTATACTGATGTAAAGGGTTTTTCTGATTTATTGTTTTTTTTTTACTCATTTATTGAAAGATTAAAATCCAACATTCAGCAGAAAAGTCTGATTTGTGACGTTTCGCCTCATGGAGCCGCTCAGAGTAAATAAAACCTAAAACAAAGTAAAAACACCTCAAGGTGAATAAAAGTCATGGATCGTATTTTACTGTAAAGTCTTTAATTCGGAGTGAATGGATGACCTGCAGTTCCGCTGTTTGTCCAGGAGGGGGCGCGGCCTGTATTCTGCTCTCGCGTGGTTTCGCCGCCCCACTGACGTACTGCGCGCTGACGTCACATTGACATTAGTGAAAGTGACCGGCCTCGCGCTCCACGTTTTATTCCACTTTAATCCGCCGGAACCAACCGATACCGGAGCGATACCAGAGGAGCGATACCAGAGGAGCGATACCAGAGGAGCGATACCGAGGAGCCCCACCCCCGTGCGGAGCCCCCGGGTGAGTGAGAGCCTTCAGCCGCGGGAGGAGCTCCTCAGCGCGGCCTCAGATCATCTGGAGCCGCCGGAGGGAGGGAGGGAGGGAGGGCATCCGGGGCAGTTTGTTTCTGTTTTAAACCTTTAGTCTCAGATGTTCCTTTGACTGTGGAGAAACTGTGGAAACAGGAAGTAACGAGTGAACAAGGAGCTACTCGAGTACTGTCAGTAACTGTAACGTGACAGAAAAAGACAGAAATGAATCAAAACAAGATATTTTATTTCAAACTTATAGACTCTGACTATTTACTTCACTATTATTATTATTATTATTATTATTTTTATTTTTATTTTTATTATTATTATTATTGTATCATTTTTATTATTTTTATTATTATTATTATTATTATTCGTCCAGTAAGAAGCAGACACTTCACTATAATAACAGAGTAAAGTGAGTCTGACCGACATGAGTCCATATTCTGGTGATTCTAAAGTTCAGTCGTCCTGAAACCTCTGCCCTCTTTCCTCCACTGTGGCTTTACCCAAATCTAAACGCTCCTGTGAAACAGTGTCAAAATAGAAAAACAAAAACTGGTGAAAAATAAAGAGATGAAGGAGAAGTGTCAGAAGTGACTAACATGAGGGAAACAGTTCTGTGGGTCTTAGCTTTCAAATGAAGCTCTCCAGTACAGAGGCTTTTAGATTTGGGTGAAGCCGACCCGGAGAAGTGAGAGTGAGGATTAAAGGTGACTTTGAATCTGAGTTTAGGTCGAGTTCAGTTTGTTTATCTCCAGCTGGTGTTTAGTTTGTTTATTTTGTGTTTAGTTTGTTTAGTTTGTGTTATTGCAGATGTTTTTATGAGCCTTTGTGTTGTGTGTTGTGTTTTTGTTGTGAGTTTTATCAGTGACTGGACTTTGTGACGGTGCGTTCAAGGCCTGAGTGAAAGTGTCCGTCACGAGCCTCTGCTGTAAACGAGTCATAAACGAGTCATAAACGAGTCGTAACAGAATCATAATAAATAAATAAACTCTCACCCTCTGGTCCCGCTGGGTCAGAGTCACTTTAATATCGTTAAAGATCAAACCCAAAACAACCTCAGCCGTCCTGACGTCACTGAACTCACCACAGTCCCACAAATGTTTGAATTTAGATCCAAATACTGACATTATTCTGACGTTATGAACCGTGACCACAGCCAAGCCACGGCAGAGAAATAACTGACTGAACAACACAAAACAAAAACAAACGAAAATAATTAAATATATATAATGATTTGATAATGAACCAAATGAGTAACATTTTGTATTTATTTATTTATTTTTAATATAGTTTTCTATTATTTATCAATTCGCAAAATAAAATGTGACCTAATGAAATCATAAAAATATGTAGAAGTAATAAATACATGAATAAATAACTGAAAGAATGAAAGAATGGAAGAAAACACAAAAACGTCTCTTCCGCTGAAACCACGTGGCCTGTGTCTGGGTCACGTGTCCTGCGTCGGGTCACGTGCCCGCTCAGCTGGGCTCGCGCTCGTGTACGTGCCGCTGAAGGAGAGCAAAATGGCGGATCACAGAGACAAACCGCTCCGTCTGAAGGAGAAAAACACGAGGTAAATCCGCTTTTTACTGATAACACCGACACGAAAACACCACCGGGACCCGACACCGGCACAACCGGGCCAGAAGCGGGCCGTCAGGCCGTGTTTAAGAGCTTTACCGGCAGGTTTTACCGGGAGGTTTAACCGGGAGGTCACCGCCGTTTGTTACATCAGGAAGAAGCTTCACCTGTACAGACTTTAGCCTCGGTTAACGGGTTTAACCGGGGTTTAAAGTGGGTAAACTGTGGGTTAAACCGGGACTTAACTATGGGTTAAACCGGGACTTAACTATGGGTTCAACCGGGACTAAACCGGGGTAATGCTGCCTTCATGTGTCTCGTAGTTGTGGTAAATACCAGTTGTCCAGTGGATAATTGCTCGTGAACGCCTCCTCCTGTGGGAAACACAAACACACGTGATAAACAGATCGTTTTGTTAAAAGAAGCAGATATAAAGTATTTGTTTATCGTGTGTTTACATTTCAGATTCAGAATCAGTTTCATTGTCATGATTATGAACTGGTTCAACAACTAGGACTTTCTTTCCCCGATCGATCGCGAAACATAAAACATATAAAACATATAACTTACGGTAGGCCTGGGCGATATATCGATATTTAACATATAGCAATGTATTTTTCAATGAGATGTGGCATTAAACTATATTGTGTATATCGGGATATTTCAAATTCAGATCAGCTCTTATGAACCAGGTAATCTCAAGCTGATGTTCAAACAAGTTTATCTTAAACCGAGCACTTTATTCAGTTTTCTCTGAAACAGAGTGACCTGTTGTTTTACAGGCTGTGTCATCCAGGATATTTGTTATTTACGGAGCTTTGTTGTACAGTATTTATGTTTACATTTTATAGAGTTTTCAGTAAACCTTCTCGTATTTGACTTTGACTTAACATTTCATTTCACAGCTCTCACTTTGCGACATACATATATATATATATAAACATTATAAACAAACAATATGGTTTATCCATATTCAACCTAAATATATGGGGATATGAGTGTTGGTCCATATGGCCCAGCCCTAAGTTTAGGCAAATAATAAAGACTTTACACTATAAGAGGAAGATTACATTACATACAGATGTGCACTTACAGATGTGCACTTACAGATGTGCAGGTGTTTTGAGCGTCAGCAGCAAATATGAGTGTGGACAAACACAGTGCAATGACTGGAAGCGATCTTTACCAGAGCTCATGAAGGCAGCGTAAACCCGGACTAAACCAGGACTAAACCAGGACTAAACCCAGCGTAAACCCGGACTAAACCAGGACTAAACCAGGACTAAACCCGGACTAAACCAGGTCTAAACCAGGACTAAACCAGGACTAAACCCAGCGTAAACCCGGACTAAAGAGGGAGACGTGTAAATGTTGATGTTTCAGGTGAAATAACAGACGAGTCTTTGTCCGGTTTAGAAAAGTCTGTGTTTGTGCCGTTTGTTCAGACCAAGGGAAAGTTCAGCCGTCCATAAAGAACCTGCTGGTGACCTCTGACCTCTGATAAACCCCTTCACTCTGAGGTCCGTTTGGTAAAATAATGATGCGACTCGTTAACCTGCGCCCAGTTCAGCTTCACCCAAATCTAAAAGCTTATTATAAAAGACAAGAGACCAAAACAAAAGAACCACACACACCTGACGAAAATGATCTGTTTAGATGAGTGTTGTAGGTCTTAGCTTTCAAATAGGCTGTTTTAGATTTGGGTAAAGCTGAGCCAGAGGTTTCCTAAATGATGGAATGTCTGAAAGTGTTGACGTCACGTTTCCTCGGAGCCTCAGGGCGTGACTCGTCAGCTGAGTCCTGATAAAGTCCTGATAAAGTCCTGAAGGAGCTCCACAGTCTGAGCCGGACTTTATCAGGACCTCACAGGGTCTAACAGGGTCTAACAGGGTCTAACAGGGTCTAACAGGGTCTAACAGGGTCTAACAGGGTCTAACAGGGTCTAACAGGGTCTAACAGGGTCTAGAGCTGATCCGACCCTCGGGTTCAGAGCAGTGATGAAACATCAGAGCGCCCCTCCAGCACGGGCTCATTATTCAGAGTAAAAAGCACATGTGATCTGTGTGGTCACGTATGACGCCGGTGTTTACAGTGAGCGCTCCCGGCTCCGCCTTCACCTGGAACAGCAGGAGAGTGTGATCACCTGCACAGCAAACACAGACTGAAATACAGCAAAAGAGACGTGACAATGATGTATTCTGGATGAAAACCTACTTTATATTTAAAGTGAGCGTCTGTAGTGTAAAGTACAGTGTAAAGTACATGAATATCTGTCTTTGTCTCGTCCAATCAGAGGCAGAATCAGCACAAAGAGACTCCTACAAACGTTTACTCTAAGTTTACTCCATCAGCGTGTCCTCGAGCGGCGCCACTTTAGCTTTAACATTAAAAAAATACACTTTCCATTCACCTTTCACAGCCAAGCGGTTAATCGATTAATCGTGAAAATAATCGGTAGATGAATCGATTATCAAAAAAATGGTTAGCTGCAGCCCTACAGGGAGGTCTGTGGTACCGGAATATAAACCCCAGTGTCAGAACAACACGGGTCTGAACCAGGACTAAAGCAGGACTAAAGCAGTTGATCTGTGGCTGGAGCTGCTGTCTCAGGCCTGTCCTGGCTTTACTACTGAATGAACCAAACCACTGCTGATCCCGGTTTAATCCCGGTTTAATCCTGGTTTAATCCCGGTTTAATCCTGGTTTAGTCCTGGTTTAGTCCGGGTTTAGTCCCGGGCTCGTCCCTGCGGTCGGCCCCAGACCTGAGTCAGAGTCTGGACTAAACCACAGCTAAATGTGGAGTGTGTTTAGACCTGGGTTAGTCCAGAGCAGGGCCGGCACCGTTACATTGTTCTCTATGCCGGGTCTTTAACCAAACTTGTTTTGTGTATAAATACCTGAACGATGGTGAAGTATTGAGATGTTCCTTAAATGGTCTCTTTTCGTCTTTACTTCAGCTCCTGTAGATTTTCTCGTGTGTTTGTAGTAACTTAGCGAGAAGTTACAGCGTTTTCATTGTTCTGCTGCAGCTCATTTTCCTCAATATAAACATGCTGTATGTCTTTAATCTGGATTTTCTGAGGACTTTTTAGTCGCTGGGTTAGTTTTTCAGATGAATAAAACCCTGGGCTTAAAACGGCGTCAGAATGGCCAAAACTGTTAGCCGCGAGTTAGCATCGTTAGCCTGTATGTTGTAAACACTGCAGACGCTGCAGCGAGTTAGCATCGTTAGCCTGTATGTTGTAAACACTGACCGTGTTATTAACCTGTGTGCAGTGCCAGCATGGACCTGCGGGGGCAGTGCAGCCGGGCGCAGCAGCAGCTGGAGGAGGCGGCAGGAAACATCATGAAGACAGAGAGACATCTGAGGGAGAACGCCACCGAGGTACCACCTGATATACAGGGACCACACCACACTTTACTACACACGCCACCATCACACGCCCCCCTGAGGACAGACCTGGTGCTCACGGTAAACACGGCTGAGGGAAACGCCCCGAGGTACCACTGTGGTTCAGGTCCGTCTGGTTTGTCACATTCTTCTTCTTCACTGAACTCATTTAAAATGGACTTTTCCAGCTTTCCATCATGTTATTCTGTCACTCCCTCATTAAAAACATGGCTGAAGTGTTGCCTTGGCACATTCACGTATTTCTGAGTAATCTGTAAAAACTCTGATGGCGGCCATTTTAGGGATAGGTTTGCCTGAGTCCTCCTAGGAACGCCCCCACCTCCTGGAGACGCCTCCGAGCTTTGGTCACCAGCCGAGTAACCAACCACTGCTCCTCAGCAGAACCCCCTCCCCACTGATGCCACAGACAGCGTGTGGAGGGGGCGTGTCTAAAGGCTCAGAGGCCGATTTCAAGACATTCACTACAGCCATTTTGAGAGAGACATTTTATACAAGGCAGTTATTCTAATTTACTGCATTTACAGACCAGCAGAAGGTTTGTCATCATTGTAGTGAGATATAGACTGGTGCTATGGGACTGACAAAAGAAGAACACCCCCTCTTTAAAGCAGAACACCCCCTCTTTAAAGCAGAACACCCCCTCTTTAAAGCAGAACACCCCCTCTTTAAAGCAGAACACCCCCTCTTTAAAGCAGAACACGCCCTCTTTAAAGCAGAACACCCCCTCTTTAAAGCAGAACACCCCCTCTTTAAAGCAGAACACGCCCTCTTTAAAGCAGAACACCCCCTCTTTAAAACAAAGGCAAAAGTCACTGCCTTAAAGGAACAGGCCACCGTTTTTACATACAAAGATATGTTCTTACCTAACCTTAGTGGAGTTAATATATCCCCGTCTGGTCTTTGTCCGTGCGCTCACACATACGCAGCCTCTCCCACATGTCACATAGCTCCGAAAAAGCTCACAATAGAAGCTACCAAGCTCTTCCACGTGTTCCCTATTTAAATAAAGTTACGTGAAGTGTTTTCATGCCAAGTATATTTACACAGAAATGTAACATGTGGATTTTATAAGCAGATAAAAAGGGGGACTATATTGTGAGGCGTAATGATACAGGAGCACAGCGTCCGCGCAGTAACTCCTAAAGGTTATTGACGGAAGTGAGCGGGGAAGTCTTTAGGAGTTACTGCTCCTGTATCATTACGCCTCACAATATAGTTCCCCTTTTTATCTGCTTATAAAATCCACATGTTACATTTCTGTGTAAATATACTTGGCATGAAAACACTTCACGTAACTTTATTTAAATAGGGAACACGTGGAAGAGCTTGGTAGCTTCTATCGTGAGCTTTTTTGGAGCTATGTGACATGTGGGAGAGGCTGCGTATGTGTGAGCGCACGGACAAAGACCAGACGGGGAGATATTAACTCCACTAAGGTTAGGTAAGAACATATCTTTGTATGTAAAAACGGTGGCCTATTCCTTTAAAGAACCAGCTGCGTTTATGGAAAGTTGTGGTGGTATTTCCTGGTTGTGGATGTTCTGATCAGCCTAACACATGGATCAGTCTCTCTCAGTCTGGTTCTGACTCTGTTCCTCTGATCTGAATGTTTCTCAGATGCTTTGATGAGGTTTTAGGTTCAGGTCTGAGTCCAGGATCACGCCTGGATTTCAAACCTGATGTTTGGGTTTTAGAGCGAGAGACTCGAGACTGAGACACTTTGTCTGTGGGACAAAAACAATGATCTCAGTTCTGTCTGAGTTTAGTTGGAGAAAAGACCTTCAGTCAGGCCTGGACCTTCACTCAGGACCTTCTCTCAGGCCTTTGTCAGTGCCCTCAGAGTCAGAGGAGTTCAGTTTCAGGCTCACGTTTCTGTCGGACGGAACAAACAAACCGTTTCCTGGAACAGGCCTAAAAATATCAATAATCTGGGTCAACGACTCCAGGACCGGTTTGTACAGTCGGGTCACGTGACACAGAGGAGGTCATGTGACACAGAGGAGGTCATGTGACACAGAGCAGGTCATGTGACACAGAGCAGGTCATGAGGTTTGTTTCTTGAGCTGACATACATTGAAGCTTTTAGATTTGGGTGAAGCCGGCCTGTGGAAAAGGTGCAGACGGGGGTTGAGAGGTTCATGGTCTGTGGTCGTCTGCTGTAAACATCTCCAGACTTTGTCCAGGGATCGGACCAGGATTAGGCTTCATTTAAACTATTCTGAAGTTAGTCTGAGGTCAGTGACTCAGGCTGACTCAGACGCTGCTCCTGTTCACCTGGACTTCAGCTAAAGAGGAGGAGCAGGAGGAGAGGAGGGCAGTGAGAGAGACGAGAGAGAGGAGCAGAGAGGAACGAGGAGCAGAGAGGACAGAGGAACAGAGAGGAACACAGAGGAACGAGGAGCAGAGAGGAACGAAGAGACAGAGGAACACAGAGGAACGAGGAGACAGAGGAACAAGGAGACAGAGGACAGAGGAACGAGGAACAGAGAGGACAGAGGAACGAAGAGGACAGAGGAACGAGGAGCAGAGAGGAACGAGGAGCAGAGAGGAACGAAGAGACAGAGGAACACAGAGGAACGAGGAGACAGAGGAACAAGGAGACAGAGGACAGAGGAACAGAGGAACGAAGGGACAGAGGAACAGAGAGGAACGAGGAGACGGGACAGAGGAACGAGGAGCAGTGCTGCGTCTGAATCTTCAGGTGAGCGCTGCTGATCCTCAGGAAACAGTATATTTTCTGTAGCTGTTAGTTCTTCACTTCTCAGGAACAAGGTCTTGTTTTCAGCTTGTGGACTTGACCAGTCGCTTGTGTCTTGTTCAGCTGTAAAAACTGTGGACTCAGCCCTGAGGCGTTGGTGGCTTCATAGGAAAAGGCATAATGATCTGAATTTCTGAATGAGTAAGAACTAAAGAGAAACTTCAGATCATCCTCACTGTGTCTGAGTGTAAGGACTACAGAGAAGCTTCAGAGCTCGTTGTTGACTTCAGGAGGAATCCTCAGACTGGCTTTATCCACGGGGAGGAGGTGGGAAAGGTCGACTGTTTGTCATTCCTTTCTACCATTTGATGAAAACAAACATCAGCGAGTTCACCTGACGAGGAAACTGAACTCTTTTAATGTATTTAAGTAACTTTCTTTTATGGAAAGTGTCTTAGCCTCTGAGGTTCGACCCTGTCTGTGAAAGAACCGTCTGTGTCGTCAGATTTCTGCTTTTGAAGACCTCGCCTCAGTCTCGTCCGTGCTGAACGTGGTTGTTTATGTCTCAGAGCAGCTCAGACCTGCAGGGGGCGCTGCACTGGGTTATGCTGCAGTTTATCTGTGGCTAATTCCTGAAAACATGTCTCCCAGAGGTTCATCTGAGACGTGTGTTATTCAGCATTATTACCTGTGAAGGCCAGGCCATGTGTTACTGTGTGTTAGTATGTGTTATGTGTTATGTGTTATGTGTTGTTGTGTGTTGTTATGTGTCAGTAACCCGTGTGTCCTGTGTCCAGGCGCGGGGGCAGGTGCAGAGTCTGATGAGCCGTCAGCAGGAGGCGCTGCGCTGCAGAGAGCTGTGGCTCCTGGGACAGATCGAGATCCTGGAACAAGTAAAGAGCGAGACTCTGCTCCAGCAGCTGCTGCAGATCAACAGGGTAATGAACACTTAGTTACTGTGGAATAACTGTGGAATAACTGGGATAACTGTGGAATAACTGTGGAATAACTGTTTAATAACTGTGGAATAACTGTGGAATAACATGACTTCACCTCATGTCCCGCCTCCAGCTCCGAGGACAGATGGACCTGATCTCAGAGCAGCTCCAGCAGCCAATCAGTGAGGAGCTGAGGAGTCACCTGAGCGCTCAGCTGACGGGGCTGCTGCACAGGTCAGACTCACTCTCATACTTTATGTGTTATATGTGTTTACACCATGGTCTGGGTGATACTGGACTCTGATTGGCTGGTGCATTATTTTGGTGTAACCGCACACGTAGTCCGGTAGTTAAATCACTGGGATGTCACTCCGCTGTGGCGTCGCCATAGCAACGCCTGACACAGCTGAGTCAGATAAAGGCGTAATTAGTGACTGACAGGAACGTATGAGATGGATTTAGTGTTTGCTAAATGTTTGTAGAGGAGAGTGAGCAGCTAGGTTAGCTACTGTTAATAACATATGAGCTTTACATTTCTATTGGAAACGGTTAAGGCTATTCATCATTTTCAGGCGTACATAAAATGATCCTGCATTGAAGCATCTTTGTCTGGATTAGTAAAGTCAAACAGAAAAGTTTGAGTTGGGGGGGCCCAGGTGTGAGCGACTCCACCGCAGCTGTTTCCATAAACAGTTGAGCTGGTTGAGCTAGCTAGCTTTAGCTTCAGGTTAAACCTTGTAAAAGGTAAATAACTGGTGCCCACGAGTGGCGCATATCGGTGTTTCCTTCCAGGGAAAAGTGTTTCCGGGTTAGTCCTGTTGTGTTGTGATTCTGTGCTGATGTTGTGTCGTTGAGCCTGACTGAGATCCTCGTAATAGCTGCGGAGAATGACTCGCTCTGAGACCAGCCTTCAGTGACCGGCTAATAACCCACACAAAATAGTCCCGTAGTCTGGCAGATTTAGTGACTTTAGTCAATGAAAAACACATTTATTATAAATGTTACGTTTGTGGGACCCTGGTATAAGCGGATTAAACAACGAGGAGCCGCGTTAGACGTTATAATGCAGGAGGAACAACACTGTGTCGGCCGTTAGAACCGGCTAACGCGGCTCCGAGGTGTTTAATCCTTACTTATATCTCATGTACCAGCGTCTTATATGTGTATAAATAAAAAAGTATGTATTTATGTTCATGTATTTATGTACACGTGTATATAAAGTATATACTGTATGTACGTGTGTATAAAGTACGTTTGTATAAAGTACGTGTGTATAAAATACATTTGTATAAAGTACATTTGTATAAAGTACATTTGTATAAAGTACATTTGTATAAAGTACATGTATATAAAGTACGTGTGTATAAAGTACGTGTATATAAAGTACGTGTGTATAAAGTACATTTGTATAAAGTACATTTGTATAAAGTACATTTGTATAAAGTACATTTGTATAAAGTACATGTATATAAAGTACGTGTATATAAAGTACGTGTGTATAAAGTACGTGTATATAAAGTACGTGTGTATAAAGTAAGTGTATATAAAGTACGTGTATATAAAGTATATAACGTCTCTGGTTTGCATCACAGCCTGTCGACCCTGAGCCTCAGCCCTGACGACAGCCCTGACCTCTGTTTCCACGGCGACGCCCGCTCCTTACGCTCCGCCATCACAGCTTTTGGCGCCGTGACCTCATCGTACCCTGGCCCCGCCCCTAAGAGACAGGTGAGCGCCGTGATTGGACGATTCAGAGCTGTATGTTTATACTGACCTGTGCTTCCCTGTGCAGAAGACAGAGGGCGCTCTGAGCCAGTGGCTGCTGGGGGCGGAGCCTGTCGCCACGGGAAGCCGCAGCAGCGAGCCTCAGGATTGGCTGGCGAGGAGCACACGGCCTCAGGTCTGAGTTTAAAGCGACTTCAGCTCAAATAAAGGAACATTATTTGTTTTTCTGCATAAACAATATATTTGTGCAACAAAACTCTGCTTTTCGTCGCTTTCACATGACTTTTCCTCAGAGACTCTGAGAGGAACATGTTAGAGCTTCATGATATTCTGCTCTTTTGTATCACGGACCAGGATGTAAACGTTTGTAACCCCGCCCCCTCTCTCTCTGCCCCTCCCCCCTCAGACCGTTGTCCCGGCGCCGGTGCAGTTCGACCTTTTAGCCTCTTGGGGGCAGCTGTGTGACCTGGAGGCGTGGCTTCTGAAGGAGACCGCGCCCCCCGCCCCTGACAGGAGGCGGAGCCTGAGCTGCAGCACCTCCTCGTCCTTCGAGGAGATCGACCAATCTGAGCTGACGGCGGAGGAGATGGACCAATGGGACGCGGCGCCGAGCTGGGGGGCGGTGCTACAGCCCTTTGAAGAGTGCTGGGAGAGCTCTGATTGGCTGCAGTCCCGCGGCGACTGCGCCTCCTGCAAACGGCCTCAGACGCAGACGCTGGAGATCGAGAACCTCGGAGACACGCTGGGACGTCTGCGCTGCCTCAAGACGGCCACGCCCACAGGAGAGAAGGCCACGCCCTCAGGAGAGAAGACCACGCCCACAGGAGAGACGCCCTCAGGACAGAAGACCACGCCCACAGGAGAGAAGACCACGCCCACAGGAGAGAAGACCACGCCCACAGGAGAGAAGACCACGCCCTCAGGAGAGAAGACCACGCCCTCAGGAGAGAAGACCACGCCCTCAGGAGAGAAGACCACGCCCTCAGGAGAGAAGACCACGCCCACAGAGAGTCCAGCCCAGAGTCCGGAGCGCAGCAGGGCGGAGGCGCTGGAGGCGTGGCTTCAGAAGGTCTGTATGTAAATGAGCTGGTCAGGAACACTTACCTGCGACCTCACAGAGAAGTGTCTGCGTGATGTTTGGTAAACGGCTGAATAAGCTAGTTTAAGCGGAGAACGAGGAACCTGTGTGATCATGTGATGTTCAGTGTGTTCCAGACTGATTTGTGTCTCCTGCAGGTGGCGCCGGTGCAGCGCGTGTGTCGGGCGAACGAGACGTGTGCGACGCTTCGCAGCTGCGTCAGTGACGAGAACTGCGGCCGTGACGCGCTCAGGCATTGGCTACTGCAGCGCGAGAGGCGGGACAAGAACGGAGTGAAGACCACGCCCACTGAGGAGGAGAACACGCCCACTAATGCGAAGACTACGCCCACTAATGAGAAGAACACGCCCACTAATGAGAAGAACACGCCCACTAATGAGAAGACCACGCCCACTAATGAGAAGACCACGCCCACTAATGAGAAGACCACGCCCTCGGCCAAAAAGATGCCGCTGTCTGTGGCCGAGCGAGAGCAGAAGGTCAGTTCCTCTGGTCACCTGAAGGTGGCGCTGTCCAAGGCCCTGCACTGTCGTCTTGTTCTGATTGTTTTATTTGTCCTGATGTAACGTGGGCCTGATGTTTATTCATGTTCCAGGTTCAGGCGATCCTCGAGGCCTGGCTCCACCCCCTGACATCCAGCCCCGCCCCCCAGCTGTCTAGCCCCGCCTCCTCCGTTTCCATGGAGATGGCCCAGAGCTGTCCGTTCCTGCGCCCCCTACAGGCTGAGCAGTGGGTACTGCGGCCCGAGACTCCGGCCAATCGCGCGCCAGAGCCCGGCACAGGCCCCGCCCACGGCACGTCTGAGGACAAGTGGTTGCTACGGAAACGCTCTGTTGCTCAGGTAACACCAATGAGACGAGAGTTTGTTCTTAAACGTGTGGACCGTGTGTAACGTCTCTGTGTTTCCAGAAGGGGGCGCTGCCCGTCGTCTGTGACCTGTTCTCCTGCATGAGACTCAACAAAGAGAAAGACCAGTGGCTGCACTCGGCTCCTCAGCAGGTCAGTCTTCTGTATCACTGCTGCTGTTTCCATAGAAACCACAAACAGCTGAGCCGGAGCGAGCTCCACACCCGCCATTACCGCTCCAAACATCCATATTTAAACATCTATTTTGGGGAAATATTCATAGTAGCGTCTCGCTTTGGTCCTGCACTTTTACTCCCACCCACTAGATGGCAGCCCGCGTGAGTAACACTAGAACCTAGTGCGAGTTGGAGAGTTCGACCATGGAAAAGACAGAGCTCTGAGACGCTCCTTTGTCTCTCCGTTCTGAACCCGTTTCCCTGTGTGTGTTTTCAGATGTGAGCGTCTGGACCGGGCACTTTCCGCTGCAATCGCACACTTTGCCTTTAACTGCGGCGCCTGGACGATCGAGAGCCGCAGACGAGACGAGCGCTTTATTTTATTACGTTTGGAAATTTATTTTTCTGATCAAAAATCTGAATAATCTGTGTCTGAAATGTGGAAAAACAAACTTATATTTCGGATTTCTTCCTGATCTTTTGTCTCGTTGTTTTCTGATCATGTGACTTCTATCCATAATATTTATGTAGCCTCTAACACTTCCTGTCACGTGACTCGGAGCCGAGCCGTGATTGGTGCATTTTATTGCTTTTATTTTTGAAATTTTAATTTGGGGGCGGGGCTTCTGTGTCACCTGATGATGTCACTTCCTGCCGCTGTGATTCTTTACAGTCAATAAAGACGTCAAAATAAAAGGGTTTTTATTCCTGTGTTGGGACGCCTGCAGGGGGCGCCAGAGCTCCTGTAAAGTATGAAGAACCGCTGTCAGTGAAGCCACACATTAATGAAGGAAATGTTATTTGATACTTTACCCCCATACCCCTTTACCCCCATACCCCTTTACCCCAATACCCCTTTACCCCATACCCCTTTACCCCAATACCCCATACCCCTTTACCCCATATCCCTTTACCCTATACCCCTTTACCCCAATACCCCTTTACCCTTTACCCCCATACCCCTTTACCCCATACCCCTATACCCCATACCCCTTTACCCCAATACCCCTTTACCCCAATACCCCTTTACCCTATACCCCTTTACCCCATACCCCAATACCCCATACCCCTTTACCCCATACCCCTTTACCCCATACCCCTTTACCCCAATACCCCTTTACCCCATACCCCTTTACCCCAATACCCCTTTACCCCATACCCCTTTACCCCATACCCCTTTACCCCAATACCCCTTTACCCCATACCCCATACCCCAATACCCCTTTACCCTATACCCCTTTACCCCTTTACCTCTATACCCCTTTACCCCATACCCATTTACCCCATACCCCTTTACCCCATACCCCTTTACCCCAATACCCCTTTACCCTATACCCCTTTACCCTATACCCCTTTACCCCATACCCCTTTACCCCATACCCCTTTACCCCATACCCCTTTACCCCAATACCCCTTTACCCCATACCCCTTTACCCCATACCCCAATACCCCAATACCCCTTTACCCCTTTACCTCTATACCCCTTTACCCCATACCCCTTTACCCCATACCCCTTTACCCCAATACCCCTTTACCCTATACCCCTTTACCCCATACCCCTTAACCCCATACCCATTTACCCCATACCCCTTTACCCCATACCCCTTTACCCCTATACCCCTTTACCCCATACCCATTTACCCCATACCCCTTTACCCATACCCCATACCCCTATACCCCTTTATCCCTATAACCCTATACCCCTTTACCCCATACCCCTTTACCCCTATACCCCTTTACCCCATACCCCTTTACCCCATACCCATTTACCCCATACCCCTTTACCCATACCCCTATACCCCTTTACCCTTTATCCCTATAACCCTATACCCCTTTACCTCTATACCCCTTTACCCTATACCCCTTTACCTCTATACCCCTTTACCCCATACCCCTTTACCCCATACCCCATACCCCTTTACCCCTATACCCCTTTACCCTTTATCCCTATAACCCTATACCCCTTTACCTCTATACCCCTTTACCCTATACCCCTTTACCCCATACCCCTTTACCCCTATACCCCTATACCCCTTTACCCCTATACCCCTTTACCCTATACCCCTTTACCCTATACCCATTTACCCCTTTACCCCATACCCCTTTACCCCATACCCATTTACCCCATACCCCTTTACCCCATACCCCTTTACCCCTATACCCCTTTACCCTATACCCCTTTACCTCTATACCCCTTTACCCCATACCCCTTTACCCCATACCCCTTTACCCCTATACCCCTTTACCCTTTATCCCTATAACCCTATACCCCTTTACCTCTATACCCCTTTACCCTATACCCCTTTACCTCTATACCCCTTTACCCCATAGCCCTTTACCCTATACCCCTTTACCCCATACCCCTTTACCCCATACCCCTTTACCTCTATACCCCTTTACCCCATACCCCTTTACCTCTATACCCATTTACCCCATACCCCTTTACCCCATACCCCTTTACCCCTATACCCCTTTACCCTTTATCCCTATAACCCTATACTCCTTTACCTCTATACCCCTTTACCCCATACCCCTTTACCCTATACCCCTTTACCCTATATCCCTTTACCCCTATACCCATTTACCCCATACCCCTTTACCCTATACCCCTATACCCCTTTACCTCTATACCCCTTTACCCCTATACCCCTTTACCCTATACCCCTTTACCCTATACCCCTATACCCCTATACCCCTTTACCCTATACCCCTTTACCCCTATACCCCTATACCCCTTTACCCTATACCCCTTTACCCCATACCCCTTTACCTCTATACCCCTTTACCCCATACCCATTTACCCCATACCCCTTTACCCCATACCCCTATACCCCTTTACCCCATACCCATTTACCCCATACCCCTTTACCCCATACCCCTTTACCCTTTATCCCTATAACCCTATACCCCTTTACCTCTATACCCCTTTACCCCATACCCATTTACCCCATACCCCTTTACCCCATACCCCTTTACCCCATACCCCTTTACCTCTATACCCCTTTACCCCATACCCATTTACCCCATGCCCCTTTACCTCTATACCCCTTTACCCCATACCCCTTTACCCCTATACCCCTTTACCCCTTTACCCTTATACCCCTTTACCCCATACCCCTATACCCCTTTACCCCTATACCCCTTTACCCTTTATCCCTATAACCCTATACCCCTTTACCCCATACCCATTTACCCCATACCCCTTTACCCCATACCCCTTTACCCTTCATCCCTATAACCCTATACCCCTTTACCTCTATACCCCTTTACCCCATACCCCTATACCCCTATACCCCTTTACCCTATACCCCTTTACCCTATACCCCTATACCCCTTTACCCCTTTACCCTATACCCCTATACCCCTATACCCCTTTACCCTATACCCCTTTACCCTATACCCCTTTACCCCTATACCCCATACCCCTATACCCCTTTACCCCATACCCCTATACCCCTTTACCCCTTTACCCCATACCCCTTTACCCCTATACCCCTTTACCCTATACCCCTTTACCCTATACCCCTTTACCCCTATACCCCTATACCCCTATACCCCTTTACCCTATACCCCTATACCCCTATACCCCTTTACCCCTATACCCCTTTACCCCTATACCCCTTTACCCCATACCCCTATACCCCTATACCCCTATACCCCTTTACCCCATACCCCTATAACCCTATACCCCTTTACCTCTATACCCCTTTACCCCATACCCCTATACCCCTATACCCCTTTACCCTATACCCCTTTACCCTATACCCCTATACCCCTTTACCCCTTTACCCTATACCCCTATACCCCTATACCCCTTTACCCTATACCCCTTTACCCTATACCCCTTTACCCCTATACCCCATACCCCTATACCCCTTTACCCCATACCCCTATACCCCTTTACCCCTTTACCCCATACCCCTTTACCCCTATACCCCTTTACCCTATACCCCTTTACCCCATACCCCTTTACCCCTATACCCCTTTACCCCTATACCCCTTTACCCCATACCCCTTTACCCTATACCCCTTTACCCCATACCCCTTTACCCCATACCCCTTTACCCTGTACCCCTTTACCCTATACCCCTTTACCCTGTACCCCTTTACCCCTATACCCCTTTACCCCATACCCCTATACCCCTATACCCCTTTACCCCATACCCCTTTACCCCATACCCCTTTACCCCTATACCCCTTTACCCCTATACCCCTTTACCCCATACCCCTTTACCCCTATACCCCTTTACCCCATACCCCTTTACCCTGTACCCCTTTACCCTATACCCCTTTACCCTGTACCCCTTTACCCTGTACCCCTTTACCCTATACCCCTTTACCCTGTACCCCTTTACCCTGTACCCCTTTACCCTGTACCCCTTTACCCTGTACCCCTTTACCCTATACCCCTTTACCCCTATACCCCTTTACCCCATACCCCTTTACCCTGTACCCCTTTACCCTATACCCCTTTACCCTGTACCCCTTTACCCTGTACCCCTTTACCCTGTACCCCTTTACCCCGTACCCCTTTACCCTATACCCCTTTACCCCTATACCCCTTTACCCTATACCCCTTTACCCCTATACCCCTTTACCCTATACCCCTTTACCCTGTACCCCTTTACCCTGTACCCCTTTACCCTGTACCCCTTTACCCCGTACCCCTTTACCCTATACCCCTATACCCCTTTACCCCTATACCCCTTTACCCTATACCCCTTTACCCCTATACCCCTTTACCCCATACCCCTTTACCCTGTACCCCTTTACCCTATACCCCTTTACCCTGTACCCCTTTACCCTTTACCCCTTTACCCCATACCCCTTTACCCTGTACCCCTTTACCCTATACCCCTTTACCCTTTACCCCTTTACCCCATACCCCTTTACCCTGTACCCCTTTACCCTGTACCCCTTTACCCTGTACCCCTTTACCCTGTACCCCTTTACCCTGTACCCCTTTACCCCGTACCCCTTTACCCTATACCCCTATACCCCTTTACCCCTTTACCCCTATACCCCTTTACCCTATACCCCTTTACCCCTATACCCCTTTACCCCATACCCCTTTACCCTGTACCCCTTTACCCTATACCCCTTTACCCCATACCCCTTTACCCTGTACCCCTTTACCCTGTACCCCTTTACCCTGTACCCCTTTACCCTGTACCCCTTTACCCTGTACCCCTTTACCCTGTACCCCTTTACCCTATACCCCTTTACCCTATACCCCTTTACCCTGTACCCCTTTACCCCATACCCCTTTACCCTGTACCCCTTTACCCTGTACCCCTTTACCCCATACCCCTTTACCCTGTACCCCTTTACCCTGTACCCCTTTACCCTGTACCCCTTTACCCTATACCCCTTTACCCTATACCCCTTTACCCCATAAGTGAGAAGCTTCTGAACATCCAGCCCGGTCCAGTCGACGGATGAAACACAAACTCGTGTTTTGAATTTGCTTTATTTCACACAATAACAAAACAGTTTCTGTATTTACACTTTTCACCACATCTCGCTCCGTCACAACTGCCCTAGAGGTACTCGAGTACAGGCTAGTCCTAGAGGTACTCGAGTACAGGTTAGTCCTAAAGGTACTCGAGTACAGGCTAGTCCTAAAAGTACTCGAGTACAGGCTAGTCCTAGAGGTACTCGAGTACCTCTAGGACTAGCCTGTACTCGAGTACAGGCTAGTCCTAAAAGTACTCGAGTACAGGCTAGTCCTAGAGGTACTCGAGTACAGGCTAGTCCTAAAGGTACTCGAGTACAGGCTAGTCCTAGAGGTACTCGAGTACAGGCTAGTCCTAGAGGTACTCGAGTACAGGCTAGTCCTAAAGGTACTCGAGTATAGGTTTATTCTGGAGTACTCGAGTAAAAGTACTTCATGACAAATTTGTACACACGTATACTCGAGTAAATGTACTCGAGTACATTTACTCGAGTAAATATACTCGAATAAATGTACTCGAGTGTCCAGTGACAGGACTTCTCTCCGTTGTGTTGCCCTTGTACCTCTTTCTGCTGGAGGATGAACCTATTGTACGTGTTTTAGTGGGAGTATTAACCTCAGCTCTCGATCAGTGTCCGTCCCTTTGAGATTCAGAGTCCTGGTTCAGTCCTGGTTTAGTCCTGGTTTAGTCCTGGTTTAGTCCTGGTTTAGTCCTGGTTTAGTCCTGGTTCAGTCCTGGTTCAGTCCTGGTTTAGTCCTGGTTTAGTCCTGGTTTAGTCCTGGTTTAGTCCTGGTTCAGTCCTGGTTTAGTCCTGGTTCAGTCCTGGTTTAGTCCTGGTCCCGTCTGAAATGAGCAGATTGGTCAGAGCTCTTACGCCAAACCGGATGTGCGTCATCGTCCGCCATGACAAGAAGATGCCAAATTGGGCTGTCAGTTAGGAAGGAGGGGGAGGAGCCTCAATGCTAATTATCATAGCCACTTTAGCATAGGGACCTCTGATGCTAACTATCATAGCCACTTTAGCATAGGGACCTCTAATGCTAACTATCATAGCCACTTTAACATAGGGACCTCTGATGCTAACTATCATAGCCACTTTAGCATAGGGACCTCTGGTGCTAACTATCATAGCCACTTTAGCATAGGGACCTCTGATGCTAACTATCATAGCCACTTTAGCATAGGGACCTCTGGTGCTAACTATCATAGCCACTTTAGCATAGGGACCTCTGATGCTAACTATCATAGCCACTTTAGCATAGGGACCTCTGGTGCTAACTATCATAGCCACTTTAGCATAGGGACCTCTGGTGCTAACTATCATAGCCACTTTAGCATAGGGACCTCTGGTGCTAACTATCATAGCCACTTTAGCATAGGGACCTCTGGTGCTAACTATCATAGCCACTTTAGCATAGGGACCTCTGATGCTAACTATCATAGCCACTTTAGCATAGGGACCTCTGGTGCTAACTATCATAGCCACTTTAGCATAGGGACCTCTGATGCTAACTATCATAGCCACTTTAGCATAGGGACCTCTGATGCTAGCTATCATAGCCACTTTAGCATAGGGACCTCTGATGCTAACTTAGCTAAACATAGGAGCTATGTGCCATGTGCTGGTTTAGTCCCTGTTTAGTCTGGTCCTAGTCTCAGTTATAGTCTCAGTTATAGTCCGGTTATAGTCCTGGTCCTGGTCCGGTCCCGGTCCGGTTATAGTCCGGTCTTGGTCCGGTTATAGTCCTGGTCCGGTTATAGTCCTGGTCCTAGTCTCAGTTGTAGTCCGGTTATAGTCTGGTTATAGTCCTGTTATAGTCCGGTCTTGGTCCGGTCTTGGTCCGGTCCGGTTATAGTCAGGTCTTGGTCCGGTTATAGTCCGGTCCGGTTATAGTCCGGTCTTGGTCCGGTCCGGTTATAGTCCGGCCGAGAGCCGCTGGCGTTTCTCGCGCAGCAGCTCCTCGATACGTTTGTTCTGAGTTCTTTCTCTGAATCGTGACAGTTTCTTGGGAACGAAGTCGCCGTGTGTCGCCGTGACATCATCACTGGAGGACACGCCCACCACGGCATACTGCACCTCAGGGGGCGTGGCTGCGGAGGAGAGGGCGGGGCTGCGCCTGGCGTCGGGCCGTGGCCTTGTTCTCGGCCGTTTTGTCGCAGATGTTGTTGTTTGTGTTGTTGTCGTCGCTAACGCTGTCGTCATGGCGATGGTCTCCGTCCAATCAGACGAGTCTGTTTCGAAACTGGAGTAATCGCCGTAATCATCACCGTAATCCACGTACGCAAAGTCTGTGATGTCATCAGGGGGAGGGGCCTCTGTACTGATGTCATCAGGGGGAGGGACCTCAGTGCTGATGTCATCAGGGGGAGGGGCCTCAGTACTGATGTCATCAGGGGGAGGGGCCTCAGTGCTGATGTCATCAGGGGGAGGGACCTCAGTACTGACGTCATCAGAGGGAGGGACCTCAGTGCTGATGTCATCAGAGGGAGGGGCCTCAGTGCTGATGTCATCAGGGGGAGGGGCCTCAGTGCTGACGTCATCAGGGGGAGGGGCCTCAGTACTGATGTCATCAGGGGGAGGGACCTCAGTGCTGACGTCATCTGAGGGAGGGGCCTCAGTGCTGATGTCATCAGGGGGAGGGGCCTCAGTACTGATGTCATCAGGGGGAGGGGCCTCAGTGCTGATGTCATCAGGGGGAGGAGTTGTAGAACTGTAAACAGAGATGTTTGAGTTCATGTTTCTGAGACAGTCATGTGACATCAGCGGCTCGTTGTCATGGTTACTCCGTCAGGCGTGAATGGGCGTGTCCTAAATAAGCCACAATTCCTCATTTACGAAATACGTGTAGGTCATTTTGTGCGTGCGCGCTAACCAGTGGCGTAGCAAGGGTACCAAGGGGGCCCTCTGGTGGCCGCCCTGTGTACTGCGCACTGGGAGAGAGTCTCCCATAATGCAGTTCTCTGCATACGTTTCCCTCAGAACAGATACACAATACATGCCTTTTAGTCATGTGACTTTTGTTGATATGGCGGCCATTTTGAATACCGAAGTAGAATTATGCAGTACTACAACATGTAACAGTATCTGTCCTCCGGATATAAAAGAAAGACTGAGACTTTTCATGACTCGTAATCATGGCTCACGAAGATCGGAGTAAAAACACGACCCAGAGACGCACGATTATGTGAAGAACCCAGTGAGTCAGTGACTAAGATGCTAGCATGCTACTGGTTAGCATTTAGCTTCAACAGCTCAGCTCTGACCTCTGCCCTCTCCACCAGAAAGCTGACTTTATATCAAGCGTTTGATGCACGTTTATTAAAAATGTGTCAGTTCATGGGGGCCCTGGGCTGTCGGGGGCCCTGGGCTGTTGGGGGCCCTGGGCTGGTGGGGGCCCAGGCAGCTGCCTGCCTTGCTAACGGTGAGCTACGCCTCTGGTGCTAACCTGTTTACGTAAATCACTGATCATCCACTCCTCACCTGCTGCTGGTCTCAGGTTCCACTCCGGACTCTGTTTTATGGGCCGCAGGGACAGAGCCGCGGTTTAAGGCGGACTGGTTTAAGGCGGCGTTGGCGTTGAGGCTGGCGTTGGCGTTGGAGAGGCTGGCGTTGGCGTTGGAGAGGCTGGCGTTGGCGTTGGAGAGGCTGGCGTTGGCGTTGGAGAGGCTGGCGTTGGAGAGGCTGGCGTTGGCGTTGAGGCTGGCGTTGGCGTTGAGGCTGGCGTTGCCGTTGAGGCTGGCGTTGGCGTTGAGGCCGGCGTTGGCGCTGAGGCCCGCGCAGGACACGCAGCACATGACCCTGTACCCGGGCAGAGAGCAGTAACGGCTCAGCACCTCCATCTGACAGAACACCGACCGGTCGCCGCGGCAACGCTGACCTGAACACAAACACGACACCATCCCTCAGACGGTTCCTCCAGCTGTGACTTCAAACATCTGCCAAACATCTGCAGGTTCCAGTCCACACGTGTTTAACCAGTGGTTCTAAAGATGAGGTTCTAAAGATGAGGTTCTAAAGGTTCTGACCTGACGCAGGAGTCGAGGGCGAGTCTGGGCTGGACCTGGACAACCAGCGCACGATGGAGTTCCTCTGTCCTCCTCCTGCAACAAGAGACTCCATTACCCACAATCCCCTAGAGCAGAGACTCCATTACCCACAATCCCCTAGAACAGAGACATTACCCACAATCCCCTAGAACAGAGACTACATTACCCACAATCCCCTAGAACAGAGACATTACCCACAATCCCCTAGAACAGAGACATTACCCACAATCCTCTAGAACAGAGACATTACCCACAATCCCCTAGAACAGAGACATTACCCACAATCCCCTAGAGCAGAGACTACATTACCCACAATCCCCTAGAACAGAGACATTACCCACAATCCCCTAGAGCAGAGACTACATTACCCACAATCCCCTAGAATAGAGACTACATTACCCACAATCCCCTAGAGCAGAGACTACATTACCCACAATCCCCTAGAATAGAGACTACATTACCCACAATCCCCTAGAACAGAGACTACATTACCCACAATCCCCTAGAACAGAGACTACATTACCCACAATCCCCTAGAACACAGACTACATTACCCACAATCCCCTAGAGCAGAGACTACATTACCCACAATCCCCTAGAACACAGACTACATTACCCACAATCCCCTAGAACAGAGACTACATTACCCACAATCCCCTAGAACAGAGACTACATTACCCACAATCCCCTAGAACAGAGACTACATTACCCACAATCCCCTAGAACAGAGACTACATTACCCACAATCCCCTAGAACAGAGACTACATTACCCACAATCCCCTAGAACAGTGACTACATTACCCACAATCCCCTAGAACAGAGACATTACCCACAATCCCCTAGAACAGAGACTACATTACCCACAATCCCCTAGAACAGAGACATTACCCACAATCCCCTAGAACAGAGACTACATTACCCACAATCCCCTAGAACAGTGACTACATTACCCACAATCCCCTAGAGCAGAGACTACATTACCCACAATCCCCTAGAACAGAGACATTACCCACAATCCCCTAGAACAGAGACTACATTACCCACAATCCCCTAGAACAGAGACATTACCCACAATCCCCTAGAGCAGAGACTACATCACCCACAATCCCCTAGAACAGAGACATTACCCACAATCCCCTAGAACAGAGACATTACCCACAATCCCCTAGAGCAGAGACTACATCACCCACAATCCCCTAGAACAGAGACATTACCCACAATCCCCTAGAGCAGAGACATTACCCACAATCCCCTAGAACAGAGACATTACCCACAATCCCCTAGAGCAGAGACATTACCCACAATCCCCTAGAACAGAGACATTACCCACAATCCCCTAGAACAGAGACATTACCCACAATCCCCTAGAGCAGAGACATTACCCACAATCCCCTAGAACAGAGACATTACCCACAATCCCCTAGAACAGAGACATTACCCACAATCCCCTAGAACAGAGACATTACCCACAATCCCCTAGAATAGAGACATTACCCACAATCCCCTAGAACAGAGACATTACCCACAATCCCCTAGAACAGAGACTACATTACCCACAATCCCCTAGAGCAGAGACATTACCCACAATCCCCTAGAATAGAGACATTACCCACAATCCCCTAGAACAGAGACATTACCCACAATCCCCTAGAGCAGAGACTACATTACCCACAATCCCCTAGAACAGAGACATTACCCACAATCCCCTAGAACAGAGACTACATTACCCACAATCCCCTAGAACAGAGACATTACCCACAATCCCCTAGAGCAGAGACTACATTACCCACAATCCTCCTGCAACAGTAACACAAACACAAATGAGAAACATGTGATGATGTCCCTGTGCTCTGATTGGTACGTACCGGAGCAGGGCGGGGCCAGGCAGCTCTGCGTTGTGATTGGCTGAGGAGCAGAGCAGTTTCCAGGTGAACCGTCAGGTGTGAGACACTTCACCTGCCGCTCCTGCGTCCCAGGACCACAGCTCACCGAGCACTGGACACATGTACACAGTACATGCAGTACATGTACACACAGTACATGCAGTACATGTACACACAGTACATATACAGTATATACAGTACACACCGTACATATACAGTACAGCTCACCGAGCACTGGACACATGTACACAGTACATGCAGTACATGTACACAGTACATGCAGTACATGTACACACAGTACACACCGTACATATACAGTACAGCTCACCGAGCACTGGAGACATGTACACAGTACATGCAGTACATGTACACACAGTACACACCGTACATATACAGTACAGCTCACCGAGCACTGGACACATGTACACAGTACATGCAGTACATGTACACACAGTACATGCAGTACATGTACACACAGTACACAACGTACATGTACAGTACATGTACACACAGTACACACCGTACATATACAGTACATGTACACACAGTACACACCGTACATATACAGTACATGTACATACAATACTCCTATTCATACAGTATTATTAATAGTATTATTCATACTACTATTAATAATACTATTTATACTAAAAGTACTGACCTGTAGTACACAGTACTTACAAACCCTGGCCAGACTTTCCCTTTAAGCTCAGACCTGTTTGTGTCACTGTGTGAACTTTTTAATTTAATTTAATTTAAAAAAGAGCAAATACGAAGTGCTCTCACCGGGCTCCAGGGGGCGCTCCTCCAGGCCGCAGGGCAGGCCTCGCGGTTACAGCTGCTCTTACTCTCCGGCTTCCCTCGGGAGCAGAGTTTGGAAGGAACCGAGCGCTGCCGCCCCCCACTGGACACCTGCTGACATGACACCCAGCGCCGCCGCCACCCCGACTGACCACAGGAGGCGCTACAGGGCTGCCACGGCCCCACCGCCCACCTGCAGAGAGAGGAGAGTGACCACAGGGGGCGCTACAGGCCCCACCTGCAGAGAGAGGAGAGTGACCACAGGGGGCGCTACAGGCCCCACCTGCAGAGAGAGGAGAGTGACCACAGGGGGCGCTACAGGCCCCACCTGCAGAGAGAGGAGAGTGACCACAGGGGGCGCTACAGGCCCCTCCTGCAGAGAGGAGAGTGACCACAGGGGGCACTACAGGCCCCACCTGCAGAGAGAGGAGAGTGACCACAGGGGGCGCTACAGGCCCCACCGCCCACCTGCAGAGAGAGGAGAGTGACCACAGGGGGCGCTACAGGGCTGCCACGGCCCCACCGCCCACCTGCAGAGAGAGGAGAGTGACCACAGGGGGCGCTACAGGCCCCACCGCCCACCTGCAGAGAGAGGAGAGTGACCACAGGGGGCGCTACAGGCCCCTCCTACAGAGAGGAGAGTGACCACAGGGGGCGCTACAGGCCCCACCTGCAGAGAGAGGAGAGTGACCACAGGGGGCGCTACAGGGCCCACCGCCCACCTGCAGAGAGAGGAGAGTGACCACAGGGGGCGCTACAGGCCCCACCTGCAGAGAGAGGAGAGTGACCACAGGGGGCGCTACAGGCCCCACCTGCAGAGAGAGGAGAGTGACCACAGGGGGCGCTACAGGCCCCACCTGCAGAGAGAGGAGAGTGACCACAGGGGGCGCTACAGGCCCCACCTGCAGAGAGAGGAGAGAGACCACAGGGGGCGCTACAGGCCCCACCTACAGAGAGAGGAGAGTGACCACAGGGGGCGCTACAGGCCCCTCCTGCAGAGAGGAGAGAGACCACAGGGGGCGCTACAGGCCCCTCCTGCAGAGAGAGGAGAGTGACCACAGGGGGCGCTACAGGCCCCACCTGCAGAGAGAGGAGAGAGACCACAGGGGGCGCTACAGGCCCCACCTGCAGAGAGAGGAGAGTGACCACAGGGGGCGCTACAGGCCCCACCTGCAGAGAGGAGAGAGACCACAGGGGGCGCTACAGGCCCCACCTGCAGAGAGAGGAGAGTGACCACAGGGGGCGCTACAGGCCCCTCCTGCAGAGAGAGGAGAGTGACCACAGGGGGCGCTACAGGCCCCACCGCCCACCTGCAGAGAGAGGAGAGAGACCACAGGGGGCGCTACAGGCCCCACCTGCAGAGAGAGGAGAGTGACCACAGGGGGCGCTACAGGCCCCTCCTGCAGAGAGAGGAGAGAGACCACAGGGGGCGCTACAGGCCCCTCCTGCAGAGAGAGGAGAGTGACCACAGGGGGCGCTACAGGCCCCTCCTGCAGAGAGGAGAGAGACCACAGGGGGCGCTACAGGCCCCTCCTGCAGAGAGGAGAGTGACCACAGGGGGCGCTACAGGCCCCTCCTGCAGAGAGAGGAGAGAGACCACAGGGGGCGCTACAGGCCCCACCTGCAGAGAGGAGAGAGACCACAGGGGGCGCTACAGGCCCCACCTGCAGAGAGAGGAGAGTGACCACAGGGGGCGCTACAGGCCCCTCCTACAGAGAGAGGAGAGAGACCACAGGGGGCGCTACAGGCCCCTCCTTCAGAGAGAGGAGAGTGACCACAGGGGGCGCTACAGGCCCCTCCTGCAGAGAGGAGAGTGACCACAGGGGGCGCTACAGGCCCCACCTGCAGAGAGGAGAGTGACCACAGGGGGCGCTACAGGCCCCACCTGCAGAGAGAGGAGAGTGACCACAGGGGGCGCTATAGGCCCCTCCTACAGAGAGGAGAGAGACCACAGGGGGCGCTACAGGCCCCACCTGCAGAGAGAGGAGAGTGACCACAGGGGGCGCTACAGGCCCCACCTACAGAGAGAGGAGAGTGACCACAGGGGGCGCTATAGGCCCCTCCTACAGAGAGAGGAGAGTGACCACAGGGGGCGCTATAGGCCCCTCCTACAGAGAGGAGAGAGACCACAGGGGGCGCTACAGGCCCCACCTGCAGAGAGAGGAGAGTGACCACAGGGGGCGCTACAGGCCCCACCTACAGAGAGAGGAGAGTGACCACAGGGGGCGCTACAGGCCCCTCCTGTAGAGAGAGGAGAGAGACCACAGGGGGCGCTACAGGCCCCTCCTACAGAGAGAGGAGAGTGACCACAGGGGGCGCTACAGGCCCCTCCTGTAGAGAGAGGAGAGTGACCACAGGGGGCGCTACAGGCCCCACCTGCAGAGAGAGGAGAGTGACCACAGGGGGCGCTACAGGCCCCACCTGCAGAGAGGAGAGTGACCACAGGGGGCGCTACAGGCCCCACCTGCAGAGAGGAGAGTGACCACAGGGGGCGCTACAGGCCCCTCCTACAGAGAGGAGAGTGACCACAGGGGGCGCTATAGGCCCCTCCTACAGAGAGGAGAGTGACCACAGGGGGCGCTACAGGCCCCACCTGCAGAGAGAGGAGAGTGACCACAGGGGGCGCTACAGGCCCCTCCTGCAGAGAGAGGAGAGTGACCACAGGGGGCGCTACAGGCCCCACCTGCAGAGAGGAGAGTGACCACAGGGGGCGCTACAGGCCCCACCTGCAGAGAGAGGAGAGAGACCACAGGGGGCGCTACAGGCCCCTCCTGCAGAGAGAGGAGAGTGACCACAGGGGGCGCTACAGGCCCCACCTGCAGAGAGGAGAGTGACCACAGGGGGCGCTACAGGCCCCTCCTACAGAGAGAGGAGAGAGACCACAGGGGGCGCTACAGGCCCCACCTGCAGAGAGAGGAGAGTGACCACAGGGGGCGCTACAGGCCCCTCCTGCAGAGAGAGGAGAGTGACCACAGGGGGCGCTACAGGCCCCTCCTGCAGAGAGAGGAGAGTGACCACAGGGGGCGCTACAGGCCCCACCTGCAGAGAGAGGAGAGTGACCACAGGGGGCGCTACAGGCCCCTCCTGCAGAGAGGAGAGTGACCACAGGGGGCGCTACAGGCCCCTCCTACAGAGAGAGGAGAGAGACCACAGGGGGCGCTACAGGCCCCACCTACAGAGAGAGGAGAGTGACCACAGGGGGCGCTACAGGCCCCACCTACAGAGAGAGGAGAGTGACCACAGGGGGCGCTACAGGCCCCACCTGCAGAGAGAGGAGAGAGACCACAGGGGGCGCTACAGGCCCCTCCTGCAGAGAGGAGAGTGACCACAGGGGGCGCTACAGGCCCCACCTGCAGAGAGAGGAGAGAGACCACAGGGGGCGCTACAGGCCCCACCTACAGAGAGGAGAGTGACCACAGGGGGCGCTACAGGCCCCACCTGCAGAGAGAGGAGAGTGACCACAGGGGGCGCTACAGGCCCCACTGCCCACCTGCAGAGAGGAGAGTGACCACAGGGGGCGCTACAGGCCCCACCGCCCACCTGCAGAGAGAGGAGAGTGACCACAGGGGGCGCTACAGGCCCCACTGCCCACCTGCAGAGAGGAGAGTGACCACAGGGGGCGCTACAGGCCCCTCCTGCAGAGAGGAGAGTGACCACAGGGGGCGCTACAGGCCCCACCTGCAGAGAGAGGAGAGTGACCACAGGGGGCGCTACAGGCCCCTCCTACAGAGAGGAGAGTGACCACAGGGGGCGCTACAGGCCCCTCCTGCAGAGAGAGGAGAGTGACCACAGGGGGCGCTACAGGCCCCTCCTGCAGAGAGAGGAGAGTGACCACAGGGGGCGCTACAGGCCCCACCGCCCACCTACAGAGAGGAGAGTGACCACAGGGGGCGCTACAGGCCCCACCTACAGAGAGGAGAGTGACCACAGGGGGCGCTACAGGCCCCTCCTGCAGAGAGAGGAGAGTGACCACAGGGGGCGCTACAGGCCCCTCCTGCAGAGAGAGGAGAGTGACCACAGGGGGCGCTACAGGCCCCACCTACAGAGAGGAGAGTGACCACAGGGGGCGCTACAGGCCCCACCTGCAGAGAGAGGAGAGAGACCACAGGGGGCGCTACAGGCCCCACCTGCAGAGAGAGGAGAGTGACCACAGGGGGCGCTACAGGCCCCTCCTGCAGAGAGAGGAGAGTGACCACAGGGGGCGCTACAGGCCCCTCCTGCAGAGAGAGGAGAGTGACCACAGGAGGCGCTACAGGCCCCACCTACAGAGAGAGGAGAGTGACCACAGGGGGCGCTACAGGCCCCTCCTGCAGAGAGGAGAGTGACCACAGGGGGCGCTACAGGCCCCACCTGCAGAGAGAGGAGAGTGACCACAGGGGGCGCTACAGGCCCCTCCTGCAGAGAGAGGAGA